>NW_026294447.1:35678786-36278786 GCF_007827085.1 Peromyscus californicus insignis | reverse complement strand
GTGTGTGTGTGTGTGTGTGCGAGAGAGAGAGAGAGAGAGAGAGAGAGAGGCCTGAGGCCTACATAATAAGCCTCTGTCTAAAGCTAAAAATCAATTTACTCTATTTTCATATGGCTTCATGACACTGAAGTTATCAACTTCAAGCCATGCTAGTTTCAATGAAAGTAGACACAGAGTTGCAGAAAGTCTAGATGCACAGTTAATGTGTAGACTCTCTCTTATTCGCTGTCGGGATTATAGATTCAAATATTGCCGGCTCCTCAGATTTCCCTGCTGATAACCCCAACCCTTTTTCCCTAGGTAACTGGCTTACTTGTCTTAATATCACACATTAAGTTGGAGATGTATGTCACATCATTTAATTCTTATGCAACTAAGCTTTTGTGTGGATGGTCTCACTCCATATTGTTTTTATAGAGCTCATGAATGTTGTGTATATTAGTACATTAATTTTAACTATTGGGTAGTATCCTGTTTTACTGATTATATTGTGGAAAAACTGTTTAGCTTTTTACTACTAAAAGTGTTGCCTTGAATTTTTTTCATATTTTGTCATACTTCATATGGTTTTCATTGTATGTGTATATGAAAATCCAATTTTGTCAATCATGGTATAATTCTGTATTTGATTTTGATGGACAGATATTACAGTTTCCTAAAGAAATTATGAGAAATTGAACTTCTCCTTATCCTATAGAGGTTCCAGCATCCAGTTCACATGTCACTGTTGCTGTTACTCATTGAGCTATTCTAGTGGTGGTAAGTTGGTATTTGGTGTTTGTGGTCAATTTCCTCTGCCTTTCATTAATGACAAAGAGCACTTATTTTATCTACAAAGTCATTTCAATTGCCTTTTCCCATTTCGTTTAGAGAAAGCAGAGTTATTTAGTATTTCCTATTGATCACCATTATTTTTCCTATAGTGAAATCACAGGCTCTGCTGGTCACATGTATTAAAATATATTCTGGGGTCTGCTTTGTAACTTCACAAAATGTTTTCTAAAAATAAAGAGAATATAAAAATATTTTGATAGTTCAATCACTTTTCTTTTATAGTTAAAGTTTTCTATATTCTAGTTTAAAAAAATTCTAAACCTAGCACCAAGGAATTAAGGATATTTTCCTTCAATATAGTCTATTACATTAACATCTACCTATACATTTTATATATATATATATATATATACATATATATATGTATATAAAATGCATCTGACCATAATTTTGATAATATGTCTTTATCATAAGGGATTGATGCGTTTTGTATTGTGTACATACTCAATTTACAGGAGAGATGATTTTCCCCCAGGAATTTGTAGTGCCAACTTCTCATTGCTTGCTGCCTTTTGCAGAATACTAAACTTTCTTCATCTAGTGAATTGACCACTGTTAAAGCTTTCTACTATTTGTTAGTGGTGAATTCTTGGCTGAGTTCTAATGCCAAGTCCATTTTGCATTACTGGACTTAAAAGAATTTATCTATGATGCATTGCCACATTCATATTACTCTTTGTTTTTATTTTACCATGTCTAGATCCTTGAGTGATTTATGTCTATGGTTCTTTTCTCTCCACACAATGTTTCTGTCAGGCTCTGGCATGAGTTATGCTGTCTTTGCAATATGAACTAGCCAGTATTCCTACATGTATATTCCTCAAATGAATTTATATATTCTTGTTTTAGTTATACTAAATGTATACGAGGGAAAGAATGCAACAATAAGTCTTGGAATGTTCTTTTTGGAAAATACATTAATTTCAAATTCAAATTCTTTAAGAACTAGAAGATTGGTGACAACCTCTATTATCCAGATAGTTGGGTGCATTCTGTCTTTTTCAAGGCATTTTTCCATCTCATCTGACATTTGAAGTAACAGATATAATTAATTGCTCATAGTGGCTTCTTTTAAAATTGATCATGTCTGTAGAAATTATAGTGATCATTTCTTTTTCCTTCTTGTTTTTGATGATATATTATTATTAAATAATATTATTATTAAATAATAATACTTTTATTATTATTTAATACTATTATTAAATAAACAGTAATATCCTTTCTAGTTTTTTTTTCCATAACCTGTGTTGCTAAGTTTTACACATTTGGTTATTTTTCTTTTTTTTTTTGCAAAATATGTTCTGAACAACTTTAAACTTTATTAAATAAAAATTGCATAGACACACTGTAAGATAATGAACAGAAAAGTTAAATACAACTTAACACCTGTAAAATATATTATTGTATAATTAGTAATATCAACCCTAAATCCTCACTTCCACAGTGGGAATGGGATACAGCAATATTAATCTCATGAATTAAGTAAAAAAAACACATAACTTACTAATTACAAGAAAAAATAGAATTTTACAATTATAAAACCTAGTAGGTACTGTTATGTGACAAAACTTTTCATGGGGAAATGAAGTACACACATCTACTCTCCCCAGATAGAGAACCCAGGACAGATCAAAGTACAGATACCACCAAAGTCCAACTTGGTAAACCAGTAAGTTTTATTGGAGTTACTTACAGTAATAAGGGTGAGGGTATTTTTACAGGAGCAGAAATGACTCAAAGACAGGTGCATCATCATAGCCCACCCTCAGCATGAGTG
This sequence comes from Peromyscus californicus insignis, assembly GCF_007827085.1. Classification (NCBI taxonomy): domain Eukaryota; kingdom Metazoa; phylum Chordata; class Mammalia; order Rodentia; family Cricetidae; genus Peromyscus; species Peromyscus californicus. The sequence continues at coordinate 36,276,175 of NW_026294447.1, read as the reverse complement.
ACAGCTCACAAAACCTGGGAACCTGGAGCACACTGCATACCCTGCAGGCAACTCAACAGGCTGGAGAGTGTCCTTTCCAAGTGACTTAGTTGACCCACACCTCTTTCAAGCAGCTGACTGGTTTCTGCTTCTTCCAAGTAGCTGGTCTGAGGTCAGCTCTTCTGAGAGTCTTCCTTGCTGCTCAGCTTCCTTCCATCTGAGCTTTTTATTGCTTATTCTGGCAAGGAGGTGTCTAGTGAATTCTGTCATTTTCAGGGACATTCTGAGCTCTTTTGTATTGTTTGTCTTCCCACTTAAAGAGCTTCCCATCAGGGTGGAATGTTTCAATCTTGGAGGAAACTATTGCACAACAGGTACCAACATACCAAGGATAAGTAAGTTGCCATAAAAGAGTGAATAAAATCTCAGTGTTGTCAATAGGATTCATTGAGAAAAAGATATATCACTACCTTGGTGACAGTCCTGGCCATAACACAAGCCCTGAACTCGTCTCCTGAATATATTCTGTCAGCTGGCCCAAGATGATCTACTTCCTGATGCACCTGGTTGTAGGAAGCTTTCTCATTGAAACCACCAGCCCTGAGTAAACAGGAAGTGCACAGAAAACAACTATGGAAATGGCAACGACAGCTGGTTGCCTGGATAGTCACTTAAGGTTCCTCTACATTGTTGGGGCATTCATCTCTAGCCTAAAGGCCTAGAATATCTGACAGAGATTTCTGTGAAGCAGAACTGTCCTACCTTGTCTTAGCAAATTTTGGCCATCACTTTCTTTTGTGTCCTTCTCATCCAGTTTGGACAGCATACTGTCTGCAGTTGAGGCAAGGGCAATTTCTTGCCTAATGGCTAGTTTTGCCACATTGAAAGCAAATTCCATATGGAGGTTCTTCGATACCCATCATCCTTCTTTGAAGTAAATTGGTGCTACCTGGAGCAGACATGTCTCACTGTCATGAAAAGCCTTATGTTATTAAAACATCTTAAATGTCATATTCTGTAGATCTTTGACATGTTTGAATACCAATTATCTATCTAAAATATGTGTTTGACCTTGAAAACATACCTAATATGACTACATGTCTGATTGTAATAGAAGACTACTACTTGTGTTTCTTAATTATCTTAAATAGTTTATAATAATAGTTTTCAAGGACTAGAAATTTACATTACATTGTTAAATGAACTGCATAGGTACAATCCCTTAAACAAGAGTAGAAGCATATATACAGTATAACAAAAATAACCTTAAATTTCTATCAATATATAAAAATCCATACCAATGTAAAATATGTAAGATTAGTACTTGCTTTTTTAGTTTAAAAGTAGATTCAATAATGTACCCTTTTATCCTGTCATTTCTATATCCCCCATTTTTCTTTTCAGAATGAGATCCCTCAATCTAATCTCCTTTGTTCAACTTCCTCTCTGACCATGACCAACGTCAACTGGCAACCAACCCCCTTAATGGCGATAAACATTTATAATCCATCAAATGACCAAAAACCACCCACTCCACCTCTTGGCAATGTGGGTATCGTATATTCTAGACTGCTTCCTGTTGTCTGGGGTAACGGCATCTTTAGGGGACCCTGAAAAAGTGGGACAATGGTCAAGTACTGGGATAGCCAGCCAGCTCCCAAATAATGACATGGAGACTTGTCAATAATGACAGCTTGGCCTTAGCTTAGACTTGTCCCACTGGCTCTTATAACTTAAATTAACCTGCTTCTATTAATCTACATTTTACCATGTGGCTTTTCACTTTTTTTTCATTCTGTGGGTCCAACTCCCTCTGTGTCCCATTGGCATCTCTGGCATAACTCAAGTGCCTAGATCCCTCTTCCCCTTTCTCCCCAGAAATCCTGCCTATCTCTCCTGCCTAGCTATTGGCCATTAAACCCTTTATTAAATCAATCACAGTGACACATCTTCATACAGTGTAAACAAATATTTTGCAACAATTGGGGTAGTCTTAAATAATTGCTGATTGTTGCAAAATATTTCAGTACCTCAGCTATTCCTACAAGGTAATGGGTCACAAGATCAAACAGACTGACTGCTAGATTCTTCTTTTGTATGAAATACCTGCTTGTTTGGATGGGTGAGGTACCTGCTGGATGTTACAAAATCAAGTCTTGTCCTAACCCAGATAGGATATGAGTTAGTTTGGCTCCCCCAAATTATATTTTTTTTTTGTTTTTGCCTATGTAATCCTTTGGTCAACAATAGCTGAGGCCTTCCTTAGCTAGAGAACTCTCTCTGGTTTTGTCCTGATAAGTCTCTTTTTAATAAAAAAGGCTCTAACTTACTAAAACCAAAACTTGAGTTAGACTGGTAAATCTCTGGATGAACCTAGACCCACAAAAGCTTTTCTGTAATTTCTCTTGCATTTTCATGGTTCAAGCCTTGCTGAACAGTGTTTCTCTCTTTCTAGTTCCTAGACTTATGCTTCTATTGGTGGAAGTATTAAGGCAACTCCATGTAGTTAAAAGGGAGGTTTATTTTGTGGGATAACTTATAAGTAAAGGGATAGGTTACACAGTCCAGGAAAGGTGTAGTGCAGTCCAGTGGTGTTCTCTGGAGAACTCTCTTTGATCGACCTCCAGTGTCCAGGATCCAGGAACCAAGAGAGCTGGCACATCCAGATCTTGGGTCTTAAGGGGTCCTCTCTTGGCCCCACCTCATAGGTGTGACAGTTACCAGAAGCCTCAATGGGGATACTACTTCCAGGGCAAAACTGGAACAGCTACCCATTACATCTCCCCCTTTTGTCTAAATAAGAAAGTTTTAACATAATACAAAACTATATACAATAGGAATGATTATCAAATATTGTTCATGAGGAATAAGGGATAAATGACCTAGACAAGATAGAACTACAACCAACACAAACAATATCAAACAAGGGACACATACTAAAATCCAGAGAAGTCTGGAGCATGGGTAAATGGCACATACAGAGATCATTCCAAAAGGTACTCTATCCTGAAGAACCTGAATCTAATACTTAATAATATGTTCTAGCTAAGATAGAAGACTGTAACTGTAACTGTTAAGTCTTCAATCCCATCAAAGACCTGCGAAGGAATATAATAATACCTGAGAAATGGGAGAAGGATGCAAGCAACTTTTGGGAGTCTTGCAAGAGTAGACAAAGACAGCTGGCAACCTGGACAATCACCTAATTTTTCTCAGCATTGTTAGTGCGTTCAAATTGGCTACAGGCCTAGAGTATCTGACAGACCATTTTCAGAAGCAGGAATTCTGAAAGACCATCTTACCCTGTCTTGTAGGCTACAGGGTCTGGTGGGGGATGGTGGAGGTTTGACCTGCCTGCAGGAGACCTGCCTGCTGGCTTGAAACTGGGACAGCAATTGGTGGTAGTGTGGGGGCACAGGGTTGTGCCCCTGGGTCCAAGGCCTAGAGGCTAGCGTGTACTTATGAGAACATAGACTCACCTCTTAGTCCAATTAGTACTGTCAGGTTCTGTCTCAGGGAGCCGCTGCAGTCTTGGAGGGTGGGTAGGTTTGAGGGAGGTGGGGCTTTGTGTGTTCCAGGGTCTGGTGTGGGGTGGTGGTAGTCTGACCTACTTGTAAAATAGCTGCCTGCTGACCTGATACTGGGACTGCAATGGGTGGTGGTGTGGGGGTGCAGGGTTGTGCCCCTGGGCCCAAAGACTAGAGGCTGGGGTGTTCAGCTGTGAGAACAAAGACTCAGCTCTTAGTCCAATTGGTGCTGGCAGGCTCTGCCTCAGGGAGCAGATGCTGTCTTGGATGGTCTGGTTATTCATTTTCAGGGGCACATGTTTTTATTTGTTGTAAGTTCTTTTCCATTTAATGGACTTCTTCCTTTATTATTAATATTTTCTTACAAAATAGTTTCTTAGGCTCAAATTTAACATTTTTACATAAGCTTAAAATTTTCTAGGCAACATGGACTTTATGTTATTCTTTCTCACATATTCTCTACTCTACAAATTTAAAGTGATACTGCAAGATATGTGTGTTTGTATCTCACAATGTGGCATGCTGAGCTTCCTTTTCTTAGAATTCAACATGATTTTACTTCTCCTCTAACAGTGGGTTGCTTGAAGTCATATTGCTTAAGTGTACCGGGCTTTTTCTTTTGGGCCACCAACCAACTCCCAAATCATGACACAGAGACTTATTATTAGTTTTGAATGTTTGGCCTTAGCTTAGCTTACCTCCTTTCTTGCTAGCTCTTATAACTTAACCTGTCTCTCTCAATCTACATTTTGCCTCAGGGTTATCTTCCTTTTTTTTTTTCTTTCTTTATATCTTACTTTCCTGCTGTCTCTATGTCTGGCTGTCTGATGTCTGCCTGGCTTCTGGCCCTGGGTGTCTGCCTTGCTCTTTCCTCTCTTCTTCCTTCTCTCATTCCTCTCCCTTCTCCTACTTATGCTCTCTGCCTGCCAGCCCACCTATTCTTTCTCCTGCCTAGCTATTGACCATTCAGCTTTTCATTAGTCCAATCAGGTACCTTAGGCAGGCAAGGTGAAACGAATATTTACATAGTTAAACACACAATCTTAAATTGTTAAATAAATGTAGCATAAACAAATGTAACACATCTTTGCCTAGTTCCAATAATATTCCACAACATTTTCCCCTTTTTGTCTAAAAGGAAAGATTTTTAACTTTAACATAGTAAGACTATACAAAATAAGAAGAGTTATCAAGTAAAGATTACATTAACCATGTCCAGTTCATATGCATTTGGCAAATTCAAAGAAAATGCTCCATTGTTTATCCTATCTTGGTGAGTCCAAAGTTTTGTATGTACTTTACCTTCTATCATAACTAAAGAAAACTATAACTATAATTATCTAGTCTTCAAATCTGTCAAAGACCCCAGAAGGATATAATACTACCTGAGTAAGCAGGAAGTGCAGTGCAAGACACTTCCAATACTATAGACATGACAGAGACATCTGTCTGCCTGGACAGTCACCCAAGGTTCCTCTGCAACTGTGGGGCATACAATCTTCATCCTACAGGCATAGAATATCAGGCAGACTTTTCTATGAAGCAGGAAATTTGAAGAACTGTTCTGCCTAGTCTTGGCAAAGTTTGCCAGTCGTTTTCCTGTGTGTCCTGTAGAATGTCTGGCAGACTTTTCTATGAAGCAAGAATTTTGAAGAATCTTCCTGCCTTGTTTTGGTGAAATTCAGTAGTCTTTTTCCTTTTTGTCCTGCTTGTCCAGTTTGTATAACATACTGTCAGCAGTTAAGGCCGGAGCAGTTTCTTTGCCACAGTGTACTCAAACTCCATACGGAGTTTCTTTAATGCCTGTCATCTTCTCTGAAGTAAGTTGGTCTTGCCAGGAACAGATGTGCCTCACTGTCATTAAAAGCCCCAGGTTATAAAACATCTTAAATGCCATATTCTGAATGTTTTTTGAAGTGTTTGAAGACCACTTGTCTACCTAAAATATATCTGTTTAACCTTGAAAACATACATAGTATGACTACAAGTTTGATTATTATAGATGACTAACTACTAACCTACATTTCTTAGTTATACATTACATTTTAAAATGAGCTACATAAACACAATACCTTAAACAAGAGTAGAAACATATACTCAGTATAACAAAAATAACTTTAAATTTGTATCAATATTCCCAAATCTATACCAATGCAAAATATTTGAGGTGAATAGTTATATTTTTTTTTTAATTTTCCGGAGCTGAGGACCAAACCCAGGGCCTTGTGCTTGCTAGGCAAGCGCTCTACCACTGAGCTAAATCCCCAGCCCCTGAATAGTTATATTTTTATCCTATGTTCCCATATTTCTCCTAAGTGATGACAAACATCCATAAACCACTGAATGACCAAAATCCATCCATTTTGGGATTGTGTTCTCTAGACTGTTTCCTGTTGTCTGTGGACAATGGCATCTTTAGGGAACATGAGAAAATAGAGATAATGGTCAAATCTTAAGAAAACTAGTTATAACATCTGATGTCCCATCTCTGTGCAATGAGAAAGTGCAAGGCTTGTCTGCAGTTCTGGCTAGAATAGTCTGTGAGGCTGGACCATCTCAGCCAGCAGCCTTGAAGCTGTGCTGGATGCAGAACTCTGAGGAAACTGCAACAGAGGCACTCTGTGAGGCTGGATCACCTGGGCCATCAATTCTCATTGATGTTTTGTCTCCTTGCTCTGAAAACACACAAACTTTTAAAGATAACATACATATCTGTGTTAACACAAGTATGGACTGCACTTTGTACAGAAGCCAGCCAAAGATGGTTACTTTGTTTCATTCTTGAGCAGCAAAAATATGCATCACCTATGTTGTAGTTTTTCTAGGTTTATGTCTGTAGCCAGGATTTTCCGCAGGTCTTCCCCAATCAAACCTGATGTCTGTCATTCTGGAATGAATCCACAGTGTTTCATTTCTTGTGGAAACAAAAGCATAACCTCTTTCACCAAGAAATACATTTTTGACTTCGTTTTTAAGACATACTTAAAACATCTAGGCTGATTAAATTCAGCAGTCCCTGTTTACAAACACATGTCTCTTAGCAGCTGTCTTTTGCTCATCAGGATTAAAAAAAAAAATCCAAAGTCAATACAACACAATACAGGAGCCATGTTCCTGTATATTTTTCATCTCTACATTGCTTATTCTTTTTATTATTTATAAACTATTTATCTTTTCTGTGATTGTCCATATGCATTTTTATTTTCTTCTTAAGCCTACACAAATTTTTAAACACACTGTAACCTTTGTAGAGTTTTTTCTTCCATCTGAATATGTTTTACTTCATATCTCCTGGATTTTTTGTCTACATGAACAAAATCATAAACAGCTAAGTTACCACTGGGTCCTTTGCTGCAGCATTGGTGGCTGGCTTCACCCCCTTCGTGGGTCTGTGAGAGCCAAGCCTAAGTCCATGGCCCAGTCTGGAAATGTGTGTCTGAGAACTGCATTCAACTACCCAGCCATGGGATGCCAATGTCCTCACTGTGGCATGTGTTTTTACTTACCTTGCTGTTTCTATTTAGTTTACCAGTTTTTTTTCCTTCTTATTTTTTTTTCTTTCAGCTATCTCAGGCCCTATGTGGAAATTCAGGCCTCATGTTGGAACACAAAAATGTACCAGACTTTTTTTTTTTTTTTGGGAGGGAGGCACCAGCCAGCTCTGAAATCATAACATAGAGACTCATTATTTGTTTTGAATACTTGGCCTTAGCTTAGCTCTTTTCATGCTAGCTCTTATAACTTAACCTGTTTTTCTTCATTTATGTTTTGCCTATCTTTTTTTTTTTTTCTTTCTTCATATCTTACTTCCCTGCTGTCTCTGCGTCTGTCTGTCTGGCATCTCCCTGGCCTCTGGCCCTTGGTGTCTACCTCATTCTTTCCTCTCTTTTTCTTCATTTCAGCATCTCCTTTCTTCTATTTATTCTCTCTGCCCACCAGCCCCCCCTGTCCATTCTCCTGCCTAGCTATTGTTCGCCCAGCTTTTTATTAGACTAATCAGGTACCGTAGGCAGACAAAGTGAAACAAATGCAAAACATCTTTGCATTATTAGACAAACATCCTTACATTGTTAAATAAGTGCAGCATAAACAAATATAATACACCTTTACACAGTAAAAATCCAAGAGATATGAAGTAAAACATATTCAGATGGAAAAAAAAAACTCTACACAGGTTACAGTGTGTTTAAAAATGTGTGTAGGCTTAAAGTAATATTCTGCAGCACAAACATATGCAACACATATTTGCCCAGTTGAAATAATATTCCACAACACTTAAGTTTAATATTTTCTCATTATATTTGCTGATGATTTTTGCTCAATTCCTTTGGTGAAGGACATTAGTTTCTATGAATTTTAAGTCTCAGTTTTATTTAGGCTACTTTGAATCATTATGCATGATCCAGTCTGGTAGCTGATCCTATTATATTTAAAGATACATACATGCATGTATACACATATATGTGTATATAATAATGTGTACACATGAAGTAAATATCAATTGTAACAGTTCGATTGAGAGCAAATTGTTTAAATAGTTTATGTCCTGCCAGTTTTATGTTTGCTTCCTGATTTTATGACTCTTCATTTTATGGGAATTGCTGAGAAAGGGATATTACCATCTCTGTAGCCAAGACTGTGATCACATCTATTTCTCCTTTGATTCTGTCAACTTTGCTTTAGATTTTCTCAATACACATTTAAGTCATTATTTTCCTTGTTTACAGTTAGTTTTGGAGAATTTCATAATTACTGCATCTATATCATACACACCATTCCTTCTCCCTCCTCTGACTACTCCTTTCCCCATCCTAAACTCATGATCTCTTTTTAGTTTTTATTATAACATGTCTCTCTCTCTCTCTATGTGTGTGTACATACACCCATACACACACACACACACACACACACACACACACACACACACACACATATATATATATATATAATACTTTTATATATAACCCACTAAAGTCAATTTATCTTTGCTCGTATGTGCATGTGTCCATTGCTGATCACATGGGCTTTGACAACCTATTCTGGATTTCATTCCTTGAGGCAGCTGACTCTCCCTTTCTCAGCAGTTATTGACTTCCTATAGCTTTTCATCTTCAGGTCGAAACACGTGGAATTTCTTTTGTCTGCATTTTCTTCTCAGACAAAGAATGAAGCCAAGACTAGAGGAGGGGATAAATAAGCTTTCCATAAAAAGAAAGCAAGGAAATAATTTACATTCTGAAGATGCACAATTGCCTATTCCAAAAAGTGGTTGGCGTTGAGAGATCTTGGGTTTCTCATTTTATAGGAGCCTTTATGTACATTTATGAGGGAGTTGCATATTCATGAGGTAGGTGAAACAATTCCCTTCCAAAATTATTGAGCAAGTATTTCTTTTAAAGTATTTCTCACTATGATATTATTAAGAAGCCCACAAGGTGTCCCATTCCCACCACTGGAAGCCTTGCTCAGGGAATACTTTGGCCGATGGGGAAGAAGGATTGTAGGAGCCAGAGAAGTCATGGATATCTTGAGAACATGACCTACAGAATCAACTAAACAGGTCTCATAGGGGTTCACAGAGACTGAAGTGGCCATCACAGAGCCTGCATGGGTCTGTGAAGCATTAATCTAATTAATCTTTATCAATAAAAATTGGGAGTCAAATATTGGGGTAAGAACCTGAAACTTCAGAGAACCAGGAGCAGCTGCCAGTTGCTTCCTGCCCCTTTCATTCCTCTGTTCAAAGGGTCAAGATCCTCTCTCAGCTCAGCCTTACCACTTTCCATCTTCTTTCTTCCCAGTCCTCCAAACCTCTATGGTCAAGCAAGCTCTGCCCTCTGACTCCAAGCAGGATTTATTTGTCAGAACACAATCAAGCTATCACATAACATTTCCCTCATTTTATTCAAATAAAAAGCAAAGGTTTTAGCTAACATAGTAAAATTATATACAATAAGAACAAAAACTATGAACAAATATTTACAAGCAATAATTACATTAACAATGTCTAGTCCATTTGCACTTGACGAATTCAGAGAAAATACTCCAGCGGATTATGGATATTAGTCATCATTTAGGGGGGGTTAGTTACAAGTTGTTATGGGTAATAGTCAGGAAAAAAGCTGAACAAAGGAGATTAGATTCAGGGATCTTGTTCTGAAAAGAAAAAAAGGCAATATAGAAAAGTGATAGGATGAAATGATAGATTAGTGAGTCTACTTTTAAACAAAAAAGCAAATAGTAGTCTAAATACATTGGTATGGAATTTTGTATATTGGTATAAATTTGAGGCTATTTTTGTTATGCTGTATGTATATTTCTACTCTTGTTTGGGATATTGTGCTTAAGCAATTCATTTAAAATATAATGCATAATTAAAAATACAGGTTAATACTTAGTAATCTATAATCCTCACCCATATCTATCAAACTTGTGGTCATGTTAGTTAAGTCTTCTAGGTATACAGAGATATATTTCAGACAGATAGTTAATCTTCAAACACTTCAAAGACCTACAGAATATGGTATTTAAAATGTTTTAATAATTTTCTAGTTCCATCCATTTGCCTGCAAATTTCATGATGTCATTGTTTTTCTCTGCTGAGTAGTAATCCATTGTGTATATGTACCACATTTTCTTTATCCGTTCTTCAGTTGGGGGGCATCTACATTGTTTCCAGGTTCTAGCTATTATGAATAATGCTGCTATGAACATAGTTGAGTATGTGTCTTTGTGGTATGATTGAGTATTCCTTGGGTATATGCCCAAGAGTGGTTTTAGCTGAATCCTGAGGTAGACTCATTCATGAAATTTGCAGGCAAATGGATGGAACTAGGAAATATCATCCTGAGTGAGGTAATCCAGACTCAGAAGGACAAACATGGTATGTACCCATGCATAAGTGGATACTAGATATAAAGCAAAGGGTAATCAGGCAACAACTCACAACTCTGGAGAAGCTAACTAACAGGGAAGGTCTCATGAGTAAACTGGGGATGAGGGGTGGGCAATGAAGTGTAGGGGATGGGGGAATGAGAGGACAAAGGAATGGATGGTTGAACTGGAACAGGGAGGGAGGGGGAATGCAATGAAAGAGATACCATGATGGATAGAGACATCATGGGGATAGAGAAAGATCTGGTGCTAGGGAAGTTGCCAGGAATCCCCAAGGATGACCCCAGCCTGGGCTACTAGCAATAGTAGAGAGGGTGCCTGAACTGAACTGGTTTGCCCCAGAGATCAGACCGGTGAGTACTCTGTCATCACAGAACTTTTCTCCAATGACTGATAGAAGCAGATGCAGACATCTACAGCCAATCAGTAGACAGAGCTCCAGGAGTCCAGTCAAAGAGAAAGAAGAGGGATTCTGTGAGCAAGTACATCAGGATCATGATGGGAAAACTATGCAGGAACAACCAAACCAATCTAGAGGGAACTCATGAAAGTTGGATCAATGCCTGTGGAGCCTACATGGGACTGGACTAGGCCCTTTGCATGGTGAGACAACTGTGTAACCTGATCTGCTTGGGAGCCCCCCTGGTGGTAGGATCAGAATCCATCTTTGGTGCGTGAGTGGGCTATGTGGAGGCCACTACCTATGATGGGATACCTCCTGCAGCCTTGAGGCAGGGGGAAGGACATGGACTTGCCTCTACTGAATGTGCCTCTACATGGGAGGTCTTGCTTTCTTGTGGGAGGGAGTGGGGGATGGGTTGGGAGGGTAAGCTGGGAGGGTGGGAGGAGGTAAGAGGGTGATCTTTGATTGGTGTGTAAAATGAATGAAAAAGATTTTCTTACTAAAAACAAAAAAAGAAAAAAAGTTTTAATAATTTAGGCTTTTTATGACAGTAAGATATGTCTGCTCCTGGCAGCACCAATCTACTTTAGAGAAGATGATGGGCATCAAAGCAACTCAATATGGAGTTTGTTTTCTTCGTGGAAAAAACTAGCCATGTGGGCAAAGAAACTGCCCTTGCCTCAATTGCTGGCAGCTACTGTGCAAACTGGACCAGCAGAAAGCAAAAAAGATGACTACTAAACTTTGCCAAGACAAGACAGAACAGTCTTTCAGAATCCCCTGCTTCACTGGAAAGTCTGTAAGATATTCTAGGCCTGTAGGCCAAAAATGGATGCCCTGACATTGCAAAGGAGCTTTGGTTGACTGTCCAGACAGCTTGATGTCTCTGTCATTAGGTAACATTTTACCCTTCTGGGGTCTTTGATGGAGTTGAAAACTAAATAGTTATAATTATAGTTTTCCTTTGTTATAATAGAAGGTAAATTATATACAAAACTTTTGACTCACCAAGATAATATAGATAACTAAGTATTTTCTCTAATTTTGCCCAATATAAAAGAATTGGATATTGTTACTATAATTCTTATATAAGAATTGTTTTTGTTGTATATAGTTTTACTGTTAAGGTTAAAAATCTTCCCTTTTAATTAGACTAAAAGGGAAAATGATGTAAAATCAATCCTTTTCTACACTATGAATATGTATTACTCCCATTGGTTAATAAAAAGCTGACAGGTAGATAGCTGGGCAGGAAGTTAGGCAGAAAAACCAAACTGAGAATGAAGGGAAGAAGGAGGGCAGAGTCAGAAGAGATTCCAGCCAGCTCCTGAGCAAGCAGGGCATGTAGAAAATGAGGTAACAAGTCATGAGCCATGTGGCAAAATATAAATAAAAATATGGGTCAATTTAAGTGTAAGAGTTAGCTAGTAACAAGCCTGAGCTATCCACTGAACATTTATAATTCTTATTCAGCCTCTGAGTTGGTTATTGGGACCAGGCAGTTGGGATAGGAAGCATCCATTTAGAGATCTATGCTAGGTCTTCCGCATATATGTTATTGTTGTGTAGTTTGGTGTTCTTGTGGGACTCATAACAGTGGGAGCAGAGGGTGTCACATCTCTGACTCCTTTGCATGCTCTTTGGACCCTTTTCCTCCTACTGGGTTGCCTTGCCAAACATTGACATTAGGGTTTGTGCCTGGTCTTTTTGTAATTTGTTATGCTGTATTTGATTGATATCCTTGGGAGGTCTGCTGTTTTCTCAAGGGAAGTGGAGGAGGAAGAGTGTATCTAGGGGAGAGGAGATGTGACAGGAATGGGAGGAGTTGAGAGAGGGGTACTTCAGTCACAAGGTAAAGTATAAGAGAATAATAGTAATTTTAAAAAGCCCCAGGGGATGAAATTACAATGCTGATGACATTATAATTAATATAGTTTTTAATTAATTAATTATAATATAATTAAAAGTTTTGAGGATGCAGATATGCTATGGGTAGGAAGTTCCCACTGATACAGCAGTGCCTTTGTTTTACCCTGAAAAAAAGCAACTTAAGGGAGAAATAGTGTGTGACAGCTTATAGTTCCAGCATAACGTCAATGAAGACAGAAGGAACATGAGACCAGCCTGCCACATTGCATCAGCAGTCTAGAAGCAGAGAAAGAATGGGAAGTGAAGCCAGGTCATAAGCCCATAGCTGAATGACATATTTCCTCCATTAAAAGCTCTACCTCGTGAAGGTTATATAACTGTAAAGAGCACCCCAGCTGGGGACCAAACGTTCAAACACATGAGGGCATCTGACATCCAAGCCACAACATTTTGCCCCTGACCCCAATAGGCTTATGATGAAAAATGCATTTAGCCCAACTTCAAAGGTCCCCCATAATATTTAACAGTTCCAAAACTGTTTTCAAGCTTGAAGTCCAAAGTTTGTTACGATTCTGAGGCAATCTGTTCACTGTGACACCCTGTAAAATTAAACAAACAAGTGAATAAACAGAAAGTTACATACTTAAAATAGCAATAGCACAGAATATACATTCCTATTCTAAAAAAAGAAGAAACTGAGTTATAGCCAAGACAATAAGAGCAAAACAAAAGCAAAATCTAGCAGAGCACATAACAAATTCTGCAGCTAGCTCAGTGTCTGGTGTGAAATGAAGTCAGCTCAGCTGGGTTGGAGTGGCTTAGGCAGCCCCACCTCTCCAGCTCTGCCATCTGCACATATACAGCTTTTCCCTTAGGCTGCCTCTACTTCCACATCTCCATATCTCCTTGGTGGACATGCAACAATTCTGTGTTGTGTAGTATTATTTTAAAGTGTGCTACATTTTGTTTGTACTGTAAAACATTTGTTTAGTGATGCCAAGATCTATCACATTCTTTTATGTTGCATTTGTTTAACTCTGTGAAGCCGAGTTACTTTGCTTGTCTAAAACTTCTGATTGGTCTAATAAAGAGCTGAGTGAATGGCCAATAGTGAGGCAGGAGAAGGGAGAGGCAGGGCTGGCATGTAGAGAGAGAATAAAAGGAGGAGAGATCAAGGAGCAAAAAAGGGAGGAGGACATCAGGGGCCAGCCGCCCAGCTCCATAGCCAGTCACAGAGTAAGAAGTAACGAAAGGTATATAGAAAGAGAGAAAGGCAAAAGCCCAGGGTCAAAAGACAGATGGGATAATTTAAGTTAAGGAAAGCTGGCTAGAAATAAGTCAAGCTAAGGCTGGACGTCTATGAGTAAGAATAAGACTCCGTGTGTGATTTATTTGGAAGTTTGGTGGCAGCCACCCCCCTCCAAAAGAGCAAAGAACAATGAGTAAAAGAGGAAAAACAACCAACCACAGTTCTGACATCTCCAACCCTCAGAGCTCCACGCAATGTCTTCTTGGGGACTCTTTGCAAGGACTTCTATCTTTGCCACACATACGGTGCCCAGCTTCGGCACTCACTGTGACTCTCTCAATCTCACATCTTTGATGCCTACAAAACCAGTACCATGTATATGATGCTCAGGACTCTGCCAGCTTCTGCTGCTAGCTCATAGCCTGCTCTCCTTGCACGATAGCTAGATCTGCTTCTGTATGTTGATCCTGGAGAAACACTTTCTTAGACAGGTACTTTTGCAGAGTAGGCAACCCTTTTAACCTGAGCTTTATTTAAAATGAAGTTGGATCTTCACCAGATGTGGCATCCTCCAGGTTTATCAGTTACAGCTTCTTCAGCACCAGCCTGCATATCATCCTGCCTTCCAATTTACTCTGCCCAACAAATCAGACTTTCATCTTCAAATCCAGCTTCACTCAGGTTCTTAGAACAGAGGTGGAATTCTTGACCAGAACATCACCCAATGTGGGTTTTGGGAAGAGCAGTATGTGTTCTTTACTACTAAGCCATCTCTCCAGCCCTTCATTGACTTTTCTGGTCCAAATTTCCAAACTATTCTTACATTCCTCTCCCTCAATAATCCCAAATGCTTTAAAGTTATGCAGAGTTATCACAGCAATAGCCTACTTCCCAGAACCAATTACTTATTGCTGTGATAAAATACCCTAACAAAATCAACTCAGAGGAAAAATGATTTATTTTAGCTCACAGTTCCAGGTTACAGTCTGTCATGACTGGGAAGTCAAAGCAACAGGAGCTTGAATTGATCATATCATATCCATAATCAGGAGAAGAAAGTGATAAATACTTGCATGCTTCTCTTTCTTTTCTCCTGTACATTTCAGGGTCCCCTGTGTATCAAATGGAGTCGCTCCCAGTGGTCATGTCTTCCTACTTCAATCATTACGGTGGAGATAATCCTCCACATACAATGCTCATTTTCCAAATTAATATTGATAACACCTCTTCCCAGGTGTTTCTAGATTGGGTCAAACTGCTAAAACTATCACAAGCAGGGAGAGCCTTCCCAAGGCTTAGGATAATTTGTTGCTAGTTATCCAAAGTTTAAGGGTTTGCCACATTTATTTATGTCCTAGCACTCAGGGCTGGCCCTGCCTCCTGGGATCATTCACCTACCACCCTGTTTGTTAGGTGCAGCCACAAAGTGAAAAGGAAAGAAGAAAGTATTATGGAATCAAAACTATGAGCAGAATTGAAGTAAACAAAGAGGACTAACCTTGGCAGATATATTGATATTTGTCTACAAAATTTCACCAAATTCAATTAAAAAAAAAAAAAAGAGAAATATCCGCATTGGTTTGGGCATGAGAGCCCACATCTGGCCTGTCTTCCCAGTGCTTGGAAGGCTGAAGCACTGTGATCAAGAGTTTGAGAGGAATCTAGGCTGCAAATCTAGTCTGAGGCCAGCATGGGCTACATAAAATCTTGAACCAAAATAAGTAAGTAAAACGAAATTTAAAACATTTCATGTACCTTTGTTAGTCAAGCATTAAGTTTGTACAGAGTTCTATGACTGAAAGCATGATGAGGTTAATACATTCTAACCAAATCTGAAAGAAAAATAAGCAATGCAGAGGCAAAATGGCTTGGAAATTCTGGAAATACAGGCATCCTAGTGGAGTGTTGGAGATCTGGATAGACAGAGAGATGAATTTTTATACTGAAATTTCTTGCTTGATGAACTGTACACAAGACACACTACTCTTCCATCTCTCAGTTTATAAAAAAATCAGACAAGGAGAGTCATTTTGTTTCAGGTGTTATCTTAATAGAGAATCCAGTGTTCTAAGCCTTTTTTTTTTTGCATTTCCTAAACCACAACTCAACTACAGAATTACATGTTGTGGAAAACATGTAGTTTTTGAAACATAGTACAATCATTGGGATATTTCTGATGTGGGTTAACACAGTAAAGAAACAGAGGCTTACAGAAATATGTGAGTCTGTCGAGTTTTTTTTTTTCTTAAAAACATATTGATACCTCCCAGAACTAAAACACTTCAAGGAGAAAGTCTGTGAGACTGTCATAAGGTAGTATCTATCTCATGAGTGATTCTTAGCATTTTTTCATCTTTTATGCACAGTGTTCCTTTTTTTGTCCTTTATATGGCTTTAGCATACCATAGATGCATTATCTTTAATGTCTGAATGGTCCTGGCTTAAGGAAAATACCCAAGAAAGTTTATCTATATAATGCAATCAAGGGGCACAGGGTACACTTTGCTGATTTACAAAAAGAACTTTTCAAATTATTGTGAAAAACCCAATCACCTGTTGAATTTTCTCATCCCCTATTTCCTTGTATTAATACAATAAAAGACTGGGGTTGAGTCAGATTGAGAGAAGGTGGAGAAGACGCATATCTCCAGATCTGACAAGACTCATCAGCTTGCACCAACTCCTGTGTCCGAGTCTTTTCTTGCGCCTGCCAGACATTCTTGCCCTTTGAGACCCACGAAACTGCTGAGGCTGGACCCCGGCATAAATCTAAGAATCTATTATACTTTTTAAGGAAAATCTGTTATGTTTAAACATTCTAAAAGCCCACTTAATGTGAGGGCAGTTGTTATTAAGACAAAATAAAGTTCTCTTTTTTGTTGTTAATTTATCCTTTGTCTCTAATCCAATAATGGTATGTCACTATTTGAGACATTAGTTGGAAATTTTAGTATTGGAATATAAAGTGGTTTAACTAATCTTTGTATTTGATTGGCATAGCTTTAAAGTATATATTATGAGAACAAGAAAGCATAATTTTCTTTTCCAAGGCCAATCTGGTGGTGGAGTGCTCAATGTCCCTGTTTGGCTGCAGGCTCAGTGGTAAGACCTTTAGCTGCTGAAAACTGTGAGGTTATGAGGTCAAGAATAGACCAGTGATGAAGCTCATTGTTGCTGATAGATTTTTTTTCTGAGTACACAAAATCATTTCTCAAGTTATCAGAACCTCTAAGAATTACCAGACAGTGTATCTCATGTGGCACCTACATTCCCAGTTTATAAACACCAGGAAATAAGGACTGAGTGTTATTTATTGTGGAATATTTAGCCAGTGTTTCTTAAAGGAATTTATGTTTATATTAGATAATCTTCAACATTAAATACTTGGACTGCTTCCATAAACGTAAAATTGTCTTGGTTAACATTTTTATTTATTTTAGCGTACATGTTTGTGTACCTGTCACAGTGCGCACGTGGAGGTCAGAGAACACATTGCAGAAGTTGTTCACCTCCTCTACTGTGTTGGTCCCTAGGATTAAGCTCAGGTCATTAGACATGGTAGCCAGTATCCGTACTTGCTGAGCCATCGCATCAACTTTGATTGATCTTTCATATATAAGTATAAGAAAACATCTTGATGAACTGGAATGCAGGCTTTGGTAGAAAGTCCTCACATGGAAGCTGTAATACTGAATTAAGATTTAGCTTAACCCATAGCTGGTCTTTTGCCCAATTATCTTTCTTGGTAAAAATTAAAGGCCTTAAATACAGTGCCTCTAAGTTCTTTGTAAATTCTTATTTCCCAGAATCCTAATTACAATTACTTTTCCTAACTCCTAAGAATCATGAATATCTGTGTTTGCTGAAGTGCATACTTAGAAAATGTATTACCTTGTGTATGCTTGTAATCATTTCTAAATATTTGTCATATATCACTGGTGGAATATAACAATTTTTTATTAAAGAAACTCTTTTATAGCTCCTTCCTTTTCACTAGATCAGTGAGAAAACTGCTTAGAAAAACAGATGCTATTCATTAAAATGAAGTAGACTCATTTCAAACATCTAATGCATGGTATTTGAGTTATTTTAAGATGTGTTTTAATGTAAAAGACCAAATTTTAAGTGTGTAGATGCCAACATCTCAGAGATCTAGAAATATTCATCATTTTGATTGCTTATAATTAGCTAACGGGCTTGATACAACTTATAAGTCATGATCTTCTACAGTTCTCCTGACAGTTAATAGGATGCGTACATCATCCCTGATACAGTTCCTCACTACTCATGTTTACTGTTAGTGCTATTGCATGTGGAGGTGCACTGGCCCTGTGAGGACAGCTTCAAGGGGATGGCGAAGTGGGTTACTGGGACTGTTTGCTATGCCAACTGGAAGTTCAGTGATTACTGTGTCTCTGATGAGATGTGAGAGAAGAATCATATGCTTAGGTAAAAGAGCACTGTGTGACCAAACTTTCATTAAGATATCAAGGTTCCTAAGAAAAGGCCCAGAATCTGCTTTTAAAAAAATATTTATTTACTTATTTATTTACAGTGTGTGTGTGTGTGTGTGTGTGTGTGTGTGTGTGTGTGTGTGTGTGTTTACACATGTGTGTGCACTCTTGTGCATGGGCATGGGAAAGGCAGTTGCTGCCTTTGAGTGGCTTCCTCTATTATTCTCCATCTTATTTATGAGACTGCATGTCTCTTACTGATCTTGACATTTGTCCTTTTGGTTAGAATGGCTGTGCAGAAAATGTCCAGGGATTTGCCTGTCTCTGCTTTTCTCCTCAGCACTGGTGTGACAGGCAGGCATGCCACCAGCCAGCTTTTATATGAGGACCTGAACTTAGATCTTCAGTCTTGTGCAAAAAGAACTACAATCCACCGATCCATCTCCCTAGTCTTCCGAATCTGTGTTTTCTGGAATGGTCCAGATCCTGGAAAGTGTTTTGTAGCACAAGTCCCACATGAAAATAGCTAGATTGCTGTTTGAGAACATAGCATCCATGTGGGGAGGGCTGAAGTGTCCTTCTTGGAGACTGTGGGCACAGTGAGCTAACAGGGATCCTAAAATAAACAAGGACTGGTTGAACAAGAATGAAGTCCATCCAGGGTGATTTTCCTATTGAAAAGGGACAGCCATGAATAATCCTGTAGTTCTTTTTTTCTCTTTGGGGGGCCTGCCATTTAGTTCCCAAATAAATACAAAGAGACTTATTCTTACTTATGAATTCCTGGCCTTAGCTTGACTTGTTTCTAGCCAACTTTTCTAACTTAAATGATCCCTGTTCACTTTAACTATGTTTTGCCTCTGGACTTTTTACTTTTCTTTATTTTCTGTATCTTTTCTTCTTACTCCATGGCTGGCTGGGTGGCTGGCACCTGGGGTCCTCCTTTCCTTCTCCTTTTCTTGCTTTGGCCCCTCTTTTGAGAATAGATTTCTAGTCCTATTTATTCTCTCTCTCCCTGTGGAAGCCCTGCCTATTCCTCTCCTGCCTATCATTGGCCATTCATCTCTTTATTAGACCAATCAAGTGTTTTAGGCAGGCAAAGTAACACAGCTTCACAGAGTTAAACAAATGCAACTTAAAAGAATGTGATACATCTTTGCATCACTAACCAAATGTTCCACAGAATAAACAAATGTAACACATCTTAAACTAATATTCCACAACATAATCCTCTACAGCCATGTAAACAAAATGGAGAGTTTGGGTGGAAAGTTCAGCTGTGCAGAGAAGTTTCACTTGCTGAATTAGTATGAAGAGCAAGAGAACAATGTCAAAAAGAAACACACATATGCCATTAAGTGGAGACATGGTACAGACTGTAAAATACTAATAGCTCTGCATGGCTGCTAAAACCAAGAAAGAGGTCCACACATTCCATGCTGGCTTGTGGAAAAGCTGCTAATAAACAAACAAAAGCAACAACAACAAAAAAGATCTCACCTTCAAATGAAATTAGATATGCTCTGTAATACACCACAAGGAAACAAACCATTTAAAACAGCCCTCACATGCATCACACACATTTTGAAGGGTCAAGAATTCTCAATGAAAACTAGACAGTAAAATGTCCTGTGCCTTGAACATTGTTCCTCCTATGTCACTGCTTGAAAATTCAGGCAGTTATCCGCATTTGTACTGCACTTTTTGAGCTTGGATAAACGGCAAGGAAAGTGACACATCTGAATAAATTATGATAGGAGTGAGAAATAAAACTTTCAAGTACACAGGGATTTTATACATGCTACATAAGTCATCATATTCTCCACAAGTGTTTTTGTTTACTTTCTAAAAAAGTATGCAAATTAATTGGTATTTTACAAAAATGTTTTTTTGTTGATCTTCCTCTCCAACTTCTCTCCCCCACCATGTACCCTTCTCCGCCTAGTTGTGTCCTTTCTGATTTTATATGAATGGTACCTTCCCTGACTTCCTCAACATATCTCCCCTTCCATGGTCCATTTTCTATTTTCAGGATCCACATGTACCATAACAACAACCTATATACATGTATATAAAATTAAAGCTAAAATTTGTATGTGAGAGGATGTAGTATTTAGATTTTTGAGTCTTGGCTCCTTTGCTTGAATTAATGCAGACTCTTCAAGTTTCCTGCACATTTCATTTTTCTTCTTTTCTCGTTGCATTGTGAATTTGGATTTACTTGTGCTGTTAACTCTACTACCAAATTCATCTCACATCTCAATTAAGAACAGAGTTCACACTGCATGTTAAATAGAGACAAATCGAAGAAGACCTTTAAAATTAGATCAAATTTAATTGATAGCACAATATCCTATTCCTCTTACGTTCGTCTAAATCCATACATGTAACATCGACAGAACAAATGGTTAATTGCTTTTACACAGGAATATAAAATGTGTGTTTTATATCTATCCTAATGCTCTACTCTCATTTTCTGTCATGTTTTGGTTTATTAAAGCAAGCCAGTTTATAACCTTTTTCAAATTATGTTTCAAAGTAGAAGCCACTTTAACACATGCACTTGAGTACTCTCACAGTTTTAACAGTCTGAAGTAAATATTTAATGATTTATAATTTAATAATGTTATTTATAAAATTATTTTTTCTGCTGCTAAGGGAGAAAAAATATCTCTAAAGCCTATCACCATGGATACAAAAAGGTTAGTATCCATTATGTTAGTAAATGTGGGCCTCAGACAACTTTTTCTTAGGAATCATTTTCTTCCAATTACACAATGACATATATTAGAAAGAGTGAGAACCCCTCCTCTTAATAAACGCATAAATATTTAGTAAATGAATGAATTATCACATGATTAAGGAATAGGTATATTTTTAAAATGATACCAGTACACACACACACACACACACACACACACACACACACACACATGCACACACACACATACCCACACACTACACACACATATATGTGCAAGCACACATGCTGATGGGCACTGCTTAGGACTACACACTCAGCTGTGCTTAGTGGAATCAATTGATAACTTTAAATAAGAAAGTCATCTAATCTTTAATAAAAACATCGCAATACTTGCAGACAAATTGTTCATACTTGTTACCTCTACATGCCTAAGTAAAAGTGAACGAGTATAAAGCACGACTAATAGAAAATATCACCATGAATGTACTCTTTTTGAAGTAGTAAATATCTTTCAGAAAATGGGCTACAATACAGGACATTAAGAGATAAATAAATCGGTTGGGAATAACTCTGATAGTTGTTTCTCTCCTTCCCATCCCATCGTAGCATTCTTGCTGATTTTGCTTTCTGTACTTTCTCAAGGATCAAACCTGCTTTGTATCAAGAGGAAATGGCTACTAAATAATTTGTCAGAACCTAAGTCTTGGAGTTGACAGGTGAACACTGTGGAATTACTTGTCTCATGAGGAATTTTAAATTGACTCTAAACTCACCACTAGTTCTCTCCTTACACTGTCATTTAAAATTACCAGGAACATTTTATATGATAGTTGCATCATCTTCAATTCTTCTTAGTCCCAAATACCTAAAAGGTTCCTCAAAATCAAGACCCTCAGAATGTAAAATCACTGGTAGATCCCAAGGATACCATGAGAGAAGTCTGAGGCACATGGAGATTACATTTCTAATTAATTTAATCTTGTATAATTTGTTTAAATAAAATCATATTTTTGTCATTTTAGCACTGACAAGTGGTCTGATTAATCTGTGTTGAGAATCATGGTCACAGAGACAATCTTTAAAAAAATAAAGGATGAATCATATTCACACAGTGTCTGAAGTCCTTAATTAATATGATAAAATGGAGTGCTTATAAGTGGACTCATAGTTTACCACTGGTGTATAGTAGAGTGTAATCATTCACTCATTTTCCTTTATTATTAAGTCAACACTGAATTAGTACATTTTAAATCCTAACTATAAAAAAATTATATCTCCAGAGTTTCTGACAATATCTAGTGATTTTCAAACAAGTCCTTCATTTGAGATCTTGTTATATGAGGGGATAGTTTTAGGAAGTGTAAGTGTTGATAAAAATTAATAATGTTATTTTAGAATTATATAATGGCTTGTCTTTTGACTAGATGGAGTACTTGTTATAACTGATCATGTGAGTTTAATCAATCCACTTTCCTAAAAATGACATAACTTTGTTTTCATTCTAGCTGAATATATATTTGTGTATTTGTGTGTGTGTGTGTGTGTGTGTGTGTGTGTGTGTGTGTGTGTGTGTGTGTGTGTGTGTGTGTGATTTTCTTTATCCAGTTGTGGCCTTTCTTGTATATCTATTTTGGTTCCAGAATTAATCTCATGCAGTCTGTTCCTTCCACTGGATTTACCTGAGACTAAATCTAGATTAGTTTAGGTTTCTCCAGCTTTTTAAGACAATTTGCATCCTTTCACATATGACTCATTCCTCTGCATTTTTTCAAATATCTCTGTCTGTCTGTCTGCTTGTCTGTTTCTGTCTGTCTGCCTCTCTCTCTCTCTCTCTCTCTCTCTCTCTCTCTCTCTCTCTCTCTCTCCTGCTTTTCTACTACACCTTTAGTTACTGCATGCTAGAATATATATGCTAACTGCTGGGAACATATGATTGAGGGTTCATGACTGCCCAGTTTAACTTTGGTTGGCTATTCAGGGCAAAAACTGTAGGGTGAACACATTTATCCAGTGCACTCATCTGAACCTTATGAATCTATCTTCATGAGTTGTAATGAAGATAATTGAAGCTGGCAAATTTATCTCTAAAACTATATTTTAAAAGTTTATTTTTGGCGACTCATTCTCTTTTCTGTAAATATATAACTTCAGCTTCATCCCTCCCATTTCTTCCTAAGAAGGTGCTGCGAGCAGAGGATAGGGCTCTAGCACTTCCCAGAAGTATAAAGAGGGCACAGAGACCAGTTGCTCTCCACTGTCTCCTCACTGGTCCCCGAGGAGCTTTTTTGGTCAAGTTTTTAGATCCACTGAATTGATTTCTTTTTATGTATTGCTGCTGTATCTTTGACTTACTGGAAGAACTGAAAGCTCAGTGTCTTTCCTTGATGATTCAACTAAGAAATTTGTGGCTTTTTAAGATGCAACATGTTTTGCCGATTCATTCAGTGCCTCAGACATCCTTTATCTGGAGACCAGTTTGCCTGTCACCATGCAGTTTGTTAGACTTTCTACCTACAATCTCTTCAAAAGGCATCCGGCATTCTGTTTTATGTCTGGACATCAAATAAATTCTTTTTTTCCTTAAAGACATTGGAGAGTCACTGTCTTACCTTAAAACTTACTTTACTTGTCTACTAATACCAAGGTGTCATCATAGATAATTTCTTAAAATAGATTTACTTATTTATTTCTTTTACATTCCAGATGCAGTTTCTCCTCCCTCCTCTCCTCCTAGTTCCTCCCCGATCTGCCCTCTGTTCCCACCCCCAATCCACTGCCTCTTTATCCCTGTCTAGGAAAAGGCAGGTCTCTCATGAGTATCAGCAAAACATGGCATATCAAGTTGCCCCAAGACTGAGCACCTCTCCATGCATTAAAGCTGGGCAAGGCAACCCAGTATGAGGAGTAGGGTCCCAAAGGCCTATAAGAAAGCATTGGAGACAGCCACTGCTCCCGCTGTTAGGAGTCCCATAAGAGGACCAAGATACATAACTGTAACACACACCTAGAGGGCCCAGGTCAGTCCTATGCAGGCCTCCTGGTTGTTGGTTCGCTTTCTATGAGCCACCATGAGCTCAGGCCAGTTGATTCTGTGAGCCTTCTTGTGGTGTCCCTGGCCCCTCTGGCTCCCACAATCCAATCTCCTCCTCTTCTGCAGGATCCCCCAAATTCCACTCAAGTCAGTTGTTAGAAGATGCCCATCTAATGACAATTGGGTCAGGTACCAATCTGGTAACAGGAGATGGCCAGATCAGGCTATGTATCTGCTATTTCTAGGACTCTAAGCAAGGGTTTTTTCTTGTAGATTTCTGGAAAAGTCCCCTGTGTAAGTATTTTACCTGACCCTGAAATGTGCCCCCTTCCAGTAGTCTCCTTCAGCACTCTTCCCCTCAGTCCCCTCCCCCAACCAGATTGCCCATGCTCCCATCATGACCTTTCCCCAGTCCATCCCAGAAATCTTTTCTATTTTCCCTTCCCAGTGAGATCCAGGTGTCTCCCTCATGAACCTTCCTGGTTTCCTATCATCTTTGGGGCTGTGGATTGTAGCATGGTTATCCTTTATTTTGTAGCTAATATCCACATATGAGTGAGTACATATGTTTGTCCTTCTGGATTTGGGTTACCTCACTCAAGATGATTTTTTCTAGTTCCATCCATTTGTCTTCAAATTTCCTGTGTCACTGTTTTTGTACCACATTTCCTTTATCTATTCTTCTGTTGAGGGATATCTCGGTTGTTTACAGGTTCTGGTTATTACAAATAAAGCTTCTATGAACATAGTTGAGCAAGTATATATATATATATATATATATATATATATATATATATATATTGGAAATCAGCTCTCCATTGGATCTGGGGTTGGTGAAGATCTTTTCCCATTTTGTAGGCTGCCATTTTGTTTTATTGATGGTGTCTTTTGCCTTACAAAAATATCAATTTCCTTAGGTCCATTTATTCATTGTCTATCTTAGCGCCTATGCTATTGGTGTTCTGTTCAGGTAGTTATCTCCTGTGCCAATGTGTTCAAGATTACTTCCCACTTACTCTTCTATCAGGTTCAGTGTATCTGAATTTATGTTGAGGTCTTTGATTCATTTTGATTTGAGTTTTCTGAAGGGTGATAGAGACAGACTCAATTTGCATTCTTCTATATGCCAACAACCAGTTATACCAGCATCATTTGTTGAAGATGCTTTCTTTTTTCCATTGTATAATTTATGTCTGGGTTTGAATTTTTTAATCAAAAAATCTTTTACTATTACTAATTATATGTAGGTGTGTGTGTGTGTGTGTGTGTGTGTGTGTACAAGTCTTTATGGAGGCCAGAGGCATTGGATCTCTAGGAGCTGGAGTTACAGAAGGTTTGAACTGCCATCATGTGGGTGGTAAAAATCAAACTATTGTGTTCTGAAAGAGTAGCAAGTGCTCTTATTGGGTAAACCATGTCTCAAGTCCCTATTCATCATGAATTGTTTCAGGTTGACATAGGGCCATCTAGTTCATCATTCAACTGTCCCTTGGGAAAGGAGACAAAATTTCTTCATTGCTTTTTGTTTATTTTTGGTCAACCCATCTGACACTTTTCTCTTTTCACCAGACTGATTCCCTTTAGAGAAAAGAAATGCTCTCACTTCCTCGCACTGATTTTTACTTTCCTACACTGAGAAAGATGGATTCTCTTAGCTGACTAGTCTAAAAAAAAGAAAAATGAATGTTGACAATAAGGAAGAATTTTTAAATCTTTCTTTATATTATTTCAATAGCTATTTTTTATTAGGAATTTTAAAAATAAGTAAATTTTGAAACAAAGTTTAAATATTAGGCCTATTTTTGCAGTATTATCAGTCTATTCTGTACTCCCTATTCACTGATGATGAGTAGGAAGTTAAATGCAAATAAGGTTTCATGGCTTAGAATATCAAGTTTGATAAATTGATGTCTTCAAATTTGTTCCTTTTTTCTCAAGATGACTTTTTCTATTTAATATTTTTGTGCTTCCATGTGAAATTTTGATGTCTTCATGGGGCTTGCAATGAATCTATAAATTGCTTTGAATAGTATGGGAGTTTAAGAAAAGCTAATTCATCCAGATCAAGATTACAGGTATCTTTCCGTGTGTGTGTGTGTGTGTGTGTGTGTGTGTGTGTGTGTGTGTGTGTGTGTGTGTATACACATGTGTATTTTATTCAGTTTCTTTTTTTATTTTTTTTTTATTTTTTTTTTTTTTGGTTTTTTCGAGACAGGGTTTCTCTGTGTAGCTTTGCGCCTTTTCCTGGAACTCACTTGGTAGTCCAGGCTGGCCTCGAACTCACAGAGATCCGCCTGGCTCTGCCTCCCGAGTGCTGGGATTAAAGGCGTGCGCCACCACCGCCCCAGTTTCTTTTTTTTTTTTTTTTTTAATCACATTTTTTGTCACTATCACCGTGTTTTCCTTTCTGTATTAAATTCATTCCTAGATGTTTTATCTTATGTAGATATTCTGAGTGGGATACATTCATGATTTTTTTTTCTCAGCATTACTGCTATTGGCATCCGAAATCTCTACTGAATTTTTGCATGCTGAGTTTTATATCCTGCAATTTTACTGGATTTTTTTTTGCAATCCAAATAATCTTTTGGTGGAATTTAAACTTTTTTCTATATAGAGTTACATAGCATCTGCAAGGGATAATTTGACTTTCTTCTTACTTTTAGGTATGCATTTACCTTTTATTTCCTTTCTTTTTCTGAAGTGTTCTATAGTTTTTGGTATTACATTGACTATGCTTGGTAACACCAGACCTCCTTGTCTATGTCTCAGATACAAAGCTTGGATTTTATCCATCATGATGGGTAATGTTGGCTTTGTGTTTGCAACACACAGCCTCTATCATATTGAAGTGTATTCTTTCCATACATACGGCCTTTGGAATTTATATTGTGAAGTTATGATAAATTATGAGATGCTTTCTCTTCTATGGAAATAATCAAACAGATTTTGGACTGTGTATGTTTTACATATTTACATACAATGTATTATATCTAATGGTTTGGATATTTTGAAACAACCCTGGAGAAGCGCTCCTCCTCATCACAGCGAGTTGACAATCTCCTTGATTTGCTATTGGAATCTACTTGCTACTATTTTGTTGAGCATTTTCCTATCTATGTTGATTTGAGGTTCATGTCTATAGTATTTATTTTTCTTGCATTTGCCTTTACATCCGTGTCTGGCTTTAAAAATCACTGTACTGACAGTTGTCTCATAAAAGGAATTTGAAAGTGTTACTTCCTTTTCTCTTTCTTGTCGTAATTGGAGAAGAACTAATACCAGCTCTTCCTTAAAAGACTGGTAGACATAAAAAGTGAAGGTTTCTGGTCCAGACTTACCATGATGTAAAACTTTTTGTTCCAATTCAATTCTACTTACAATTGGTTTCCTTGGATCTGTTTGTTTGTTAAAGTTTGGCATGTCAAATGAGTCTAAAAATGTTTCTTATTCTTCTACGTTTTTGAGACAGGTTTATTGCAGATAAATTGTTTCTGTTCATCTCCATGGTATCAGATGTAATGTCTCATTTTTTTCAGACTATTTTTCTTTATTTAATTAAATTTAATATTTTTGTGAATATAATTTAATTAAAACATTTATCCCTTCCCTCTCCTTCCTCCAAACCCTCCTGTATACCCGTCCTTCAAATTTAGGACCTTTTTTCCCACTAATTGTTATTGTATGCAAATATATATGTATATATTTTTTTTCCTAAATATAACCTGTTTTTATTCCACATATTTTCACTGCTGACCATTTGGCACTGGACAAACAATTGTTGTGCTCTTCCTTGGGAAAAACTATCTCTCCGACTCCTAGTTTTACTTAATTAGTTGCCTATAGTTCTTTGTTTACGGTTGAGGCCTCTTGGGCTTTCCTCTGATCCTAAGGGTTTGTTTCTGGTTTTGTGTTTATCTTTCTTCTTCAGTAGCAAGCACAGTACCTTCCAGTATCATGGACACTAGTCAGTAGGGGTGAAGGTTTCTAGGTAGCCACTAGCTTAACTTCTCCATGTTGAATGAGTCATGTCAATGTTGTCTTCAGGAGTAAGACATCACCATCAATTTGTGGAGAGCAACCAATAGCCTTGGCAATATCCTGGGTTGTTTGGCCTTCTCCTGGGACCCTTTTGGCCAACAAATTGGTAGGCATAACTCATTCCTGGAACTAGAGGCTTCATTTGGTGATGAGAGATGTCCAGCCACATGTCCTGGCATTCGGCAATTCCTTTCAGATAACTTTCATATATGCATATATTTTGGGAAGCATCTACTGTACTAGCTTTCCATATGACCTTCAAATGGCCCTTAGTTTTGGCTGACTCTCCCAATATTCCCTCCCTTATGCCCTCTTTTCTCACTCTCCTCATTTGGTCTTCATTTTCCAGCCCCCAATCCATCCATAAATATCTATCATATTTCTCCTTCCTAAGGTGATCCAACCCTCCAACCTAGTTCTTTAATCTACACTTAACCTCTGTAGTTATATGGATTTTAGCCTGTTTATGGAAGGCTTAATAGCCAAAATCCATATATAAGTGAATACATCCTATATTTGAGATTTTGGGTGTGAATCACCTCACTAGATATGATTTCTTTTAGCTCCATCCATTTATTTGCAGAGTTCATGATTTCATTTTTTTTAACAACTGAGTAATATTCCATTGTGTAAATGTACCACATTTTCTTTATCCATTCTGATGGACATGTACTCTGCTTCCAATTTCTAGCTATTTTGAGTAGAGTAGCAATGAACATGTGTCAGAAAGTCTCTGTAATAGGTTGTAGAGTCCTTTGGCTATACACCCAAGAGTGGCATAGCTAGATCTTGAGGTAGACTTATTCCCAGCTTCCTAAAGAACTGCCACACTGATTTCCATATTGGTTGTGCAAGTTTGTACTCCAACCAACAATGGATGTGAGTTTCCCCTTGCTCCACAGCCTTGCCCACATGAGCTGTCACTTGTTTTGTTGATCTTAGCCATTCTGACTGGTGTAAGATGAATTTCAAAGTAGTTTTGATTGACATTTCCCTGACTGCTAGCGATGTTGAACAATTCTTCATGTGCTTTTTAGTCATTTGTGTTTCCTCTTTTGAGACTACTCTAGTATGTACTCCATTTCAAAATCAGGGTATGTGTTTTCTTAATGTCCATTTTTTTTTGTGTTCTTTATATATTTAAATATTAGCCCTCTGTTGCACATGTAGCTTGTAAAAATCTTTTCCCTTTCTATAGGCTGCCACTTTGTCCAAATGATGTTGTCCTTTGCTGTGCAGAAGTTTTTCACTTTCATGAGGTCCTGTTTACTAATTTATTTTGTTCTTAGTGCCTGTGATATTGGTGTTCTATTTAGAAAATCTTTTTCTGTGCCAATGTGTTCAAGACTGTAGATTGCTTTTGGTAGAATGAACCTGGGCTATCTTTCCATCTTCTGATGTCTTCTTCAATGTCTTAAAGTTTGTATCCTACAAGCTTTTCATTTGCTTTGTTAGTTACCCCAAGACATTTTAAATTATTTGAGGCTATTGTGAAAAGTGTTGTTTTCTGGATTTCTTTCTCAAATGTTATGTCATTTGTATATAGGATGGCTGATTTTTGTTTGTTAATTTTATATCCTGCTATTTTGCTGAAAATGTTTATCTCACTGGCTATTTCAAAACTCATAAAGTTGACATGTATCCCTCATGAGATTCTCTTGCCCTATTTCGGATGATATACCTTCTTGTACTTTTTCATTTCATATTGTAAGAGCTATAAATGCTGATTCATTGTATCATCAATTTATGATTTCCAACCTCAGCTAATGGTTGGAAAATTCAATTTTTAAAGCCTTATTCAGCTTTCTCTCCCTCTTATCTATTCTTTCATATATCTTTCTGCTAGCCTCAAATCTCTGGCTTTATCCAATTTACTATTAGTGACAAAAAAATCTTTAAGAGAAAGGATTTACTAGTGTGGACTTGACTTTCTGTCATCATCGTCATCATCCTCCTCCTCTTCCTCCTCCTTCTCTTTCTTTCTCTTTCTCTCTCTCTCTCTCTCTCTCTCTCTCTCTCTCTCTCTCTCTCTCTCTCTCTCTCTATGTTATGAATGGGCAAAGCATGGTGTCTTCCTCTATTGGTATCCCTTTATATTTTTGTTTGCTTTTTTTTTCGATTTTTTTTTTTGCTTTGTTTTATGACAGGGTCTCCATGTCTGGGTTGGAGGTCGCTATGTAAATCAGGTGGGCCTCAAACCTACAGAGATCTGCCTGCCTCTGTCTCACAAGTACTGAGATTAAAGGAGTGTACCTTTCTTTCTTTCTTTCTTTCTTTTCTTTCTTTCTTTCTTTCTTTCTTCTTCTCTCTCCCTCTCTCTTTCTTTCTTTCTTCCTTTTTTTTTGAAAGAAAGAAAGAGTGTCCCTAAACCTGAAGTTTTCTGATTTGGTAGATGAGCTGTCCGATCTGTCTTTTCCTGGTCAGTGGTGGTATTACAGGCCCACAGCATCATTTTCAGCTTTTTACATGGAGGATCTTAACTCAGCTCCTCAAGGTTGCAAGGTACTGCATGAACTACTTTCTCCAGCCTATCACTCTGTCTTCTTTTACATTAGTTTTTAAACTGTGGTGTTTGGCACTGACTTGGCAAGGAGCTAGGTGTGAGGTTGCTCTGGGAAACCAGAGCTATATCTGGGCTGTTGTATCTCATGGTATAAAATGCTTCTTTGTGGCTAAACTGCCACAGAGTTGAAGTTAGATTCTTCCCATTGTATTAGAAGCTGAAGTATCCAGGCTCTTCCCCAAATGCCAAGTGCTTATTAATGAGGGATCTATTCTTTAATATCCCTGGATACATTGTGATAGCATTCAAATTTTAATTTCATATTTGATCATTGTTGTAGGGATTCAAGAGGACCATGAGAAAATTTTGAAGGGGAAAATGAGTCCTCTAACCCTATGAATATTCCACATGCCTAATGAATATTTATTAAATACTTCTTTAAAACCTACAATACAGAACCAGTGCACTGCTACACCTCCTTAGGGTCCAATGGTTCCATGTCTCGCTAGATTATACCTTGCTTTGTTTTGCTAATCAAACTTCTATTTAAACCATTTCTATCTTAAAACCGAATTCTTTTGCGGGGGGATTTGAAATGGTTTTTTATTTAATAAGTTTTTTATTCATTTTACATACCAACCATGGAACCCCCTCCAATTCCCCTTCCTGCTCCCTGGACTCTCCCCATCCCCTTCTTCAAAAGGGTAAGGCCTCTTATTGGGAGTCAGCAAGGCCTGATAAATTTAGTTGAAGCAGGACCAAGCTCCTCCCCACGTATCAAGCCTGAGAAAGGCATCCTACCACACATTATGGGCTCAAAAAAAAAAAAAAAAAAAACTAGCTCAGGGACCAGGGATAGATGCTGATCCTACTACCAGGGACCCTTCAAACAGACCAAGCTACACAACTGTCTCCTATATGCAGAGGGCCTAGTCTGATCTCATGTAGGCTCCACAACCGTCAGTCTAAAATTCACGAGTTCCCATGAAATTGGTTCAGTTGTCTCTGTAGATTTCCCCATCATGATCTTGACCCCCATTGCTCATATAATCCCACTTCAATCTCTTCAACTGGACTCCTGGATCACAGTCCAGTGCTTGGCTGTGGATCTCTGCAACTGCTAAACATGGAATGTACTCGCTCATAAGTGGATACTAGATGTAAAACACAGAATAACCAGACTACAACCCAAAGCTCCAGAGAAGCTAGGTAACATGGAGGACCCTAACAGGGACAAATAGATTACCCTGGGAAGGGGAAATAGATGAGATCCCCTGAGTAAACTTGGTGTGGGGGCACAATAGAGGGAAGAAAATGGGGGATAGGAACATGAGGGAACAGGATGATCTAACTGGGTGAGGGATGGAGTAGGAGAACAATGAAAGAGATATCTTGATAGAGGGAGACATTATGGGGTTATCAAGAAAATTCTCAGGAATCTACAAGGTTGACCCCAGATTAGACTACCATCAATAGTGGTGAGGGTGCCTGAACTAGCCTACTCCAGTAATCAGACCTTGATTTTTGTCACATCATTACTTTGTGAGAAGACTGTGTCCTCATAAACCTGAAGGGACACAAAGGAGCTAAGGTATGCCACTGAATGAGTCTCCCACTGTAAAGCCACTGATCTCATTCTTTACAGGCCCCATGCTTTGATGGTATTAGTGGTTAAGTTTTAAAATGTGGATATTGTGGTATATATTCAGACCAGAGTCTTCTGTCATAAATCAGTAAAATTGTTGATGTTAATACATCTAAACCATTGGGTATACATATCCTGAGAGCTAATGGTGCTAAATACTCATGGGGATTTTTCTTATGCAGACAACAAAATAAAGCATCTGTCTTGGAGAAGAACTTGTGTGATTGCGTGAATTTTGAATTTAAATTGTCAGTTTTTTTTAAATAGAATACCATGGAAACATGAATGTTAAAAGTAAATAAATAAATAAACCTTCCAAAGTAAAGCTATTTAAATTTGTGTATTAGGCAGACATACTTATGATGAGTTTTAATGACATATTAAAGACCATCCTCCAAGTATAGGAAACAATTAGTAGAGTACTCTGGCAAAGGGTGTTTTCCTCACTTAACCTATCAGCAAATCACACCTGTGAGACTATGGTGGTGAGGATGCTTTTGTTCTCCAGACAGCTTAGCTACCTCTACCCCTTAAATATACAGTTATTCTGTGCAGCAGTTTTGGAGCCTCTGACAGATGCATATCAGATAATTACTGACTTGATTTTTATAAGTGTTCCATTCCCTAAGTACACATTCTCAGCAGAGTCTGCTCGTTTCTCTTCCATGACTTTTTTTTTAACCTTTCCCCTTCACATGCTTGTATTACTTAGGATATGGTTTCCTTTTCTTCCTGGGTATTTTTTTTTAAACTAAGATTCATTCATTTCTCATCTACATTCATTTTAAACAATTTATTTGTTCCATGGAGTATCTTAATATGTAACCATGTCTGGCCTGGTTATTGGTGTACACTTCAGACTGGACACGAATTCCTGATAACCCCCCCCTGCCTCAGCCCCTGAGTGCTGGGGTCACAGACGGGTACCACCACAACCAGCTACCGAGGTGCTTTTATTTGCTAGTGAGTGAATTATTGAAACTGTTGGAGTAGAAACTTGAAACCTTAATTTATCATTATTTGCTTTTTTTTAATTGCCTGCCAATATCAGAAACCTCTCAAAAAACCAAGACCTCTCAAAGCATATATTTCTGTTTCTTCTCTCCAATGCCTTCTTTCCTATTAGAAAAGTCACATGTGCCAATAAACAAATACATCACACTAGATATTAAGCTCAAATTTTTTTCATATCAACACTTAATGATATGGACTGTGGACATGGTTCAGAAGGTAACATGCTTGCTGGGTATAAACGAGGAACCAAATTTGGATCTCCAGAACCTATCTCGAAGTAAGGTGTAGTCATACATCTGAAACTGCTGGGCAGGGACGGCAAAAACAAGTGGGTCCCAGTGACTCACTTAATAATCAGTGTAGCTGAAAGAGTGTGCTTCAGGTTAAGGGAGCAACCCTGTCTCAAAAAAGAAAAAGCTGGAATACCATAGGGGAGCGCACCAACATCAGCATCCATCTTCCACATGTGTATGCCTGGGAAAGGACACTGGTATACACATGTGCACATGTATACCACACACGTGTGCACACACACACACACAGAAATCTAATAAATATGATCTGATTTATGTGTTTATGTATGATCATTTATTAGTTTCTACCCTTTATGTTTGTAGTTTTGCTTTAATTCATTAGTGCGTTTTTACTCTTAAGCAACTTTTAATTAGGTGAAATCTACATAGCATAAAATTAATCATTTAAAATGAACAATTCACTGAGCCTATTACCTAACTATATAACCACAACCTCTATGGTCACACTATTCTATCACCCCCACAGGAAATCTCATGTCCACTAAGCAATTGTTCACTAGTCCAGCCTCTTGTTTTCACCTGGCAACCACGAATATGCTTTCTATTTGTAAGGATTTTCCTATTTTGAGTATTTTATTAAAAAAAACTGAAGCACAACAATCACCATCATGTCACAGTCATCCTAAGAGCGCAGTAGTGGTACCCTTACCTTGTGAGTAACCAAATAGCTTTCTAATTAGACTTAGGACCAGATCAACAATAGGAAAAACCTGCCTGGTTCTGGAAACCTAGCCAACTAGCCAGGACTAGTGAAATCATGGACCTTGGAGGAAAATCTACAATTGCCACATTACTAAAACATCATAATCCCTAACTACCTTCTAAATACTTGTACTTAAGCCCACAGATAAGTGTAGTCTTCACTCTTTATCAAGGAAATGTCTCTTTGCAACAGATACAGATCACTACAATACCCCCAAACCAATCAAATTATAGAGTTGTGGAATCTAGTTCCAATGTATACATCTACAAAACAACTACTGTACCTAAGGCTCAGGCAACATGCAGAAGAGAGAACACAAATATTGTAAGAGCTAGAGAATCAGGGAGTTTTCTGTGAGACTAGGTCTCTTGGTAGTATCAGAAGCTAAACCCATAAATTCTCACCAAACATGAGCTGTTAAACATGAGCTGCTGAACAAGGACAACAACAATAGACACACCAAGGTGGACAGAAGAAAAATCACGAGTCCTCAAACCTACACAAAAAAATACAGACAACTAAGGAATGCTGAGAGTGGAGACACATTCAAGTAACATTGTACGGAGTAAGCAGGTTACATTTAGGAATATATGTGTATATAAATATATGCATGTTTCAAGATAAATGAAAAAAGAGACCATGGCTTTGAAAGAGAGTAAAGAGTGTATGGCAGGGTTTGGTAGGAGGAAATAAAAGAGGAAAATGATGTAATTGTATTATAATCTCAAAAATAAAGAAAATAATTTAAAAAGCTAAAAGTAAACAAAGAGCAATATATTCTCTCACTTTCATAGCATTTTGAAGTTTATGCATGTGTTAGCTACTTTTCTGTTGCTTGCCACCAAAATCAACTTGAAGAAAAAGGTAATTTTGAATTATGGTTCCAGAGGGATAGAGTCCATAATGTCAGGGAAAGTATGATATGATAGCAGGACGTGGAAGCAGGATGATCATATTTATCATTCACACAGAAGGCAGGGGGAGATAGAGAGAGGTGAGAGAGAGAGAGAGGGGTGGAGGGGAAGGGAGGGAAGGGAGGGAGGGGGAGGGAGAATGAACAGAGAGTAGGGTAAGGATTTAAACCCTCAAATCCTACATTTCCCTACCCCCAGTGATGTACTTACTCCATCAAGGCTCCATCCCCAAAGATTCCTCAACTTCCCCAAAAAGCACTACCACCCAGAACCAAGTTTTCAAACACATGGGGAATATTTTTCATTTTAACCACTACAGTTCATACTGAGGAATATAGCAATATTTCACTTTTTACTGTATTTTCAGGGAAGGGCACAGAGTCTAATGATGTAGACAGGCTAGTTTTGAACTTATGATCATTCTACTTGGCCTGGAGGTGCTTGGATTACAGGCATGTACCATCCACCATTTTCTGGTGGAGAACAGAGACTTCAACAGGCTTATCTATAGACAGGATGATATATCACTCAAGACAACCTAATTCTCTTCACTCTGATTGTATACTCATCACGAGAATTTGAAGTGATTTGTTTAGAAGTCTGATTCTGTTAAAAACTAGTGTGGATAATAGACATGAGTATTTCTATTTGGAAATAAGCACAATGGCATTCTGAATACAAGGAGCATTCCTCACATCTCTCTCTCTCTCTCTCTCTCTCTCTCTCTCTCTCTCTCTCTCTCTCTCTCTCTCTCTCTCTCTCTCCCTCTCTCATATGCTGGTGACTAAACTACAGACCTTAAGATATTGCTAGGCAATGTCTTTACTCTCAGTCCACATCTACAAACTTTGGAGTTATATCTTGTGGTGACTATTTTTGATTGTCAACTTGACACACCAGGGAAGAGAGAACCTCAGCCAAGGAATTGCCTCAATCAGATTGGCATACGGGCAGGTTTGTTGGGTATTTTGTGATTGCTAGTTGATGAAGTAGGTTACATACCACCATGGGCTTTGCCTTCCCTGAGTAGGTGATTCTGCATTATATAAAGAAGCTAGCTGAGCAGAAGTATGAACTAACTCAGTAAATGGTGTTCCTCCATGGTTTCTGCTCCAACTTCTGCCTTCAGATTCCTGTCTTGAGCTCTTGTCCTGACTTCTTTCAGTGGTGGATTGTAAACTGGAAGTTGTAAGATGAAATAAATGCTTTCCTCACTGAAGATGGTTTGAGTCAATGTTTGCTCACAGCAAACCAGAACACACCTTCAGTAACACCATGGAAATAAATATTATCATAAAACCAAAGAGAAGACAGAACTTCAGACATATTAGGTAGCAAAAACCATTAAGACAGTCTCCGTGTTTGAAGACAAGGTTGTGCTGTTAGAATACAAGTCCATGAAAAGCAAATATGGGCCCTCCTAAAATAGATCAGCTACATCTCTTAAGAAATATCTTTAAAAAAGATGTTGCTTGTAAGTGCTATTGCTGGAGTCTTGGAGGATACGGCATACAACAAAAGACATGAATGTTTCTTTAGACCAAGAATAACGGATCTCAGCCATTTGGGTTGTAATTTGGTTTACAGATGCAATGATATGGTAAGCCATTAATAGATAATAGAAAAGTAGAGAGAAAGTATTTGCAGGGATTTCATGAATATAGTCCAAAAGGAAGGAGGAAAAGTATCTGGGAGTCACTGATATTTAACCCACAAGGGAAATCTGTTTTCTGGTGGAGAATAGAGAGTTCATCAGGCTTCTCCACAGACAGGATGATATATCACTCAAGACAATCTAATTCTCTTCACTCTGATTCTTCGCTCATCAAGAGAACTTGAGGTCATTTGTTTAGATGTTTGATACTGTTAAGAACTAGTGTAGATAATAGACATGAGTATTTCCCTTTGGAAATAAGCACATTGGCATTCTGAATACAAGGAGCAGGCCTCACATTGATCATTCTATTGTACCTAGATAGTTCCTAACTTTAATTGTAACTCAATAAATGGGAGCTGGGTGAACTATGAAATATGTAATGCATATGATTGTTTTATGATACCTAAAATTGATGTGGTTAAAATTAGCTGAAGAAAGATGTTCTTTACTCATGAGTCTGCCTTCTTGCTCTAGTATAAATCATTGGAAAATTTGCTTATTGGAGTATTTAATTGTGTATCACATTATTTGGTAGAAGAAAATGAGTTATCAAGCATATGATGAATATAGAGAAATATTTTTGGGTGTAATTAACATTTTAATGCAGATTTTTATATGATAAAAATTCAGGAAAATGTAGGACTTTTTTCCAAATATTAACAGTCAGACACAAGATACAGAGTTCCTAAAAACGACTCTGCCACTCAATTTATAGAATGACTCTTCAGATTCCACTCTGGAAAATACTTTCCACTTGGAAAAATTGCTGATTATAATTAACTCTGCAAAGCCTCAGATCCTGTGGGTTTCTTTTGGGTAAGAAATCTCAGATATAATTTCAAGAGCCATTTTAATAAGATAGAATTATATTGCTGATTAGTTTGTTTTTGTCAAGGTTATAGTTTTATAATTTTTAATTTGAAGACATTTCTGCTACATCAGGCCAATATTTCAACTTGCTCAACATTCAGCCCTCTAAGGTCCAGAGCTACCTCAGTATATTATTCTAGTTATTGAACCTTAGTACTATGGTGAATTTATCCCACATGAACACACATTTATTAAAAAATTTCTTTTACTGTTACCTTTGTAATAATTTCAATAAAAACACGTTTTATCATATCAAGAGTTGATAAAAAAACAGTTTTCTGATCAGGTTAGTTAATCTCACTGAATGAGAGTTAAGACCATTACCCAAATTCTTTGGTCAAATTAAGCAAGCTTTATTTTTTGTCAGACAGGGCTCTCTTCCTAAAGCAGGGTTTGAAAAAAATCTCATTGAACATAGGAAATGGTGGGGCTTATGTTGCCCTCAAAACTGCAAGGCTAGGGGCTTTCCAATGGTTGTTAGTTATGTGGGAACTTGGCAAACATTTCAAAAATATTTGGCAGAATATCTTTACTTACAAGGGTACATTCAAAGTGTGACAAACTCCACAAGTTGGGGAGCATGTCAGATTCTAGAAACAGGTTCAAGCATGGTTGATTTGAATTCTGCAACAAACAGAAATGAACTTGTTTTGACCTTATAACAAAATGGCTTCTATCCTCAAGATGGAGTCAGAATGTTCGTTGAGAGTTATAAAGATTTTAAAATTCTTTTATCTGAGTGTATTAGCTAACTACAGTGAAGGCCACTTTTAGCGACTCCAAAGGGATAAAAGAAAAGGTTAAGCAGTGAATTTCCTGAGTGTTCAAAGTACTTGACTGCATTTTCTGAAACCCACCAAGTACTCTAGAAAGGGTTGTCAACTGCATCTTAATTCATCTTCAGTTCCTTCCATTATAGGCTTCCAACACCTCTGAAGGAGTAGGCTATATTTGGGGAGAGTGAACACCTCAAACCACCTGAAATTTCAATAAGATTTAGAGACACCCCACAGACATAGAAGTACCTATCATTGGTCCTGGATGTCTCTTAGTCCCATCAATTTTACAGCCAAGATCAACACACACACACACACACACACACACACACACACACACACACACACACACACACCATGCACATTCCTTAATGTTTTTATGCAGATATAAACATGTTGATGTAATATGAGGAGAGGTCTTGGAGACTTTTCAGAGTCCTCATAAAGAAGGGAATCTTTAAGAAGGCTTTTGAAATAAGTTAGAAGCTTAGCAAAGAGATGAACAGATAAAATTTAGTTCCGATATCTGTAGGGGATGAACGGAAGGGAGAAGGACAGAAATCTATTGAAACTTGGAGAAAAAACCTACAAGGAATCTGGAGATCTGGAGGTCTTTGAGAAAGGTAGTACAGAATCCATATTTTGATGTGAGAGGAAAGCCTAAAAACACAAAGATTATATAAAAGATTTTGTAGGCTGGCCAATAACTTGGAACTATTTTTCCCCCTTTCAGGAGATGAACAAGTACTGCAGGGTACTGCATAGTCAGTTTGTGTACTTAGAAATGTCATTGCCTAGTCATGTGAAGGGTAAGTTATGGAAAAGCACGTGTAGACGAAAAAGCTGTGATCAAAGGATATTTAGCTCAGGGTTTAACTACATATTGTATACAAAATACTTCCTTTGCTAAGTTGGTTACAAAGTCCTTACATCTTTAGTTGATGGAAGACACTGATGAAACTGGTACTTCTAGGAAATTACTAAACGTGTTATGAACACACAACATGAAACAAATGCATTCAGTTGCTGTTGAGCACTTCAAATTCTTCAGTTACTAATAAATCCAGACACTGAAGACAGGACACAGCCACTGCTGATAAAACATTTTAGCTTCCTTTTTTGTTCTGAGATTTCACTTTATAAAGAAAGGGAAAGTGATGATTACTTTATAAATTAGCCTATATTAATGCCAAGACATTAAAGTACAACAGGACTTAGAGACGTTAGCTGATGGTCAGCATCAGTACTTGTGCAGTGAAAGAAAGGAACTGGTGTCATGTGTGGAACTCAGTTAAATTATGTGGTAGTCCAAGTCGTGGAAGATCATGAATGCCTTTCTCATGAATTCACACATCAATAGACATAACAGATTTTGAGCCAATAGATTATGTCATTGTATTTGTGTTATTTCATTCTAATCTGGTTTATTAACTGATGTGCTCCAAGTTTCTAATTTGAATATAGTTGAACTTAATCATATATAATTATTTTAGGATCTGGCTAAGGAATTTAGTTTTTTCTTACTTGCCTTTTTCTTCCATAATTCACATTTTAAAATGCAACACCATAATCTTTTCTTTAATACTCAAGGTTAGTCAATATTTAAGGATCAAGTTTCTATAAACCAACTAAAAGTGATTATATCCTAATTACATGAGTGTTTGGTAGCTCTGGAATTATTTTTCAGTTTGCCAGAATAATCTGTTACTTAATTTCGCCCTACCATCTCTCTGTCTTTCTTTTTTAAGCTGATTCTAGTTTTACTGAAAGTATTTTAGGAAAATATGGAAGTTCACTGGTACAGAAAAATATCTACATTTTATATGTATCATGTAAAAAATGATAACAAGAGGAGTGTAGATAAGATATATAGAAAATATGATTAAAGTCTAAACTCAAAAGTTTTAACTTTGTCCATTAATTTATAAGAACTATCTTTTACATTGTTGTTGAGGTATAATTTATTAATAAAGTTCTACATATTAGAGCTACACAGCATTGTACTCATAATATTTTGATATAAATTTTGAAATGGTTGTCATAGTTAACATAGATAATGTATCCATCAACACACATTGCTTTTTTATGTGTGGTGCAAATCCTCTAGCTCTCCTGCCTAGCAAAGTATAAGCAGACAAGGTATTATTATTAATTATAGTCGCCCACTGTCAATTACGTCTCCAGAGTACATTGTCTTATGACAGAATACTTTACCTCTAGACAGCATCTTCCCATTTCTTACACTGCTTCAGTCCCTGATGACCACAGTCCTGGTAGGTTTGTTTGTTTGTTTATTTATTTATTTATTTATTTTCTTCACATATAGTAAGATCAGGTAATATTTGTCTTTCCATGTTTGGCTTCACTTAGCATAATATCTATGTTTGCCTACATTGTCATGGTTGGTAAAATTTACTTTGTAAATATAATGCTAATTAAAATGCATTTACTTCCCTTCCTTAACCTCCTTCCACTCCCCACCCATTAATCCCTTCCAAACTCACAGTCCCTTTTTCTAGTATTATTGCTGTTATAGAAGTATATAAATGCATCTCTTGAATCCATTTGTGTTTAAGCTTTTTTAAGT
Source organism: Peromyscus californicus insignis (assembly GCF_007827085.1). Taxonomy (NCBI): domain Eukaryota; kingdom Metazoa; phylum Chordata; class Mammalia; order Rodentia; family Cricetidae; genus Peromyscus; species Peromyscus californicus. The sequence continues at coordinate 36,235,041 of NW_026294447.1, read as the reverse complement.
TAAAGCACACCTCATATGCACATATAAATATAGATGGCATTAGCAGTTCCTCTGTTGGAGAACATTTTGTGCATTTCACATCTTGTTTACTTTGAAAAATGTCATGGTTCTTACATGGATGGAGATCGTACTATCAGATACTGATTCCTTCCATCTAGATGTATCACCACTAGGAAAAAAATGCCACACTGTCTCCTAAAATAGCCATTCTAAGTGACATTTTCCCCAGCCGTGGGCAAGAGTTCATTTTCACTGCACCATCTTAGATGGTTTCTTTCAACTTTTTGATAATAGCTGTGCTGGCAGATGGAAGACGGTAACTCAGTGTGATTTAGATTTACCTTTTCCTTGATGCTAAGTAACACTGAACAGTCTTTCAATATACGGGGCATTTGTTTGCTCATTTTGAAAAACATCTATTCTAGTCCTTTGTATGTTTTAAAATCAGGGTTCATTTATTTTTTTCCCTGTTACTTTATGTAAGTTCCTTATTTATTTTAGATATTATCAAATTGTGATTTAAACATGGCTCCCTGTTCTAAGGTGACTTTTCATTGTGTTTATTGTTTCCCTTACTGTGTAGAAACTTTTCAGTTTGATGTAGTGCCACTTGCTCATCTTCTCTTTTAATGTCATGACACAACATACTGTCAGTACCAGTGCTTGTGTTGTCCCTCTTTTTCTTCTCTTCAGTCATTTTGTTCAGATCTTTAGTTTGTGTTATTTGCTTTTTAAATTCATGGGATCTCAGTGCAGCTCAATTTTGCCTTGATTGTGTGATCCTCCTGCCTCAGCCTGCTTGGTCCTGAGATCGCAGATTTGAACCACTGCCTACACCTGTTTTAAGTCTTGAATTCATTGATTTACACATACGGTGCATCCACTTTCATTCTCATGTAGATATCCAATTTTTCTCCTCACTACCTCTCCATAAGTTTTCTTTTCCCCATCATGCGTTACTGTGCCGAGGACAATTTTAAGAGCCATGCCATATTGCCTGTCTGAGTTAAGTTTCTGTTGCCCAGTATTGAGCCACTAACCAGAAACTTTTGACATGCCTGGACAAGTCCTGAGTTATTAGAAAATAACTTAACATTTCCTTATCTTTCTGCTACAGTGACCATTAGTAACAATGTTTTGTGGTTAGGTTGCTTGGTTGGGTTGCTTGGCAACTCAACAGTCCCCTGATCTTTTCCCAAAGAAAAGTTTCCTGGTCTGATTACTGTAAAACCCACTTGAGAAAAGTAAAATTTTGCAGCTTGATCAGAATACTGTCTTGCTGTCAATTCTTTGTGTCTCTTGTCCCTTTCATTCGCCATTTCCCCTTCTAGGGTCTCTGCTGAAGATCCCGCTGGCTGGGACATTACTGGCATCTTTGTCAGCAATGCTGTGATAGCGAATATGTAAGTTTATATCTGAGTTCTATCCCTCTCCTTTGGTCTCTGCATCTATGCTTACAGCAGCAGGTTCCTGTTTTGGGTACTAGCATTTTGTAGTATGTTTTCTGATGCCTGTACCTCATTTTTCTTGTTCAAACTTACTTTGGTTATTCAATGTGTTTTACAGCTCCATATGAATACTATTTCTTTTCTTTTTTCCATTTCTTTGAAAACAGCTATTGTTTATAATTTTGATAGAGAGTGCATTGAGTCTTCAGGTTCAGTTTTGAAAATATTAAGCTTTCTGCCCCCAGAAAACAGGATATTGGATATCTTCCACTTATTTCGGTGTTGTTCAATTTCTTACTTCAATCTCAATGCTTTATAATTAATATTAATCTGATATTTTTGTGTTCAAATACTTAGGAAAAGCAATATTAAAAGAGGAAAGACTATTTTTTGGTAGCAAAGCTGTTTTGCTTTGGTTATGGAGATTTAAAGACAGAGCTCCAGTTTCATAACTATTGGTGATTTTGCAGTTCAGATCTAAGACCATTGTCCAAATTAACTCATTGAGTTATCTTGGACCCCTTAAAGTTTATTTTAATAAATTACAGAACCTGTGGACAAAATCACACAGGAGTTAATCAAGTCTTAGCAATTCTAAGTGCAGAGGTAAAACAGTCAAGAAAGAATTTTCACCTTGAAATCATTTTTAAAACAAATTTATATGTATCTTGAATTAAGACTGCCTAATAACTAAACACAATTTTATTCTGGGAACTGTGCCCACTGAGCAAAAAGTGAAGGAAAGAATGAGTGCCGTGCATCAATGGCTCTTTAGAGTTTCTCGATATACGTGACCTGAAATCTATGAGTAACTCAAGGCCTATTGTTCTATTGCACTTAATGCTAAAAGAAGGGAGATGTGTGAAGAGCAATTTTCTCTCTGAGTCAAAGTTCCTAAGTTTTTACGGTCACTAAAGTAAATGGGAAACAGGTATAGCCAACATCTAATTATACAGAACCTCTGGGAAAAGAGATGAATGAAGTCCACACTAAACTTCAGTTTGGGATCAGTTTCCCCTGTTCATCACTAATGACTTTCCCAACAGACATTGTCCTGAAACTTTTTATCCAATCCATTTAGTGTCCTCTCCTTATTTTTTGGTAGGAATAGTGGCCAAGGCAAGGAAAGATACCCAGATAAGCACAATAAATTAGGTAAGTGGAAACATTCTACATTCCTCTTATAGCAACTGAAAGAAACAAAAACAGTGATAAAATAATACTTTTCATGATGTAGCCAAGAATGTTATCCCATGCCTTTTAATAAGAGAGATAGATTGCAGCTTAGTGCTGGGACACTTGTCTAGCATGCAAGAAGCCCTAAGTTTAATACACACACACACACACACACACACACACACACACACACACACACACACACACGTATACACACTTTAAAAAATAACGTTGTATCTTAATACCAGGACTGGACACATTTGTTTTTCACTACACAGAGTATATTTAAACAAACAAACAACCAAAAGTGCAATCTAGTATGTCCATGTATGCATATGGCATTGTTGTGTGTGCTTGTTTGTGCTTGTATTTCAACATTAACTCAGAAGAGGAATTTCATCACACCTGAAGAAGAGAAATAAGTAGAGACGACTCAAGAAGGGCTTGATGGATTATGTTGTAGAAGATTTGACAGGAGGGAAAAAGGCAATTGCAGGATAAAATCACTACTCTGGGGAGGAGAAAGAAGTGAAGCCATTAAACTCAGACACCTCATCAGTGGCTAGACTGTGGCTCACTGGTTAAGAAGAGAGAGAGAGAGAAGAAGAAGAATACAGAAGGCAGGGATAATAGAATTTTAAAATACTTAGTTTGAAAAGACTAGGAATAGATCCTTTAAATGTCTATTGATTTTTACTGGACACAATGAAATGGGAGCCCCACAGTGAGAACACCAAATTTCTCTTTAACAATAGACATAAGTGAACATGGTTTATGTCTAAGACAATGAGGTCTAGATACTCCAGTTTTTGATAATGCTATAGTTTATAGATTGCAATGTCACTTGTTGATTTTAATAATGAAACCATATGTTAAGTGCACACTTACCTGTAATTTCATTTTTTCCTCTTTTACCATAATTATTAAATTTTATGATACAAGCTCTTGTAATAACCCAGAATGATCAGTGCCTATGGCACTTATGTTCAGTTTTGTATTGAATAATAATAACAACATAATTTATTCAAAATCCTTTGCACTAAATAACTAGTTAAAGATACTGTTTAAGGATTATTTAGGTAAAATTTGTATGACTGCATTAAAAGTTATGTCAGGGAAATAAACAATAATGTTAGCGTATTATTATTATTCCTTTCAAGACAAGGGAATTTCCTCTATATTTACTATCTTTTTATAAAGTTTTGAAATATGTGAAAGGAAAGCATCAGGATTTAAATTATAGTCATACACTTCAGCTACAAAAATCAGCAATAGCATAATTTTCCTTTGAAAGGCCGTTAACATAGCACAACTAATTAGGTGTAGCAAAGCAGAATACCACACAAGATCGGGGAAAAAGTTTAATATGTTCTGGAGAGCAATTTTGATGACATTTTCTTAAGAATCTTAGGGTATAGTTACTACTTATCTTGCTTGAGCATTGCTTTATTGTGAAAACAAAAGTCAGTGGACTTTCCTTTTTTTAACTAGGTAAACAAATCCATAGGAAGCAATATTATATGCCAGCTTACACAAAGATGGGTGGCTTGTGTTCTCCATGGCCACAGAAGCTAGCAAGTTTGAAAAAAAATCTTGTTTTACATTAAAAAACTGAGAGATTTTTCACTTGATGTTCACGATTATCTATTTTACTTAGCCTGAAATGGACCCATTGCCATTATTTATTGTAACTACTACCATCACATTGAAAATCTATCTATATTGAATACACATTTAAAACTCTGAGAATTACAAAAATAAAAAGGAAATGTTCCCTAGTCTTTCTCTATTGCTTTAAAGGACTCCTGCTTTTTGTTTATGTGACAGGTGTAGATGTGTTCTGCATAACAAAGATGGTGTGAGAATGGGGACACTCCTTAGACAGATTTCATTTATAACCCGAAATGTGAAAAAGGGATTCTCAGCTCTACTTATTATGCATGAAAACATCTAGATGAATCAAAATATTTTCCCTAAAACTATGTATGCCGCATAAAATTCTATATGTTAATACGAACACAATGTCAGGTATTTTTCAACAGTAGCAAAATACCAGTGTAATTGTTTGAGAAGGTACACACAAATTATTTAAATCAATATATAACCCCTCAAAAGCACTGAGCTATTACTGTTGGCCGAAAATATAAATTCTTCCACACAAAGAGATGTGGAACGACGTGTCAACATGATGAATTTTTTTTTTGATTCTCAATCACTCAATTGCCTGATAATTTATTGAATGTGGACAATTTTCACTGGATGTAAAAGCTATGTGTGGACTTGTAGGAGTATTTACCAAGTGTGAACACACTATTGTTCCATAAAGAATTAGCAGAAATTTCACATACTTGTACCATGTGATGGAACGAGGGTTTCAACTTATATAAATTAGGAAGGTTACTGGGGAGCAAAACAAGTTTTATTCTTGTTTCCCCCACCAAATGCTGCCTCTTCCCTTTGATTTTCTAACAGTTTAAAACTCTTTTACAAATAAAAATTTAGTCCAAACTTTTGAAAAATTTAAAACTATTTATTTTTATTTTTTATGTGTATGGATTTTTTTTTTTGCCTTTATGCATGTCTGTGCAATAAGTGTGTGCAGTGCCTGGGGAGGCCAGAAGAGGGCATCCAATCCCGTAGAACAGGAATTACCGGTGGCTCTAACTGCCAAGTGGGTGCCAGGAATCCATCTTCACTCAGGGGAAAGAGCAGCAAGTCCTCTCATTTGCTAAGCCATCACCCCAGGCCCTGAAATGCTTTTTAAAAATACAAACATTGGCAAAATATAAAGTTCTTTGAAGCGTATATTTGAGACAAAACCAATGCACGATAAAATTGCACATATTAAAATATATATCTTTTATCAAGTTTTGATGTACATGTGTACAGCTTTGACAAAATCACCCCCGTGAAGACATTTATTTCTTTGAAGTTTTCCAAGTGCCACTGAGGATTCCCACACTAGTCTCTTTTCAACTGCCTACCCCAGACAATTGAGTGTGTCTTCTGCTGTAGAGAGTTGACATTTTCTAAATCTTGGTATTGGGAGATCAAACTTCCTCTCTCTGTCTTTGTTCACTCAGAGTAATTCGTTAAGGTTTACTCATGTCATCATGTGCTTGGGACCCTTTGTTGCAGAATATCATTCTACTGGGCATGGATAAGCCACATTTGTTTATCCACTGACCTCCAGATGGACTATCAAGTTTTTTTCTGATTTAGGGTAAACTGAAGCTGTTTTCTATGCACACAATCAGAAACAATCTTTGCTTTAGGTGCATACTTTCATTTCTATTAAATTACTTAGGAACAGTAAGTTTGGGTAGAGTTTGTTTTCACAAAATTTGAAACTGCTCTCCTAGAATGATAGTGACCATTGAAATTCTTTTCAGCGGCATTCAAAAGCTCTGATTTCAAGATTATATTTCCAAATAGCCTTTTATTTTTGTGTTTGGTAACTTTTAAAATTTAATCAAGAATCCATGTGTGGGTCTTTTCTGAACTTTCTGTTCTTTCCATTGTCTCTCTGTGTACACCCACATTGACAGTATGTGGCCTTGAGTACTTTAGATTTACAAAAAAATCTGAAGTTCAGATGTCACAAACCTGGCAATTTTTCTGCTTCAAACTACATTTATTGTTCTAGGCTTTTTTCCTTTGCTCTCAATTTTCCAATTTTTACAGAAAACTGTGTTAGGATTTTGAGTTGCATTTACTTGAATATAATAATAAATTAGAAAGAACAGGCAGGCTAATAAATAGATCTCCTAACCCATGGAAATTGTATACTCATATCTTTGCTTATTTCAATCATTTGAAATTTTATTTTCGGCATTCTTTGTAGTTTTCTGTACATGAGGTTTGCCTGATGCATCCCTAAGTGCTGTGTATTTTGTCAGTTTATCTTAGAGTGCTTGTATTTTTATGCTTTTTAAAGTTTTTACTTAAAGATTTTATTATTCATTTTTGACAAGTGAAAATATTGTGCTTTTTTGAAAATTTTGTAATCTTGTTTTTTAATTTTAGTAGGATTTATGTGTGTGTGTGTGTGTTCGTGCATGTGTGTAGTTCATACAGAAACTTACATCAGAGAATAAATTCTTTTTTTCCAATTTAGATAATTTTTATGTATTTATTTTTGTCTTGTCTTGCTTCTTGAACTTGTAAATCCTACACAAGTTAAATAGAATTGACTGAGAAAGAGTATTTTTGCCTTTTCTCTTTTCTCTGCAATGAAATATTTAATCTTCCAGTAGTAGGTATGATGTTAGGTATTGCTATTTTTGCAGCTCTGATTTAACAGGTTGAGAAAATAACATTTCATTTTTGCTTATATATCATTGTACTGAACTCTGCTTTGGAATGTATTTAAGCTGCATAGAAAGACTTTTATTCATATTCTTAAGTTTCTGTAGTCAGTTCCAGAACAGACTTAATTTAAGGTTAGTATCTGTCAAACTCTGAGGGAAAACTCTTCTTGAATTCTCTACCCACTGCTCTGTAGAATTATACTGTTCATCCCTGGCTGGCTGGCAGGGATGGTTGTCTATGCTTCTGACTGCCTGTAGTTTTAACACATACCTGTCTTTCTTGGTACTTAGCTAGAAACTTGATAGTGACACTCTACAAACTTTTGAGATCCTTCTCTACACAACCGTGTTCTCTAGGGCTTCTGTCCCATCTTCCATTGTTCTGACTCAGTTTCCTCAAAGAGATTCACAACTTCTCTGTGGTCCCCACTCACAGGGCTGCTTCCTGGAAGCTGTTTTGGGGAGTCATGGGAGCAGTTACAATGCTCAGCTTCATGTGCCATCTCTCAAAGACACCTGATGACTAAAAACTGATTCCTTATACTTTTTACAGTGATTAAAAGAGTTATTTCAGGAAAAATAGTTCCCATTTTTCCATCTTGACTGGAAGCAGAATAAGATGGACTACTTTACACTTCATTTTCACAAGTGCATGACTGATCAATTAACTTACCTCAAGTAAGGCATACATCTTACAATCACAGGCTGAGAGATGCCTCTACGTCTCCTTCAGATCCTGTTCATTTTGTTTTATATTCCTAGCTGTTTCTTATTGCTTTACCTGATGGATACTGTATAGGGTACACAGGTGGGAAAGACTGCCTACATGTCAAGGATATAGAGACTTTGTAAGTAAGAAAGAGTACAAGAATAGGCTACTATCAGAAATGGCTGGCTTTGTTTCATTGTGAATTTTATCTAATTCTTTCTTCCATCTGTATTCCTCGGGATGCTTCTGATGAACAAATTACAATTGTACCACAAACCTTGAAACCCTGGTAAACTTGTCCATTTTTGATTAATGGCTCTATCATCTGCTGCCAGCCAGGATTCTACAGACATTAATTTTAGCAGGAACAGCTGGTTCTGGGATACGGGTGCAGGCTGTTCCTGCCACAGGATCTACCTGTGATATATTAATAAAAGGACGATGCTGTAACTTTTCAGATGCTACTGAAACTTCAAACCAGTGCTTTCATGGAAGGGTAAATGAGTCATAACTTTCTGTATACTATTCAACATATCATTTTATCACAGAATCTTCCTGATTTCAAAGCACACCATTTTTCTCTGTTATGAAGAGAAAGGTGGTTAAAATGACTTCAGTAAAAATAGTCATAACTGACAAGCAAAGGGTACAAATCAAACTAGTAAAGACATTGAAAACTAAGTACATTTGCCAGTAAAATACTCATCCGTAAATATAAGTAACTATAAATAATCATTTGAATTGAAAGTGCCCATTTATGGTATCAATTCAAGATTTTGCTTTACTTTTGTGATTTAAAGAGTCATAACCTCTTCATTAATTAGATATGGCTTTATTTCCAAAAATTTCCCTTATGTGCCTTATCTAGGATTGCCTAATAAGAAAACGAAACTTCCCTTAGTGTTTAAAATATATCTAGATATAGGACAATTAGTAGTGTATCACATATAGATTAAAAATTTAAGAAAAAGCATAAACTGAAAATACATACTGAGTTATGTATTATAGATGTGATATTTTGAAGATTATGAGGATTTGGAAGGCCATTTAAGAAAGGGCAACTATCCCATGTCATGAGGTGTGGTGTGGTATGCATTAGGAAAACAGTGAAGTATGGTTGCTCAGGTTCAATCCCAAGGTCCACGATTTACCCTGGTGTAGATGAGTCATTATCTAACTTTTAAAATCCCCATGATTCTTATTGTATATCAGGGTTGATTTTTTTAATTCATAGTTACTTTGAGGATTAATGAAGAAATGTTTTCAGTATTTGTCAAACTTTTCACCCACTAAGTATAAACCAAAAGTCTAATTAAGTAAACATCACTTTCATTATCGTCCATGTAAGTATTCATAAAATGAATTTTTTATGATAATTTATTTTCTGTGAATTTTTTCAATGACATCATGATTAAGACACATATGCCTATACTAACTAAAGTGTCTGCTAAAGTAATAAAGTCACTAGAAGTCATGACTATTTTAGAAAATGAAGGCATGTATGTGAGAAACATAAATGAATAGGCATGGTGTTTAGAATCAGAAGAGTGCACAAAAATTCTGCTTTATTATTTTATAGCTGAGTAAGACCTTGTCCAAATGATGAGATATGAAAATGTCTAGTAATATCGTTGCTTTGCAGTTTGGAGGAAGTGGTAAATATCATATTTATTTCTAAGTGCCAAAAAAAAAAATCCCTGCTTTCACTAAGTTTTGTAGTTGCAGCAAATTAGGTAATGTGCGGATGAGTAGTACCTCATCAACAGTGAATCGTTTCATGAAGTTTGCTTTCATTACCAAAGTATATGCTAGGGAAGTTATTTACATAGCGTTTAGCTTAAAGATCCAATTCATAAACGTTTTACTCTGAGCATGGAAACTTATTCTTTCCTTGAAATACTTCATAGTTTTGTTACTATGGCAATAAGATGACTCTAGAAACATTAGCAGCTAGACAGCAGCAGAAATCACTCCTCAGAGTTTGCTGTACCTCTCTCCTTACATGCAAATGGAGTTGTTTTTACTTTAAACCCTTTTCTTCATAGGGAGAGTTGCACTTAATTGGCACTGCAGACCGCACACCCAGAGTGAGAGAAAGAGAGCTTTCTGAAAGACCTCTGCTGGCAAGAAACACTTAGACTAATTTATTCTTCCATGGCAATTACTTTGATATCACTGATGCTTCATGGATTACCAACTGATGATGCCTGCCTGCTTACACCTGTAGACACCTGCTGGCTGAAGCAGGGGCACTTTGAAAAGTCTTCTGTGGAGAAGAGCTTTTCAATTCCATCTACATTTGGTCTTGCTTGTTTTTCATTTCATTCCAGCTCCTACTCCTTGACCTATTTCTCTTTTTGAATTTTGTATATACTGAAAACATACAAATGGAAATGAAACATTAAGAGTCAGTCAATGACATCTTGAAGCATCTCCTTCCCAGAGTAAGGAATTTTCTAGTGGTGCTGAAAATTAAATATGTGAACAGGGTGACTTGTCTTCTTAGCGGACATGTTGTTAGGTATTAAAAGAATCTCTATTTTTAAGCTTTGAAGTTGGCTGAAAGTGTTCAATGAGTTGGCAAGAATCCCTGGTATTGGATATTTTATAGAGTTATTAATAGTGAAAAAGTGTACTGAGGGTCAAATCCAGTGACCATAGGCAGCTCTCCTTGGAACACATCTTTGCCCTTTCTGGTAGGACAAAAATCAGCTCCTCCTCACTTGTGATTCCTGTTCACATGCTGCCCTGTAGGAGAGATGGGCAAGGTATATATTTGAAGTTACCTGTGGTAAGAGGACCCCACTGATGTCTTGAGCCTACTTGTTGAAGGCATACATACACTTAAAATTATAGGATGTACAGCACACACACGTGTGTGTAGATTGTCTAAACTTATATAATGAACTAACTATCAATTGGTTTAAAGATCCACCCAGTTTCTGGCCCTAAGAATCAGCCCCCACCCCTGCCTAACGTCAAAAAAGAACCTTTGAAAAAAAGGGTCTCTGAAATTATCTTGCCTGTGCCCACTGCTCCTTGCACTGAATCCACTTTTAATGTTGCTCTCTATTCTGAATAAAACCTTTATCAATTGGTCATGTGCACTTTTAAGATTCTTGTTTAACGTGCTTGTGTGCACGTTTGTGCAATGGTTAGAAACATCTGATGCCCTGCCTTTTTCTCTTGAGTCATGGTCTTTCGCTGAACCTGGGGCTAGATTGGTGTTTAGCAAGTTTCAAGCCATTCTCCCACCTCTGTCCCAGCTGCACCTAAGTACCAGGGTTAAAGGAATGCTTTGAAATATGTCTAGCATTTTACATGGGTGCAAGGGTTTGAACTCACATCTGCATATGTGCATAACAAGTGTCTATCCATCATCCCACCCCATTCTTTTTTTTTTTTTTTTTTTTGGTTTTTCGAGACAGGGTTTCTCTGTGTAGCTTTGCGCCTTTCCTGGAACTCACTTGGTAGCCCAGGCTGGCCTCGAACTCACAGAGATCCACCTGGCTCTGCCTCCCGAGTGCTGGGATTAAAGGCGTGCGCCACCACCGCCCGGCCCCACCCCATTCTTACTCAATTATTTGGTAAGATCTTTAAGAACCTGAAAATACTGACTGGTTAGGATATCCCACAGTCACAACTGGCTCTCCTGGGTTGGAGCTAAGCTCCCTGGGTAGGAGGGAGGGATCATACCTCATCCCTATGGCAGCGTTTTTCTTTCTCTTCTTTCTCATCTGCTGCCTTTATTAGGAACAGTCAAGCAAGTAAAAGTCACTGTGGTGTTGAAACTTCAAGATGTCCATGGCAGATTCATACATGGCTAGCTCCATGTTATGTATATCTACAGAAGAGAAAAGAAAAACATGCATTTTTACCTCCAATTTCTGCAATTCCTTCTCTCAACTTTTTTTCTACCTTTGATGCCGGATTTAGGGACTTCAGTTTTCTGATCTCATTTGTAAACTGAGTTTCACCATTCAGGAGTCACATTCCTGCTGTATGTCTTCTTGGAAAGCCCAGTTCTGAGGCCTGGGGGTATAGGGCGAAGATCCCCTCTTCAATAGGCTTAAATTTATATCCCTCCCCTACTAAATACTCTCAATAGGCAGCAATAGCTGATTTATAATTGTCTAAATCCTTCAGACTGTGAATATGGATTTTCCCTTTCTAACAATGCCAGATACCTAGTTCTTTTTTATATTGACACACCCTAGTATTCTGTCTTCTTCCAGAAAGTCCTAAGACAAATTCATGGCTAACTGTGTATGGGATTCCATTAGGAAGAGGTCGGTTACTCAGATTGGAAGGCTAGTAAGAACCATTGTAAATATCCAGGAATTGCCCAGGTGAAACGAGGAATTTATGAGAAACTTAATTTATGAGGAAGACCTTTCAGAAAGGGTATGGAAACTTAAGGCTGGAGAGAACAAACACCTTGAAGGAAGATCTAAATGGAGACTCACCTCCCCTGGAGTTTTCAAATCTGAATATCTATTCCTATACCTCAGAGCTCACCTCTCTGGGAGATAATCAGGCCTATACTTCTACATTCTTTTCTCCATTGCAGTTCTTCATGGGGAACTCCTCTTTTTGCCTCCTGGACTCTTCTCTTTGGTGTATCATTATCCAATGGAGAGAGTTTCATCCAGCAAACCGCTAAAAAAAGGACTATTTGATTTTACTGCAATACTGCCTGGTCTCAATAAAAACTGGTGGTTGGTGAGAAACTAGACTCACAACAGCAGTCTTGATTATAACTCTACAATTAAATCTGTTATGTAGAACACAAGGGGAATTGTCTGAGGTCTGATGTGGTTAGATTTTCATGGCTCTGTATCAGAAACACTTGCTCTTAAAGGGAGCAAAGAATCAAAGGAAAAGGAGATGAGCCAAGCTTGGATATCCTAGATGACCCACTACTTCAGGGTGTAACAGCCTTCCAGGGGGAAACAAGGTAACACCTTACCAAGTACCTCCTACTGCTCCCTCAAAACATGACTGTTCAAACCCCATTTTCAGTCCTGGATATATCCATACTGGAGCCCCATATTCTGAGGCATAACATGCTCTTGCCATTAAGATAAATGACTGGAGCTAAAGGATCATATGGTTATGGTGCCATTTACAATAACTGACATCTAAAAATCTAAGAAAAACTGGGAAATTACTCTGACAATGGAACCAGTGGGTTCCAGACCCCGACTCTACTTTTGTTTTTCACTGGAGGGATGTGCAGTTTGTTAACTACCAGCTGTGTATCAATTGAAAAGGGACACAGTTTTGCAACATCAGGGAAGAAGTATGTGAGATGTTTCCTAGTATTCTGAAAGGAAACCACCAAGACATAAAACTGTTTCCTGACTGGGATCATAGCCCTGATGGGGAAGTAAGTAAGAAGGCTAAATTCCTAGAAACTCTAATAAGGTGAATGAAGAAGGCAAAAGTTAAGGCAGTTGATGACAGCACAACTAGAGACATCACCCAAGGAGAAGAGAAGAATCCTGCTGTGGTTAACACTCACTGGTTATCAGTATTATATCTAAATATTATATATTTTTCTCTATTATATTACACCCTAATTCCCATTTTTTTGTTGACTTTTGAATGGGAATTTTTTTTCTGATAGAAAGTAACAATAGTATATTTGGATAGTCCACACCTTTTATCAGGGCATTAGAGGAGACTTGAATTTAAAAGAGGGAGCCATTCTAGAGTGTGTAAAGGATCTCTTGATATGCGGTTCCACCTTGGAATCTTCTCAGGCTAATGCTGTTAGGATACTATATTTCTTATCAAAGAGAAGATGGAAACTTATCTAAACGAAAGGCACAAATCTCTCCAAAGAGTAATGTACTTTGACACACCCTTACTCAGAAACTATGCAACTCACCCCCAACCACATTCAGGTTGCTTATAATTTGAGTCCCCTAGTCACCAAACAATATTGTTCTTTGCCTCTTGGAAATAGCAGGGTTTTGTTAAATTTGGATTCCCAATTTCTTTATGAGGCAACTAAAGGTCTAGGAATTGACTCACTGAAATGAACTTTAGAGACGCAGAAGACTACCAAGGCCATCAAGCTGGATTTAATTCAAGTTCCTCCTTGGAAACACTTAATCTAACAAAAACCTCCATTTATTTTTGCAGCAGAGAAAACCAGAATAGTCATTGGGGTTCTCCCAGGAGCTAGGCCTAATCCATGGTCTCTGGTCTGTCCTTCAAAAAAGCTAGACAGAACTTCAAAGTAATGACCCAACTAAGGATGACTTTATCCTCTGTTCTTTTAGTAAAGGAGACTATCAAGATAACTCTACTGCAGGTTTAATTCCCGTCATTAAGCTATCCTGGAGACTGACGGACACTCCTGGATGACAGGAGAATGAATTAATACCAAGGTATTGTCCTGGACATTTCCCATGTCATAAAGATTTGTTAACATTTTGAGAGTAGGGAGTTGAACATTTGGGTGAACAGGTTGTTTTGCAGATTTATACTAGCAGACCTAACAAAATAGATGAATCATTGTCCAATCTGGAGAAAGAATGGTATAGGAATGATGATAGTTATATCTTTCAGAGTGAAATATAGGCTGGATATGGCATTGTGAGCCTCAACGTCAGAGGCACTAGACTTTGGTACATCTGCCTGAAGGACAAAAGGAAAATCATTAACATTTATACTGACTCCTAATAACTCCCTTTGTTGCCATTTATTCATATAGAGACATGAAGGGAAAGGGGGTTGCTAGCAGGGAAAAGTCCTTCATAAAACATAAAGCCAGAGATTCTTTGGCACTAAAAGCTGTTACCCTTGCAGAAAAGTGTAGGTGACCTGCTGCCGAGGTCACCGAAAGGACCATAGATCAACCTCTGTGGGAAATCAAAAGGATGAGAAAGAGGTAAAAGTTATGATGATGTCATCCCCTTTAACCCTGTGCTTATTCCTTCACAGTGAGACATTACAAGAACCGAGAAAGAGTCTATTATAATAGGGAAGGGGCAAAGAGCAATACAGAGGTGGCTAATTGGTCAAAAACTTGTTTTACTAAAAGCTGAGTAATGGGAAGCAAGACCCTACATGACACTTACCATATAGGTCATGATGTCACTGTGACTATGGCCTCCCATACTTTTATACTTTTAGGGACCTGCTTAATGATAACCACCAGACAGGTGGGCCCTGCATGTTTCCTCTGTGTTGGCACCAGGAATACCCTTTCTGATTAACCTTGTTTAAAAAGGAGGTTACTTATCCAGCTGAGAACTGGTAAACTTTACCCATATGCATGCCTTCCAAGGGTTGAAGTAGCTGCTAATGTGAGTGGACACCTTTACTTCATGGTTTGAAGTGTCCACTTGCTCAGAGAAGGCAATCAGGGGAAAGGACACTCTTCCAAGAAATCATTCCCCAACCTACCTCTTATGATTACCCCAAAGGCATAATATGCTGTCATTTATCCTTAGGTCACTCAAAATGAAAAGGCCCTGATAATGAATCTTTAAAATTGCTTTTCTCTGTGTTTACAAAGGTAATAATGGATGATTTTAAGTTGTCATCTAAATTCAGTGTTTGACAATTGGACTGTTGATTATTGAGAAGGGAAAATAAGACAGAGAGGCAGATCCAGAAGGTTGACAGGAATGCTATAAAATTTGCATACAGAAAAACATAAAGAGGAAGTCTGGAATCAGCTAAGCCTAATTTGTGCTGGCCAGAACCACTGATGTTACTGCAGAGTGTTTAAGGTGACTCACGACTTAATATACTACTAAAATGTACACACCTGTATGGAGATTTCAGATGCTAATGAGACACATGGTGTTTGGAGTAGTACGTAGAACTACTTGAGAAAAATAGAGCATGTGAGAGAAATCTCACTATGCAAATGACACTAAAAAGCCCACCCTGAGTGACATAAAAGCTGCCATCTTTTGTGCAGTGGGGCCATGTAAACTACTAATCCTTTGTCCTTTGCTCAGGTCATGGTTCTCATGTAAGAGTATCCTTTTTATAACAAACTGTACCTGCTTCTACTATACTCATGTCAAGTCTCTACAATTTCTTGTTCTGGAAAATGTGAATTGAGCCTTGGGTGCCACACGCCCCCCCCCCCAAATTCTGACACTCATAGACATAACTTAATTCCTACTTTATGAAGCTTTCTTTGCAACATCCATGGTAAAGCAAAGCTGGGAGTATTTCTGTAACGAGTGTGCCTCTGGTTGCAGCAGTAGGATGGTTGTATTTATCTAGCGGCCCAATGACTAGGCAACCTGAAACTGGTTAATTTACCTTTTTATCTATCTTGTTTCCTGATACATTACCACAGACTACCTCTTTCTTTGTTAGGGTATTTATACAAATTCTTAATTCTGAAAATATATTTTCATTTGTCACTGAGGATAACAGATGGTTTAGTGAAATGCTGTCTCAAATGTATCTTCTTCAATCTTGAGTCAATGCAACCATCTTCAAGTAAATACAGAACCAAGAGTGGAAACGGTTCTATCATCAACTCGGTCAGGAGATGCTGTTTCTTTGATAATCCTGGTCAGGCCGATGAAAGCTTTCTCAAATTCATAATATTTGGCCTTTAAACATTTCACTTAACATCATGGCTACCTGACATTCTGTTAAACCAGTAATAACCAGTGTGTGTATATATTTGTATAAGGAATGGAGTTATATGATTATTTCTGCTTCATTGCTGTTAATCTTTCAAGTTATTTAATATTTTACATTTCATATCATGTATATACAGCTCTCTCATGATCAAAGTCAAATATTTTCAGATTTCTTAGGTTTATGACCCAAAAGAAAACTTCTGTGAAAAATAATACAAGGTATATAAAGTTACCATTAGTATATGAAAATGACCTATTTTGTCTTTCTTATATTATCCCTTTGGTTTGATTGAAATATGGTAATAAAATATTAAATGTAATGTTGTGCAAGCATACTGTTACCTGTGTATTATGTCTGTGTTATTAAGGTTATGTAAAGTTGAATTATAAAGAAATTTAAAGTAAGATGATATACTCACAGTCTTTTCAGGCTACCAAAAAAGAGAACCATGCTATGTACTAGGATGTCTTTTTGGACATTTTTAAGTAACTACATTGGTTGGATTGCATCTAGAACACCTTTAATTGTTAACTTTCTACAATCACCTAGGATAAGAATCTCAGTGAGGGATTCTCTATATCAGGTTGCTTGTAGGTGATGGTTTTAAGCCTGTAGGTGATGGTCTTAAGCCAATTGGTGAAGAGAGACTCGGCCCTCTATGGGAGTCATCATTCTCTAGTCAAGGGACCCAGAACTGCATTAAACGGAGAAATCCAGCTGAGCATAAGCAAGCAAGTGAATATGAATGTTTCTTTCTTCTCACGTGTGGATGTGATGTGTGTATCGGCTTTATGCTCCTGCCACTTTGACACCACTGCTATGATAGACTATGACCTGGAACTATAAGCTGAAATAACCCCCTTTTTCCTCTTAAATGGCTTTTTGTCAGGATATTTTATCACAGCAACAGAAATGAAACTTAGACAATCACAGAACCCACAATGTCCTGAGGTAGAAGAATTGCTTCATTTCACTGCCTCTGTCGAAGGTTGTAGGTTATAATTCAGTTCCACTTTGCTACTGTACCATTGAACTTCTTTTTTTTTTTACACAAACATTTCAAATGCATTAATAAAAAAACAAAGGATGTGAAATTGATTCTGACAAAGGAATATAAGAGTGAAAGTAAAATAACAAGAGCCAAACTCTCTGGCAGTAAGTGGGGCACTGAGTCCTTCATTGAACTTCTATTGTACAGAGACTGGAAACCTAACCGTCACCCTTCTTGGGATATTTGGTTATGAGAGTTTTGTATACAATGACTAGCTGATTGAATGCAGTTATTTGTGATTTAGAATCAGAAGAAATAAGTGGAGCGAGGGGTACTAAGCATCAGCTCACATCAGGTGTTTCCTGGTAGAAGAGAATTTGCAGCTTTAGCCACTCTGAGCTACTGAAAGCATCAAGGAGTATCTGGAACTAGTAGCTTCCAGACTCAGGCGTATGGAACAGGGGAGAGAGAACCTCCTAGAGCCTCATCACCATTTTCAGCTTCTGTTCTCTCTGAATTTTATGCATTCACCTTGGTATGTAGTGAAGATTTTCATTACTAGGGGCGTTCAAGTGTATTTGGAATGATCGTTGGTATCATTGTCATGGAAAGAGTCACAGGTGTGTGTAGCATGAGGCGAATGTTATGAGTTGGTTTCTGAAGTCATCTCTAATGCTGAAACTCCTGAAAAAATGCTTTGGATGAGTTTCATCACAGGTCAGTGACAGTTCACTGAAAAGCTTGCTGTAATATGATTTGTGGGTTGGGTTTAAGTACCAAGTCTTGTAATGAAAACAAAAGCTTCAGTGTGTGAAGACCTACTTTCCATGTCCCAGCACAGTAAAAACAAAAACACAGCAACAGTGAAACCAGCAGTCTTCAGAGCAAACATGTTTGAAAATCCCATATTCAGTTTTTTTCCTTTGTCCTTTAATTATTTTTCCATTATTTCTATGTGCTTAAAGAAACACAGGCATCTTCAACTACATGTTCTACATACAGGTTTGATAAACAAGGTTGATATTTGACTCTACATATTAAGAGGCTTTGTAACTACCTCTTAATAAAAATTTCATATAGACTATAGACAATAAATATGCATGTCTCAACACATGCATGTGTATAAATGGTAAGTGGCAACATTAATGTAGTATTTACCATCCTAGTCTTTTACATGCCTGTTGGTTTCGACTCTTAATAAGTTACAATCCTTTTTTTTTAATTAGATGGCATTCTACTAAGCTGCTGTGTTGAATTTAAAAAATCCAATGATTCTTTTGTAAATCAATGGGTTTTCACTTAGCTTGTAGTCATTGAATTTTTGTGATTTATTATTTAGCACAATGTTAATTTCCATTTAAAACCATTTCCTAAAGCAACTTGCCTGAACTGTAGTTTCTGAGATCACAAGATTTATTTGTTGATTGACTACTGCAGTCGATTTTTCTAGTAGCTGATAGAATGTCACATGTAGATACAAGTTGATAAATGCAAAAGTTCTTTATGAACTGCATCTGATGTACAAGATTGATATGTGTAAGATATGTAAGCTCTTAACGTTTTACCTATCAAAATACAAGTGAAACATTAGGAGTGAACAAATTGCAGCATTTCCTATAATGTCATGGTTTATATATGACTATCAACCTCAACAGCAATCCAACCTTATGCTAAAATAGCTGACACATCTGGAATTATAAGAAAATACAAACAGGATATATATATTTCAAATGAAAGAAGCAGTATAATTATTCCTGAATGATGGAAATGTCTTTCTAGATGAATACATTTGAGAAAATAAAGGAGAAAATTATTAGAACAAATGGACCAGGCAAATGAAATTACTGTATACTGTTGAATAAAAGGGTGCTTGTGTGACCACTTACTTAGTACATGGAGCCACAATGAAAGAAGCAATATGGTTTTTTGATATATTTTCTTCTCAGGACCTTCCCTGAGTTCAATTTTCCTTGATGAATGAAAATGGGTGATGGTCAAGTAAGAAGTCACAGTTGGTGGGGGCTGTTGTACGGCTGTGGATTGGTGGACTGGGGGAGATGGTAGAGAGAATAGGGTTAAGTGTAGAAAGAAACAGGGTGAAAGAAGTGAAAAGTGCCTCAGATGGCGTTCCAGATAAGGAGATCCAGAGATCCTGGTGGGCACATCAGGAAGTCTGTTTTATTTTTAGAATCTCAAATATACATTATTTATTTATTTTCCCATTAATTCTTTGGCAATTAAAGGTTTGTGTGGGATTCTGCATAGAGCTGTTTCCTAGTATAGTAATAATATCTACTACAATCCTTAACTTCTATCACATAGCAAGCTCTCACTCCTGACCCTCAAATCTTTACCTCCAGCCAGGAGGAACTTTACGTTGTTTATACACTTATCTAAATAAGAGCACCAGGAAACTGCAAATGTTAATATTTTCAGTTATATATGTGATACAAAATAATTGTTAATAGTATTATGTAGTAATTACTGGGAGTCTGGTTTTAATCCCCACATGAGGATGTGAAAGGAGGTGCCCAGGTAGGGAATGCAGCTGCATGAGAACACAGCTGGAAAGGAGTCCCTGGCTGAATCCTTGCCAGCAACTCCTTCAGGGAACCTGGTTCTTTATGCTGTGTTTCCAAGCTCTCCTCACTCCGTTTAGCAAACCTGCCCAAATTAATTTGTCTTTCTTAATGGGGAAGATGGTACAGGGCAAGGAAGTCACTTTTGCAGTGGTGTCGATGACTGCAGATTCACAGTTGAGAAGGAGGGACAAGAAAGGTTTCTGTGACCCTCCCCACTGAAGAAAGAGCCTAGACAGAGAGTCCCCAAATTAACTCTTACACATTGTGATAAGGACAGTGAAGTCAAGCTTTCCATAAAGAATGGCTTCTGGCAGGGGTGCAGGTGGGTTTTCTTTAAAGGACTGGCCACTGAGAGTCTGACCATGCTCCAGTGAGTACATGGGCAACACAAATTGGACCTAATTCTTCTTCTTTTTTTGTGGGAGGATCACAAGTGTGGGGGGCAGACCTGGGAGGACTGGAAAGTGAATATGATCAGTGTACATGATGTGAAATTTCCAAATAATCAATAAAAACATTATATTAGAAAAAAAAAAGAACGAATCAGGTTTTGTTCCCAAACCAGGTGTCTCTGACATGAGTTAAACAAAGTGGTTTTGTTTTTTGTTTTTTTTTTAAATAAACAAGACACATACTTGTGTCTGTGTTGTTAGAAATTTTGTTTTGTTTTGTTTTTTGTTTTTTGTTTTTGAGACAGGGTTTCTTTGTGTAGCTTTGCGCCTTTCCTGGAACTCACTTGGTAGTCCAGGCTGGCCTGAAACTCACAGAGATCTGCCTGGCTCTGCCTCCCGAGTGCTGGGATTAAAGGCGTGTGCCACCACCGCCCGGCTGTTAGAAATTTTGAAAAGCTATTTTTATGGTCACTACTTGAGTAAGTATCTACAATTTAGCCCAGAATATATAATACCTACATAATGTCCTGCAGGACATATGATAGGAATTAGGACACAGTAGGAAGTCACAACATTCTGGGTGTGAAGGTGTCTAACACTGCAAAACTAGTGACTTTTCTGAAATTTAATCTGATTTCAATAAAATCACAATGAATAAATTAGAAATACAATGGATGAATTAAAATTTTCTCTTGAAGAATACAGTTTGAATAAAGTTCCCTGTTACTTTTAAGTTGCAAAATGTGTTTAATAGAAGTATAGTTTTGATATTTTTCAAGTTTTTTATTTTAATTTTGGTGAGAAATAGGGGAAATTCAAAGGATAAACCATCTTGAAAAAGAAATTAAAGAACTGAAAAATATGGGGAGGGGAAGAAGCAGAGATTAGGAGTACAATACTTATCCTTGAAAATGTGGGAAGTAAAGCATTTTCACCATTGAGGGCTGAGAGTAATGTTTATCAGATTTAATGCTCCTGAACATTGTTTTGTAGAGAAGACACCCTTATCATTTGTTCTCAGTATGATTAGCTTTGTCAAGAAATCATGCAATGGAACATAAATATAGCTTTAAAATTAAATTGAATTTATACATTTTGTATTTTTATTTTGTACTGTTCAGTTCTAAAATGTGGGTAACACCAAAACACATACTTGTGTCCTGAATGTGAGAAATCTATTTCATTTTTCATTATTTACTAAAATCATATTTTGTTATGACATAAGCATTTATGCATGGACATCAGAATGATATACATGTACATGAGGATGAAATTACAACATTATGATTACATTATTAAAGAATTTTCAAGGCCTTCCTTCTCAATACATAGATTTCTGGTTTTAGTCAAAATGAGATAATATACTGTTAACCTTCTTCTGAAACCTAATCTTCAAGTAGTGATTTTTATCTCTCCTTGATAAAATTTTGAGAATATTTTAATAGATGATACCTAATTAACAACCACAAATTGCATCAAGAAGTCATGTCACACAGGTCTTCTCTAATCTAGCATGGTCCTGTTTTATTTTTAAAATATAAATTTATATATAATATATACATAATTACATATATTATATATACATATATTACTGTAGCAATAGGAAGAAATAAGAACATTTAAAAGGAGCAAGGAAAGCTAGTGAGTGGGAGTTTCTGTCTAAAACATAGTGTCCTGAGCTTCCCCTCTACAGGGAGAGCACATGAACAGGTGCCTCAACTGTACAACAATCAGGTATTTAAACTGATTTAACATCTTAAACTTGTAAATTATTTGGACTTTTCCAACCAAGGATATTTGATTTGGTCTTTTGATACCAATACTAATGTTATCAGAGACTGTTTTATAAACAGGTATTAATACATATGAGATAACCACCTAGGACTAACATGTAAGCACATGATTTGATTATACTGAATTTACTCTGAGAGAGTGCATTTCATTATTTAGAGATAATGTGGATTATATTATGATTAAAGAACTTAAAACATTAAGGTTCTGTTTCACATACCTTAAACAGATTTTAAGGAATATTTATATCATGAGGTTTGCAGGCAAATGGATGGAACTAGAAAAAATCATCCTGAGTGAGATAACCCAGACTCAGAAAGACAAACGGTATGTACTCACTCATAAGTGGATACTAGATGTAAAGCAAAGGATAACCAGACTGCAACTCGCAACTCCAGGGAGGTTACCTAGTAAAGAGGACCCTAAGAAAGACACAGGGATAGCCCAACGACAGAGAAATGGATGAGATCTACATGAGCAAATTGGGGGTGAGGGTGGGGTAATGGAGGGCAAGGGTTGGGGGAAAGAGAGCTTAGGGGAGCAGGAGGTCTCAGCTGGATCAGGAGCAGAGTGGGAGAATGGGGAGGGAGATACCATGATGAATGAAGACCCCATGGGAATAGGAAGAAGCAGAGTGCTAGAGAGGTCCCCAGAAATCCACAAAGATACCTCCACTGTAGACTACTGGCAATGGTCGAGAGAGTGCCTGAGATGACCTGCTCTGGTGATCGGATGGCCGAACACCCTGACTGTCATGATAGAACTCTCATCCAGTGTCTGATGGGAGGGGATGCAGAGATCCACAGCCGAGCCCCAGGTGGAGCTCCCAGAGTCCAATGGTGGGAGAGAGGAGGGATTGTATGAGCGAGAAATATTGAGACCATGATTGGAAAAAGCACAGGGACAAATAGCCAAACTAGTGGAAATGCATGAACTGTGAACCAATGGCTTAGGAGCCTCCATGGAACTGGATCAGGCCCTCTGCATAAGTGAGAAAGTTGATTAGCTTAAACTATTTGGGAGGCCTCCAGGCAGTGGAGCCTGGACCTGTCCTTGGTGCGTGGGCTGGCTCTTTGGATCCTGGGGCCTATGCTGGGACACTTTGCTCAGGCTTGGTGCAGGGAGGAGGGGACTGGACCTGCCTTGGCTGAGTCTACCAGGCTGGGCTGACTCCCCAGGGGAGACCTTGCCTTGTGTGAATGCTTTGATGTTCCAAGGAGCCTTAACACCCGTGGTCTTGTCTCATATAGCAGCTTACTTACTTGTAAAATGGCCTGGCACCTCAGTGTTAAAATGAGTAAATGGTTTCATTCCCAGTATCTGGTTGCCATTAGCATCTTGTTCTTGGAAAAATTGGATGAAACGAAATAAGATAATTTTTTCCTAAGAAGCATTGCAAGACCTTTCCCGGGTTCTAACAGTTTTGATATCTATTTTCACTGGAAGGATAAAATGGAAGTCAGCTACTAGATGCTAGCTTGAAAGTCTAGGTTAACATTACCTGCAGGCTATGAGGTCCTGTTTTCACAGAAATGAAATTGGGATTGTGGAAATGGGAGACAAACTTTAAAGCTGAGGTGATCTGTCACTAGCGAAAAAAAAGGTGGAGATGTTTTTCAAATTTGTAGAGGGAGGATGATTGAAAACGTTTCAATAACCCTTCCATTATGATCAGAAATTCTGTGAGGGGAAATAAAACTATGACAAATTTTGATTAGAGGAGTACAGGCATATTAGTCTATTCACAATGACATGAAAAGACAGTAATGCCTCATAAAGGGCCAGAAGCATCAAAGCTTTCTGTGTATTGTGTAAAAAGCTTTAATATGCTTACTCTGCAATTTGTGACTTATTCTCTGAGTGATTACAGGAAGGCTGTATTTGAAAATTTGAGTAGAAGTATTTTCATCCCTTCAAGACTGAAGTCAAGCACTGAGTTTATGTAGTTCTCCTATGAGTCCTGGTTTAGGCAGTTTGAAAGCAAAGAACACAATTACAGATAATGTATATAAGGTTTAGTTCTGGAAAGTATACACTCTTCTTATTGTTATATGTATTAGTATTTTGAAATGTGATCTTACTGAAGTTTATGATTAGAAGATCAAATTAGATGCTTACAATTGCCTCTGGAGTTTGGGAAACAAGAACAAAATGTAAACATTAAGCTTTCAGATGCCTAAGCTGAAAGTAGAGAAATGGAGGTGATGATTTCAATGCTGGGGTCTCTGAGGACATATTGTGCTTTCAATCACCGTTATGCTATATAAAATGGATTTTTCATGGTTCTTTTCTGCTTTACTTAATAAGTTTAGAGGAATTAATAGTTCTGTGCTTACCAAAAGTTTTAATATAAAAAAAGAAAACCAACTGGCTTTCTTGAGCAATATATAATGTTTCCCAGTTACTGACTTTGATTGTTGCTATACTCTATTTCCTGACATGTTAACCTTTAGGGGAAAAAAAAGCAGTCATTAAGTCACCAATATGTGGCATTTTATTAGCATTTCTGACTATATAAATCAAGCAAAATTAACTTAGTTAAATTTATATAAAACTGAAAAATAAATTAGCTAGTTCAATTTTCTATATACACTTTGGGCCAATCTTAATTCAGTTAAAATAATTATGGCTCATATTGCATTGTAGCCACAAGTTTTTCCAGTCTCACCTGGCCCCATGGTCCCATGTTTTTCTGGTCCCACATGGCCCTGCAGCTGCTTATAAAATAATCACTCAGAGGCTTAATATTAACTGCAAATTATATGGCCTATGGGTCAGGCTTCTTGCTAGCTAGCCCTTATAACTTAACTCAACCTATTTCTATTAATCTATATGTTGCCACATGGCCATGGCTTTATCAGTCTGCTAGCATCTTGTTGCTTCTTCGGCAGGCTGGCGTATCCTTGACTCCACCCTTTTTCTCTCATCTTCAGTTTGAATGTACTGCCTAACCTTATCCTGCCCTGCCATAGGCCAATGCAGCTTTATTTATCAACCAATGTGTTTTATTGGGGTGATTTACAGGACTATGGGTGAGAGGTTACTTACAGGAACAGAAGTGACTCAAAGAGAGCTGCATTATCAAAGATCACTCTAGCATTTGTTACTGTTCTTCAAACCTGGAAACAGCCTTAAAGGCAGCTGAACAAGTTGAAGCTCATGAAAGCTGGAAACAGCCAGGTAGCTCAACAGGCTGAACATCTTTTTTCAGATAATTCATTTTCTCTGAGCCATAGCCACATGATTTTTTGACAAAGAAGTCAAAAAATACATACTAGACACAAGACAGAATCTTCCTCAAATCCTACTAGTAAGAAGAATGAAACTAGATCCTTATCTTATAGTTAGCACAAAACTCAACTCCAAATTAATTAAATGCTTCAGCATATAAAAAAAAACAGCACAAGGAACGATCTACCCCCTTTTGATTTGTTGCCCAATGAGGTGTCATAAACCAAGTATTACAGGCTATTGACAACAATTTTCATTACTCTACAGGACTTGATAGTAAGACCCTATTGTGAAAGACAGCACCTACTTGAGGCACAGAACATGGAGAAGTCAAACTAGTACCCATCTTGAAGCTTCATCTCTACTGGCTAGCTTTCATGATGCTAGATGATGCTATGCACACAATGGAAGAGAAAAGTAGTCAGTCTCATCCAGTTGTGAACCATGATGTGAGCTACAACAAGCAATTGCCTGATAAGATATGTTCACTGGTATAATAGAGGCATGAATGTTATGGTGGTAACCAACCACTTTCTGATTGGGTAGAAGGTATGCTCAACTTGGAACTGATAAGGGACCAAGAGTCTGTGGGCTAGATAGGTCTAAATCTTATGGGAGAATTCAATTCTGTTATTCTACTAAATTGACATAGTTTTAAAATAATTTTTAATGTGTTACTGCATGTCCATACATCAGAAAAATCTCTTAACCCTTATCATTGAATCTTCTTCTTACAATAGATGACAATTAACACTGAGACCCTCAACTGGTCAATGTGCAGAGAAGATGAGATTGTAGAATGCTAAAACATAAGTGGGATACACATATCATCCTCTTCTCCCCAAGCATCAGGAACCATTATGAAAGAGGGATGTGAAGGTTAAAAGAGCACAAAGTGGTAGATAACATCAAGGAATCATTGTTTTCCAGAAACAACAGGACAGTTGTATATATGAACTCACAACAATTGTGATAGCATGAACAAGACCTATACAATTCATACCAGTCAAAATCCTAGTATAGAGGGGGGAAAGGTGGGCATAAAACCTCACCACAGCTAAGGAGCCATTGGCATTTGACAACCACCCGAAGTGGGAGAGTCAGTTTCCTTTAAATGATGTAAATCTTGGTAGGTTGACCACAAAAAGACTAATTGGATATTACAAACTGGAACCAATGGGAAAGAAGAAGAGGAAGAAGAAGGAAGAGAATGAAGAGGAGGAGGAGGTTGCAGCTCAAAGTTAGGTTATGGTGGAAAGGATGTCTATGGGATGAGTTGAAGAGGGGTTAAATATGCTCAAAGTATATTGTGTGAAATTCTCAAAGAATTAATAGGAATAGTGTTAAAAATTTGACAAGTGAGAAAAAGATCCAAGATCCAAGAGGATAAATGGAAATAAAACTTGGGGTGAAGCTATTTTATTGTAATTTTTATATGACTCTTACTATAGTAAAGGAAGTCTTGAATGAACACACACCCAGAGAACCATGTATTAATTTCTCAATATCAAACAAGGTGAAGTCTTTACCCTAAAGACTTTATTTTTGGGGGGAATTGTAATTTAATTATAAGATTTCTCCCTCCCTTTTCCTTGCTCTAAACCCTTCCATATATCCCTCCTCACTCTCTTCAAAGTTATGGCCTCCTTTTTTTCTTAGCTGATTGTTATTGTACACACACATACACATTTCTAAATATAACTTGTTTAGTCTATATAATGCTACCTATATGCATGTTTTCAGGGCTCACCTTTGACACTGAACAACCAATTAATATGTTCATCCCTGGGAAAGACCACCTTTCCCACTCCCAAATTTCTTCAGTGAACTATAGTTCTTTGTGTAAGGTTAAAGATGGGACCTGGTTTCCACTCCTTCCTCTCAGTGCTGGGACCTGATCTAGCTTCAACCTGTGCAGACCCTGTACATGCTCCCAGTTTCTGTGAGGTCATATGTACATCAGTCCTGTTGTATCTGGAAGACACTGTTTCCTTGGAGCGATCCATCCTTGCTGGCTCTTAGCAATCTTCCTGCCTCCTCTTCCACAGAGTTTCCTGATCCCTGAGGGGAGAGGTTTGATGGAAGCATCCCATTTAGGTATGAGTATTCTAAAGTCTTCCAATCTCTGAACCTTATCCAATTGTGAGTCTCTGTTAGTTCCCATCTGCTATAAGAGGAAGCTTTTCTGATGGTGGTTGAGCAAGACACTGATGGGTGGGTATAGAAGAATGTCTTTATGAGTCATTGTATTGCTATGGTTTCCTTAGAAGAACAACAGTATTTAGTTGTCCTGTAGACTCATGACTTATTTAGTCTCTAATCCTTGTCCAGCTGAGCAGTGACAAGCACGAGTTCTATCCCTGGAGCAGGCATTAATTTTAATCAGAAAATGGTCAGTTACACTCACCATTTTGTGCCACCATTGCACCGACATATCTTGTAGGGAAGTCACCATTGTGGAACTGAGGGTTTGTAGCTGGGTTGGTGGTTACCTTCCTCCTCTAGTGGCACGAGGGAACCTTCCAGTACCATGAACACTAGTCTGTAGGGGTGAAGGCTCTAGTTAGGCACCAGCTTGTGTTGTTTTCTAATGTAGGAAGTAAGCCAAAGTGCAAATGAGAATGGATAGGGCTAAATAATATCATTTCACATTGTGATAAGCCCTAGAATGGAAATACATTAAGTTACAAGATAATTAAATAAAAAATTAAGTTACTGGACTAAGTGATGCACCCCAGGTACGAGTTTCTTTAGGAGGTAGTTTATAAATAAAAATTTGTTCTTGTTCCACTAACTCTTATAACTTATATTAACCTGTTTCTCTTCATTTACATTTTGCTGCAGGGCTTTTTTATCTTTCTCTAATTCTGTATATCTTACTTTCCTGTTTCCTCCATGACTGTCTGTCTGGTGGCTGCCTGGCTTCTGGTCCCAGGAGTGTCCTTCTCTTTCTCTTCTCTTGCTAGTTCTCTCTACCTGCCAGCCCCACCTATCCCTCTAATATCTAGCTATTGGCCATTCTGCTTTTTATTTGACCAGTCAGGTTAGGCAGGCAAAGCAACACATCTTAAATAATTAAGCAAATGGAGCACAAACATATCTTTGTCAGTTAAAGTAATATTGCACAACATAAATACACATCTTTACATAGTTAAAGTAATATTCCACAACAGTTCTGGGGAGTGAGCCCAGAATCTGTGGAAAGAAAACAAAAGACAGGAGGGAACATTCTGAGATTGCAGTGCCCAAACTCCAAAATTAGAATTTTCAAGGTTGTCCTGTGATTATGTTTACCAAACTTTCCCAGTGATGGCTAATGACCTAAAAATTGAATAAAACTGACATCTGTGTATTTTTGTAAGTAGTTATTAGGTGATAATTATTTTTAAATATGATCAAATGTAAATGATCAATGTTTGGGGAAGGTTTACAGGAAGGAATCTATGTGACTTACAGAATAGTTTGGTTTCTGTAATGAGAGAGTGTGGGTAGGAGATGCCAATGTGGAGAAAGGTGCCTTGCTGTAAAAGAGACGTGTGGAGGGTTCTGTATGGACTACATTGTATTCACTGATGATTGTTTTTATTTCATCTCGCCCATTTTATTTATTTTTTAACATTTTGAAACTCAGTGCATGGCCAAGGCTGGTCTTAAACCTGAGGTCCTTATGTTTCAGCCTCCTGTGTACTGAGACTATGAGCATGCACCGTTATGCATACATAACTTTTATGGTTTTGTAATAGTTTTGTTGTTTTATATCTTGGATTTATGATATTGTTTATCACTTTTGTGGGAGTGTTTTTGGTTGTTGTTTTAAGTTTAATACATAACAGTGTTTTCTTCTGCATGTGTGTCTGTGCAACACTTGTGAGCCTGGTGTCCTTGTAGGCCAATTTTTTTTTCATAAGATTATTGGGGCATGAAGGAGAATTAGCATTGAGTCAAAATTATTTAAGTATAAATATTTATTACAATTGGCCAAATGGCTACTGAAAAATTCTAACCACCATTGGAAAGATATTTTACTTTCCTATAAATCTAAAGATTCAGAAAATCTAGTGTGTACAGTCTTTTTGGAAAACAATATTGATATTCATAACTCACAGACACAGAAAAACTCTCAAAAAAAATGACAGTGAATCTAAAAAATGGTTCAGGTTGGTCAGGAGCTGAAACTGAAGGTTATAGACCTACTATAGTTGTCATTAAAATCAGTTCAAATTATTTAAGAATATTATCAATGAGAAAGCAAATATTGTCATGAAAAACCTCTGTATGTTAGGCTGCACATTGCTGTGGGATATCTTTCTGTATGCTATGAGTATTTGGTGCTCTGATTGGTTGAAAAATAAAGCTGTTTGGCCTATGACAAGGCAACTTAGAGGCAGGCAGGAAATCCAGGCAGATAGGAAGAGAAAGGAGAGGAGAGAAAAGACTCTAGCCTGCCGCCCATGGAACAACATGCCAGCAGACTGGTAAGCTACTGCACACATGGTAAAACATAGATTAATAGAAATAGGTTAATTTAAGATATAAGAGCTAGCTAGCAAGAGGCCTGCCAGAGACTATACAGTTTGTAAATAATATAAGCCTCTGTGTGTTTACTTGTGTCTGAGTGGCTGTGGGACCAGGTGGGACACAGAAAAACTTCTGACTGCAGCACATGGTGACACATACCTTTAATCCTAGCACTTGGGAGAACTATGTAGCAGAATTGTGAGCTTAAAGATATCTTGGACTACATTACAAATTGTAGGCCCTGTCTCAAAGAACAAATACACAAGCAAACAAAGAAAACCTTGTAGGGTATCTGCAAGGAGTTTGTAAAGGAACAATTTAAAATGATTATTTTCCTTACAGATTGATTAGAATAAAATGAGCACATTTGACTTGAATCCTGGTGTAGCAAGAGTTTTCCTGCCTGGCCCACAGTCAGGACAAATCTCTCTCACCTGCCAGTCCCACAGCCGCTCAGACCCGACCAAGTAAACACAGAGACTTGTATTAGTTACAAACTGTATGGCTGTGGCAGGCTTCTTGCTAACTTTTCTTACAGCTTAAATTAATCCATTTCTATAAATCTATACCTTGCCACATGGCTCGTGGCTTACTGACATCTTCACAAGCTGTTTGCCATCGTGGCGGCTGGCAGTGTCTCTCTCTCAGCCTTCCACTTTCCAGCTTTTTTCTCCTCCTTGTCCCGCCTATACTTCCTGCCTGGCCACTGGCCAATCAGTGATCTATTTATTGACCAATCAGCAACACATTTGCCATACAGACCATCCCACAGCATCCTGGAAAAAAAATAAGTTAACATAGGACCAATGTAAAAATGACTTAACAAGTGAAATCCTTGTCTTCTGTTTGTGTCTGATCTAAACACTAAATGCCACCGATGGCAACATGCAATCAAAGCATTTAGAAATTTAGAGTTAGTTTATAGAAAAAGAAAAGTATGAATTGCAATACTTTTATGGAAAAGTCTATGAACATATTACAGTTTTAGTAGAATGGGGGTAGAGATGGTCTTACTCGGGACTCACCCAGAGATGAACCAGTGTATACACAAACAATGATGACGACACCAAATGGACATACTAATACAGAATGGGGAAGTTCATGATTCCTTGAGCCTAAAGAAACAAACAAACAAACGAAAAACTACAGGCAACTAAGGAATGCCGAAAAAGGGAGAAAGAGTCTACCCCAGGAAAGAGCTCTCCAGTTGGCTATCCAATACCAAATGGTCAGCCGTGAGATCATATACCCCGAGGCAATAATATGCAGACTGAGCAGTTTGTATTTACACACACATCTATGATTGTGAGTGACAATAATGAAAGCAAAAGAGGTCATGGTAGGGAGCAGTGTGATCACATGATACTTCTTGGAAGTAAAGCACTAATTTAAAGTCTCTTGAAAGTAAGAATCTCTTTACAAAAAAAAAATTTGTCTTTATTTTAGAACTACTGGACTGTATCTGCATAGTTCCCAACAGGGAAAATGGTAGTTAAGTGATAGAAACTGCCAGAGCAATTACTGGTACTGAAAAATAAGCAGCATAAAAAGGACAGAAACCCAATTTTGCAATGGAAAGGCTCCTTAGCAGCTATTCACTCCTAATCAGTTTCGAGTTTATACTGAATAGAATAATAAGCACTATTAGAATAATTCACCATTCACCAAGAATAATAAACCACTTAGAATAACAAGACTAAAATAATAAGCCAGTGTTCAAACCATGAGAAAGAACTGGGGGTAAGAAAGGATGGTTCTTAAAGAAGTTGAGTTTCTTGCTGCTGAGAGCGGCTGAAATTCTGCCATGTGTGGAACTGTGCAGTAACTGCCAGCATCCCATGTTTGCATCTTGCTCAGTATAATCTGTGGATCCTCTAAGAGAGACAGAGGTGTGGGAGAGGGAGAGGAAGAAAGAGGCAGACGGAGGTGGAGAAGGAGGAGGGAAGGGGAGTATTTTTAATTATTAATCTTTATAGATCTATTTTACTTCCCCACTATTTTACCATTTGCTTCTGCTGCTCTTTCAATCTACAGCAGGATTTGTTTCTAACCTCATCTCCCAAGAATCTTCCCAACATCCCTGGCTCAGCTCAGTTGCCATTTTGTTATTTATTCTTCTCAAGCCCACTTCCTCCACACTAAGCCTTTCTTGTCAGAAGTGGGAGATACAGAAACAAAAGCGATTGTTACTTAGTCTAGTGTCAGCGTTTTAATAAGAGTAATATGGACGTCCAAATCTTGAGATTTTCACTTAAAGGAAGACTTTCCCTTCAAAATAAGTAATAATAAGGGTTCTCCTAACAGTAGCGCAACATAGACCATATAAATACAGGAGAGAAGTTTAGATTCTCATTATTATTGCCAGAATTTTTAGAGATGATTATTTTTAGTCATGTGTACATCTTTGTGTGGGTGTGTGCATTGCAGTGGCATGTAGAGGCAAGAAAAAGGTGTTAGATCTTCTGGCGTTGCGATCTGTCAAACTTTGATACTGGGAACTGAACTCTAGTCCTCTGTAAGCGCGGTAGGAAATCTTAACTCTAAAGCAATCTCTCCAAAACCCTGAGACAGTTTTAACTGTCAACTTGACACAATCTAGAATAACCCCGGAAGAGGGAAAGTCTCAGTAATGGATTGGCCTACAGACATGTGTGAGGAGATTGTCTTGATTACATTAGTTGTTGTAAGAGGACCCAGCTCACTGTGGGTTGGTCCTGAACTGTATAAGATTGGAGAAAGCCAGCTGAAGAATAAGCATGCATCCATTCATTGCTCTTTGCACTTGACTGTGGCTGTGATGTGAGCAGCTGTTTTAAGTTCCCGTCACTAAACTTTACCTGCTATGATGGAGTCCAACTCGGAATTGTGAGCTCACACAAACTTTCTCCTATAAGTTGTTTCAGATAGAGGGTTCTAGCCCATCAGTAATAAAACTAGGACATTGCCCAAACCACTGACTCTGTGGATCAATGAGGTTTTCCAGTTTTAGGATAAGTCAATTGACTAATTTGTAATGCTCTTCAGTTCACACACACACACACACAGCCAGACTCTGTGTGTGTGTGTATGTATGTATGTGTGTGTATATATATATTTGAGGATGTTACACTTTTATACATGGGATCTGATAATATCTCCCTTTAAAGGAATTCCCCTAAATAATTTTGACTATAAAAAGCATTAACACTGAGAATGAAACCTTTTGGTGTCTATCACAAGAGTGAACAGACAGTAGCTACCTTCGTTTGGTTTTCAAATACTGTGATGAAACTCATGCTCAAAAAAGCAAGTTGAGGAGGAAAGGATTTATTTGGTTTACGTGTCCAGATTACTGTGTATCACCGATGGAAGTCAAGATTTGGAATTCAAACAGGGCAGGAACCTGGAGGCAGGAGCTGATGTAAAAGCCATAGAGGGCTACTGCTTATTGGCTTGCTCCTATGACTTGCTAAGTCTGCTTTCCTTTAGACCCTAAGACCACTAGCTCTGGAATGGTACCACCCAAAACAGGTTGGGCCCTCCCCCATCAATCACTAATTAAGAAAATTCAAAACAGATGGATTTTTTTGAGACACTTTCCTTTCTTTTTTATTTTTCTTTATTAAGAAATTTTCTACTCACTCCTCATGCTATCCACAGACCCCCCCTCCTCCCTCCTCCCACTCCCCAGCCCTCTTTCCCAAGCCACCTTGCATCCCTACATTTCCCCAAATGGAGGTCTCCCATGGGGAGTCAGCAGAGCCCAGCTCACTGAGCCTAGGCAGGTCCAAGTCCCTTCCCACTGCACCAAGGCTGTGCAAGGTGTCACACCACAGGCACTGGATTCCCAGAAGGCTGCCCATGCACCAGGGACAGATCCTGATCCCCCTGCCTGGGTGCCCCCCAAACAGTTGGAGCCAAACAACCATCTTCCGTGTCCAGAGGGCCTAGTCCAGTCCCATGGGGGCTCCATAGCCACCAATTCACAGTTCATGGGTTTCCACTAGCGTGGCCGGTCATCTCTGCACATCATCCCATCATGATCTTGACGTCCCTCGTCTGCAGTATCTCTCCTCTCTCTCCTCAATTGGATTCCCGGAACTCAGCCATGAATCTCTGTATCTGCCTCCATCTGTCACTGGACAAAGGTTCTATGATGACAGCTAGGTTATTTGCTAGGCTGGTCACTAGAGTAGACTGGTCCAGGCACCCTCTGGACCACTGCCAGCAGACCAAGGTGTGGTCAACCTTGTGGATTCCTGAGAGCCTCCCCAGCACCCTGCCTCTTCCTATTCCCATGATGTCCTCAGCTATCATGGTATTTTCCTCCCTGCCCTCCCACTCTGTCCCTGTTCCAGCTTGACCCTCCTGTTTCCCTATGTTCTCATCCCCCACTAGGACACTTTTCTTAACTGAAGTTCCCTCCTCTCAGATGACATTAGCTTATTTCAAGCGGACAAAGAGGCAAAACATATTTACAGGATCACTTGATCTCAGGGTGCAACTCTGGTAGCAAAGGCAAGCAGTTTCTTTGGTTAACTTAATTAATTAGTGAGCACCAATGTCTGCTCAGTTTAACCCAAATACTACACTGATAAATAGTGAAAGAAAATCCTTTACATGTTTTAAATTTGGAAATATTTCTTATACTCAAAACCATTTCAAGGACTGGCAAGGTGATTCAGTGGTTGAAGAAGCTTGTGGCCAAGCCTTATGGCCATGAGTTCAATACCCAGGATCCACATGGTGTAAAGAGAGAGCCAACTCCTGCAAATTGTTATCTGATCCCCACATGCACACTTCAGCAAGTTACATCCATTTGTTTGTTTTTTTGAGGTCCTTTTCCACCTCTTTTCTTGGTTCCTGGCAATTTCATGTATAAATATGCCAGGAAAAATGTGTTTTCAGTGATGCTGTAGCCAGTATCTGGTTCCACTGCTGATAGGGATGGAAATGTTTTGGTGAAATGTGCAATTAGGTATCAAATAAAAATAACACCATGGGATAAATGTATCATATATGATAATAAAAAGAAACAGTTATGCTTTTATTGAAAGTATGGCAAGCTCCAATTTGATCTCTACAAAGTATTTGTTGTTTTTGTTAAATTCATTGGCCAACCCCCTTAGCTATGTCCTCATAAAGCTCTGCTCATAGCCAAGTTAAAAAAAAAAATCTGCCACTATGTTCTTATTGTCTGAATCTTGATTGGACCAGATAAATCAGTTTTAGTATGAAAAACTTTGCCCTGGATTAAGTTTATCCTTATTGTTTTTAGATTCCTAATTAGTGCATTTCTTTCTGTGTGCGTGCATGAGTGTATGTTTATGCATGTGTTCAGGTGTGTGTATGTGTATGCTTGTGTGCATGTGTATGCATGTGGAGGCCAGGAGACAGCCTTAACGATTGTTCCTTAGGTGCTTCCACCATAGTTTTTGACACCAGGGCTCTGTCTGTCCCAGAGTGTGTTCAGTAAACTAGACTAGTGAGCTTCAGAGATGCCCATGTCTCCTCCTCAGTCTTGAGATTGCAAGACCTTGACACCAGCTTAGTTTTTCAGTATGGATTCCGGGGAACAAACTCAGGTTTGCTTACAAGGGAAGTAACTTAACAATGGAACCATCTCCTTCCCAGCCTGCAATTCCTAAGTAGTACCTTCCATTACAACTTGATAATTCAAAGATAAGTTGAATCTTTCTGAGCTGTTGAATTCTCAGGAAGATATTGAACTTGACCTAGACAGATCTGTAAGAACTAGACAAAAGGAAAAGATGGGAAATCTCACAAAGATAAATTATATATTTTACAAATATGAATAATATAGTGTTATATCACATTAAGTATGGACATGATGAATTTTGTGATTCAGAGTGGTGGATGAGATGCATACAACTGAGAATGATTGCATGTGTCAAGATATAGACTTCAATAAAGAATATATAAACAACTTTAGGGAATTAATTATGAACTTGCAATTATGGC
Organism: Peromyscus californicus insignis; assembly: GCF_007827085.1. Classification (NCBI taxonomy): domain Eukaryota; kingdom Metazoa; phylum Chordata; class Mammalia; order Rodentia; family Cricetidae; genus Peromyscus; species Peromyscus californicus. The sequence goes on along the minus strand of NW_026294447.1, from coordinate 36,199,304 downwards.
ATTTTTGTTAGCTGCTGTTTTGTAACCTAATAGGAATAAAAGGTTAAAAATAATATTTGTACGTGCCTCAATGGTTTTATAGTATTTAATTCATTCTTACAGTTCTTCAGTAAGATCCTGCATTGAGTCCTGCTTTCCAATGGAGGAGGTATGCCAGCGTCAGCCATAAGTGGAAGAGCCCTGTGCTGCTGAAGCCAACAGATGCACATGGCCAGGAGATGTAACTTGGTATCCTGGGATGAGGAGAGGCTTTTTGAGGAAGTTTCGCATGTTTTCAAGCCTAAGGATTGATGTACTTCTTATTTCTTATCCAATTATCTGTATGGGGTTTTATGTCACAGTGAACATTTAGTTCCTCTCAACAGTATCTACTCCCCTCTTTATAAATATTTTAAACTCCTCAATAAAACCAAAAGCACAAGTCTTCAAGACTATATTATTCATCCAAATAAATATAGGGCTAGAGTTGTCTTTACAGTCTAGATTCTTGGCTTGAGCTTGTAAAGTGAATTTTCAGTGTCTCTTAGAGAATACCCCTTCAATGCTGTTCATTCCCACAGAATGAGCAATATCTTGCTGAGTTTTTGTATTAAAAAAAGAAATGTTGCTTTTTTGTCCTCTCTCCCTAGGAGGATTACTAAATGACAGAGCAGTCCATTCTTCTCTTCTAGAGTTAATTGCATTTTAATGAAGAACACACCATGTTGTGTTCAACTGACTGACAAACACTCCTTGATGACTCAGAAGCAAGCTAAGAAGGAAGCTATAGCACTTTCTTATTTACCCTAAACCATACTCTATTGTCAATTAAGCATGGCATAAAAGGGGAATGCTCAGGTTTTTTTTTTTTTTTTCAAATTAGCAACCAATGATTAGAAGATGTACTAATTGAGGTTAGCAATGATGACTCTGATTTTCCAACCTGGACACTAGCTGGAATCACAGTTTGCATCATGGGTAACACTGCAGTAACAGAAGTGTACCAGCTGAAGACAAGTTTTGAATAGTACATGATCTCATATGGGCAGAGGAAATTATTTTGTTACCACAGTTATTAATGCACATAATGGAGGAAATTTGAGGAGAAAATTTTGTCCACAGCAAAGATGATTAGTTAAAGATTCAAATGAGAAAGTATTATATAAATACGGGAAGGAGGAAACAAGTATGCTGAGTGGCTAACACACTTGTTCTTAAACTAGCAAGAGATCAACCAGAGTGGGAGTCATGGAAGAGAGGTTCCCTGGTAGGAACTGTAGTCTCGAAGGGTGGCAGTGGTTGACTACATGATGCTAAAGCTGGGAAGAAATGTTCATATTTCTTCTCTGGTGCTCTCAAATCTTCTACAGATGCCTGTATATGTTTTCGCAGGCTATAATAAAGCTCAGTTGACAAAAGAGGCAAAAAGAGTTTGTCTTGTCATAAAATGCATTACTGGAACAGGAAGATGGAAGGTGGTGATCACCTAGAGATGTACTGTGTGATGGGTTAGATCTCATCTTGATTAGGCAATAGAGTGCCCAGGTACTTGGTTAAATTTTTTTTCTAGGTGTGTCTGCAGTGATGTTTCTGGAACAGATTAGTATTTGAAGCACTAAAATAAATAAATCAAATTTTGTTAGATAATGTGAGTTAACATTAATCAATATGTTGAAGGTCTTACGTTTTTCTCTTGCCCTTTCCTCTGTCTCTCTTCTCAGATAAACCTAACCAATACAGGCTAGCACAACAGTAAGAGGAGTCCTTGGGGGTTTTAATGGTTAATGGAGAAAAGGCAGAGCCTAGAATGATTGAGTGACTGAAGCTAGCCTAGTAGAGGCAGATTTTGTGACTATATAAGAAAGGGCTGGTGATAAGAAAAAGCTAACATTTTTGTTAGCTTTTCTTGTCTGTGTGTATATGTTAAATTGTCTGAATAACCTAAAAGTCCCATAACTTTTCATGTGATATTTGAGCTGGCTATGGGTTCCACTTAGAAATGCAGTCTGTGATCATCAAAAGCAAGCATTTTCCACCTCTAAGAAAGAAAATTCTTTCCAAAGGAATCCAGCAACCATTACTAGTTACATGACAGGCAGCTCTTAAGAGTCTACAGTCATGAGTAATATACCCTTAGAAATGCTCTTAGAATGCATAGTATAGTTATTGAGGCTTTACCTTAGAATCTGTACCCTAAAATGTTATTACATCTCTCTTAATGGAGGCTATGTCTGAAATGCAAGATGTGTTTATCACATTTTTATGAATAATTCAGTACCTTCTCTTCTACATTTACAAACTTGCACACTTTGGAACCTATTATGAACAGAATGATAACTGAAAAAAAGAATATTTGGAATTCCTGAGCCAAATTACTGGTAGACAACCCGTTAACCTTACTTGAATACTAGCTATTTTTAGGAAACTTTTCTTCAATCTTTTAGTAATTTTTATAAATTGCTGGAAGAATAGGCAAGATATCAAATTGTGATCTTGCTCTTCAAACATATTTGCCGCAATTTATGCAACTCATTTTTACAAGATAAAAATATTCAAAATTAAGAAATTCTATATATAGTAAGGCTGATGTATTCCTAGTGCAGCTCGAAGTGTTTCAAACACTTAAAAATATCTAGTGCCCTGCAGTGTTATCACCTATAAATAGATGATAATCAATCCTTCCAGCATTTCTGTATTTGAGGCATAAAATTTGTAGTTTACTCATTCATTAACCTCTGTTACCACATTTTAAGATCTGTTCCAATTGTATGCTTAAAATTAATGAGCTAATTAATTGAGGTTTTGTAAAATATCTTAATAGGTCTGAAATTAAGGCATCTCTGTTAGCTGTTGACCATAATTTTGTGTACCAAATGCTTAGTATCTAGTATTAAGGAAGAAGATTACTATAACATCATGAATTGATAAAGTCAATCAAAATAAGTATCTGTGTTATTTTGGCATAAATAATAACAGATATAAAATAATATCATGTAGAAAGAACAAAAATCTAAAACTGAGACTAGGATTTAGTTAACTACTAGTAGAAGTGGTTGAATTTGACTAATATTTAATTATTCACAGATCTACTTTCTTAGCTACAATGTAACAGTATAGCACTACACTATTTACTGATTTGTGAATTATGTGAACAATTGTTTTAGATGTTTGCTTTATTTAAGTAGGTGAAGATTTAGTACATTGATTAAATTGCATACATTATAACAAGTTATTAAACTATATAACAAAGTGATAACTATCTAGAAGTAAAACATTGGACCATGTAACTCATACAAAGAAAAATATCCCTCTTTTTTATTATGTGTCCTCTAAAAGTAGATCAATAACATCTGGTGATGGTCCTACAGGAAGCATGAAGAATATACTTACACAAAGAGCTTCCACTCAAATTTCTTAATCTGAGGTGACTTTCAGTTAAAAATATTTTATTATACACCATTAAAGTTTTATATATTCATAGTATGAATATCTTGTGAACTCATGGAGTCAGAGTTCCAGCAGACTTAAATATCGGGACTACTTTTTAGAGGTTCACAACAAAAATTAAAATGGAAAAAGGGTCTTACAATGAGCAGTCCTCATGTCTTTTAGAATAGTAGTATGAACCAAAGGCCAGTATCTATTGACTCAGAATGTGTATTATTCCTGAGATTTTCATGAGGTCAATGTTTTCATTAACTGCCTAATAACCATACTAGTTTATTGAAATACACAACTTCAACTTTCATATTATATTGCAGTAGATTAAAATGCTATCAGACAGAAACTTAAATAAAACTGATAAAGTTCATGAAAGGAAACATATACGTATTTGATATTAGAGTACCTATACTAATCTTTACGCTTCATTAACAAAATATGTAATACTTGGGAAACTTTAAAAGAACAAAAATTTATTTTTTATAGTTCTGGGGAAGTTCAAGGCATCATTGGTAGATTGAAAATCTGGTGATGGATTGGTTTTGTGAATTATGATGCCTTTCTTGTGTCTTCAACAAGGTTAGTGAAGAGTGTCCTCAGGTGGCAAAAAACATAAATATATAAATGAGTCTTTGCCAATCTCTTCTGTACAACATCAGTATATGCATGAGGGTAGTATTACAAATAACTGCAGAAGGACCCATCTGTTACCATAGCTGCATTTGATTAAGATTCCCGTAAATGGCCTTTAAGAGGATGTTAAAGAATGTTAGAAGATAAATTTTGAGCTGAGAGCTAAGGCAGAGGGGAAAAAACAGGATGCATAGGAAATAGCCTTTACAAATTTAATTCCTGAAGGCACAGGAAACATGGAGATCTTGAACAGAGAGAGCAGAAAAATATTTTTAAATAAATCAAAGCAACATTGTGACCAGAACAAGACAAGTTGCTGATGGGTTACATGAAGAAGAAAAAGCCATAAGAAGGATTTTATTTTTAATTTCTTTTTTAAAAGTTTGTATTAGTTCTTTGAGAATTTCATATAATCTGTTTTGATCACATTAACCACCTTTTCCCCAAACTTTCTCAGATTCACTCTCTTTTCTGATCTACCCAACTTGTATTCTTTAACTCATCAAGACCAATATGTGCTGCCCAAAGATTCTTGCATATGTGCCCTTTCCTGACTTTACCTCTTCTAGCAGCCAACAACTGCCAATATCTTATGGCTAGGGGTGAGATTTTGTGCTCAACTCCCCTCTTCATGATGGGATTTGGTCTGGCTTGGGCTTGCACTGGTCTTGTGCATTCTTTCACAACTGTTAAGAGTTTGTGTGCAACTGCCTTGCTGTGTCCAGAAGACACACTTACTTTGTGTTCATTCCTTACCTCTGACTCTCATTCTCTTTCAATACTACTTCCACAATTATCTCTAAGTATTGGGAGGAAAGAGTGTGATAAATAGTGATAAATATAGTCCATTTAGTGCTAGGCATTCCCAAGCTCTTATTTTCTATGCCATGTTTAGTTATGGGTTCTGTCTTAATCATCATCCACTCAAAATAGAATCTTTTCCAATGAGGATTGAGTCATGCATTAATCTATGAGAATAGTTATAAAAGGTTTTAGGAGTTAGTTTAAAACTGTATCCATTTAACAAAATAATAATAATAGTTTTTCCCTCTAGGGTTTATATGAACTTTAGCTCTAGGTGTTTGGGCCAGTATTGGTGCCGTGTCTGAATTTCATCTCATAGAATAGGGCTTAAATCTAATAAAAAACTATTGGTTATTCTCATGATGTTTATGTCAATATTGTACCAGTGGGCATATCTTATCAGAAAGATCATTATTGAAACTGATATGATTTGCAGTTGTACATTATAAAACCTATTCAAATAATACACATAACACCTTCTTCTTCAGTAATACATATAATACCTTCCAGCACTATAAATGCTAGCCAGTAGGAAGAAAGATTCCAGGTCAGTAACAGCTTGATTTCTCCATTTTTCTGTGACAAAAGTATGTGGTATCTTCAACAACGGTGTCTTACCATCAGGTTCTGGAGGATAACCAATAGTCTTGACAATAAACTGTGCTTTTTGAGATGTTCTATAGGACCTCCAGGGTCACAACTAAAAATGATGTCACCTACTACTGGCATTGGGCTTTTAATTTGTTAGTCTTTGGTATCTAGTAGGGAATTGTTGTATTGCTATAGAGTAACTCCATTTCGATTCCTTTTATGTATGTCAGCATATATAAACACACACTCACAGTCACACATGTACATGCACACATGTGTGTGTGTGTGTGTAGTGTATCTTTTAGGAACATCTACAGTAGGAAGTTTCCATATGACATTTTATAAAGGTGTTTAGTCTTTATTTTCAAATGCAGTAGAAAAACTTTGGTATATTTATAGGGAAAGACCATGTTCCTGAGGAAAAATTATGCATTTAATTAGGAGCATGTTATATATAAGCTACAAGAATGATGTGTAGGAAAATATGCCAAGTGGGGGATTCCAAACTCTTAAAAATAGTGTATATGTTACTCATAACATATATTATACACATATGACTGTAGAGAGAAATGATTTCATTGCTTTTGTATGGGAATATATTATGAAACTGTACATTTTTATTAAAATATATACATTTCTCCTCTGAATTTAATAGAATTTAAGAACTAGAAGTGATAGGTGATTCCAAGGAAACATTGTCTTCTAGATGCAATAAGACTGATGTACATATGAACTCACAGAAACTGTGACATCACACACAAGGCCTGTACAGATTCAAGCCAGACATTTCTTTCCTATCTATTAATTACTGTATTTTTACCCTTTTAGGATCCACCCAGCTTCTGGTTAAGCAAATATAACCTTACTGATTCTATCAAACTCATTTCCTTGTCTCACTCTCCAGTATTTTAATAAATTTCTTTCTTTCCTGATGTGTCTCTACTGTCTTGTCTCTACTTTGCTGACAGTCGGGCTACCAAATGTATTTACTCTGTATATGAATTACTCGAAGGGACCTACCCAATGCACCAATCACAGAGTGAAATCCTGCCTTCTTTCCTTTTCATCAGCAGTATTATCAAAGACAGGAAAGGGGGTATGTTTCTTCGTAGCTCCAATTCAAATGAAATAGGGTAGGTATGAGTCGTAAGCAAGCTGAATACCTGAAATCTTGTGTTTGAGGAAAATGATTAATCATACTTTAAGTTAAGATTAAAAGGTAAACTTCCAAATGCTGTTTTGCTTGTTTGTTTGTTATTTTTGGGGTTTTTGTGTGTGTATGTGTGTAAAACATGTTTGTCACATGTGTTCAAGACTCATTGCTGCATTTTCTTTTTCATCAATGAACCATGAACCCTGGGAAAACACTAAATAAAAGCCACAGGTTCGTTTTCACTAAAACACAATCCCTTGGGGCCTGTGGAAAAACTTTAGTTCTTATGCATGTCTGGTGTTTGATTGACACTAACACTACTTTGGCAAAGTTCGCTGTAAAGCCAATGAATATTCCTTCACAAAAATAAAATATTAAAATCTATAGCTATATGGGGTGGGTTCTTCTTAAACCAACTGGTGTGAACCCCATGAAGATATTTCACATCCATAAAAAACATGAAAATTAGGCTTGAATCACTTAATATTCTGAAATGTGGTATTTGGCTTGCAGATAAGATACTTTTAATTCAAGCTGTGGAACCTCTTCTAGAGAATCAAAGACTAATATCTGAAATTCCTTTTCTGTCATTGGTTGAGGATTTTTTTTTCCCAGCAGAGGTAAGCCTGTGAGACTAACAGCTTTAGTGAAGGATTCATCTTTCCTTCTTGACTTTGGTTTACAGAGTGCTTTTACCTCCAGCTGCAAACATGAAAGAAAATGTTAACCACAAAGTGTGGAAAGTCAGAGTTGGGCTAAGATTACTGACAATTTAATAAGGACGTTCTTTCTCAGGCATCACAGGTATCTTCATGGTTCTGATGCATAAACTTCAGAAGGAATGGGTTACTCAGTGGGAAAAAAATATATGGGGCAAATTACAGGAGGCTCTTTACTCCTTTGTTCTCACTACTGGCTAATATATGATATAGTTAATCCTAGACTGGCCCTTAAGTTCTGAAACTTTCCTGATAGAGATGTAGCAGGGGTGGTTTTGCCATTACCAACTTCCGTTGAAGGTGGCATAGTAAGATTTATGAGACAAATTTAAGATTTAGAAGGATTAGAGGTTGGGGGAAAATGTCTGATGTTGAAATATTTGAATAACGTAATACATCCACACACCTTCGAAAATTGAGAAATTAAATACAGAATGATTAAAATATTTCCCTTTAAAGAAAAGTTGTCTTTGGAGAATCTCATTAATCATTTATTCTAAACTACTCATGAAACCATAGTGCAAACATTTCAAACCCTCCCACATTTGTATTGCTAATCACAGGCTTCATCACCACTACACTGTGCAGATACATTTTTTGAAAACAGAGAGAATCTTTATTTTTTTTGAATATTCCTACAAACTGACATCTAAAACATATCTGGAATGGCTTTGTGTTTTTTATGGTCTAATACATATTTGAGAGAAAGAAAATGAATAACTTGAGGAATCATTCACATGCTACAATTTCAAAAAATGTATACACTGAATTTTTTCTGGAAGAGAAATACTAGTTCTATGTAGTTGGAATTTCATATTTATTAATACAACTCAAAGGATATTTGATATTCTCAATTCTCTTTCTCTGAATGTTTTACAATTATTTAAAATAAGAATATTAAGGCACTTATCATTACTAGATTCTATGGAACAAGGGTGGTGCTTAATTATGACAAAGTAATATTTTATTTAATAGTATTGGAGTGTCCATTTATGACTAGAAATCAGCTGTGATCCTTTAAAGAATTCTAGACATGTGATTAAATATGGAACTGATAAGAAATTCATATTTCCAGAAAGCGCAGAAGAAAATAAAACCTTCAGAATACCCAAGGCCTACAGCTCTATATAAGATACACTGTTATTTTATTCATTTTATTGTTATGAATTGTGTATAATTCTCCTTTTAAAAGTTTTTATGCAAAACATCTCCATTCTATATAATTATAGGAAGCACCTGAGTCTGTAGCAACTTTTCTAAATTTCATAAGAACTATTTCTAGAAGTGTTTAGATGATTAACTTTCAAACAAATTCTGTTAAGAATGCACAATTCACTTGCACAAAATAATTACTAATCATATCTATCACGCCCTTTAACAGAGAGATGAACTAAAGGGCACACAAACTTTCTGAACTGTATCTCAAGAGGAACAGATAACGAAAATGTGGTACATTTACAGGATAAAAGTGAAATTTGTAAGTAAATGGATAGAGCTAGAAATGATCATCCTGAGTGAGGTAACCCAGATTAAAAATGTCAAACGTTGCATTTTTTAAAAAATCTTGTGTGTGGATGTCATCTTTTATGCTTTAGATAGCTATGTTTCAATCCAAATAACCATGGAGGGTTGGTAGCTAGTAAGGAACTAGGGGACCAAGGGCATCATCCAAGGAAGAGAAAACAGAATGTAATGTTATGAAGAGATAAAGGGAAAACTGGAATAGGATGATTTGGGGAAAGAGGTGTTAGGTTTGGAATGAAAGGAGATGGATGGGGTCAAGAATGTGTACAATGTATGAATTTTTCAAAAATATAAGATAAAAGAAACGGGGGGAGCTAAAAAACACACGAAAGAAGGAGGAAATCATTCAATCATGCAAAAAAAAACCCCACATATTTATACAAATAGGGAATTGCCAACATTTTTCTTAGTACTCAACACCTTTGACAAATCTACTCTCAGCTCTCATGAGTTGTAAAGTTTTTTGAGGTTTCAATTCAGAGAAGAAATTAAGAAATATTAGTCCTTCAAAAAATATGTAGGGAATGCTAAGACAGAACTGTTTAAGCCCTGAGCCAAAGTTGCTCTTATTTATGGACTTACTAAGAAAGATGTGTGATTAATCACCGAGCATCCACTAGAACATGCTGCTGAGTAAATTAGAAAGACTGCAAAAACAAGCTGCAGTATTTGACAGAGGGATTCATTCCCTGCAGTCCAAGCCTGGTCTTCTTAGAGGATAGGGAACAGTTTCAGCATAAACAACTGATGACAACTTTTTTTAAATTTAATTTTACATATCAGCCACGGATTCCCCTGTCCTCCCTCCTCCCCCCCCAGCCTCTCCCCCCCAATTGACCCCCCATTCCCACCATTCTGGTGATCAGATGGCTGAACACCCTAACTGTTATGATAGAACTCTCATCCAGGGACTGGTGGAAGCAGATGCAGAGATCCACAGCCAAATCCCAGGTGGAGCTCCAGGAGTCCAATTGGCATGAGAGAGGAGAGATATAGAGACCATGATGGAAAAAGCACAGGGACAAATAGCCAAACTAGTGGAAACACATGAAATGTGAACCAATGGCTGAGGAGCCCCCATGGAACTGGACTAGGCCCTCTGCATATGTGAGAGAGTTGATGAGCTTGAACAGTTTAGGAGGGCCCCAGGCAGTGGGACTGGGACCTATCCTTGGTGCATGAGCTGGCTTTTTGGAACCTAGTGCCTATGCTGAGACACTTTGCTCAGACTTGGTGCAGGGAGGAGGGGACTGGACCTGCCTTGGCTGAGTCTACCAGGCTAGGCTGACTCCCCAGGGGAGACCTTGCCTTGGAGGAGGTAGGAATGGGGATTGTGTGGGAGGGGAGGGCTGGGGCATGGAAGGAGGGAGGATGGGGCAATCCATGGCTGATAGATGAAATTAAGTTAATTATGAAATAAAAATATTTTTAAAAAGAGACATAATAAAAGATAGGTTAAAAAAAGCAAACAATAAAACATAAAGTCAGTTTTATGTTAGCCAACCATTGCTGAGCAATGGTTGTGTGGTTTATATACTCTTTGACATTCCATTGGAGAAAACCCTTTCCCAATAGGCATCACTTCCAAATAGCTTTCTATATAGACTAGGAGAATATAAATAAATTTTGCATTTAAATGTATCCAGTGTCCTTTGTCTTCAACAATGGGTTAAATGTTATGAGTTTCAAGACTCTCTGTAAACTGTAAGATGCTACACTAGATACAGGAATTGTGTGACTACTTACAGCATGTGTTGCATTTGGGGCTATAACATACTCTTCACCTGTGTATTCAGGACCATGAAGACCTATTACGGTATAGCTGTTTGCTACGCTTAACACTTCTGATTTGCTTGGTTGTTTTCCTTTATTAGTTTTCTTAGAAACCAATGTATGAATCACTGGCATTCAAGTGTGAAAATAGAGTTGTCATGGTTGGGCTCAGAATTTTGATTGACATGTGTTACCTACATCATGAGGATAGATGCCTGTTTGGGAACAAACATGTTCCCAAAATTGGCTTCATTGTAAAAATGGCATAGGCACCTGACGGCTATAAGCAATATACACTGTTACATCTCTTCTCATCATCTGCCAGTGACTGAAATTACATTGAATTTTACCTTCTTTAATAGAGTGCTTTTTTTGTTCAGAAACATTCATCTTCTGTTCCCTTAAATAGCAAATTTCTCAAGGACACCTCACTGAGACCAGTCAGGCTCTTGGCCAGCCTGATGGTTTATTGACTATCTGTTGTGTAAGCCCATATTAATATGTGTTTTTAATTTTCAGAATTTTCATTTACTGATAAGTACTTCAACATGGAAACTATCTGATATTTTAGCATTGTCTAAAGTAAATGTGATGTCATTTTTTTTTCAAAAATTAAGACAATACATTGGGAAGCAGATTTTCTTTTGTAAAAGAAATACTATGATACACCAGTTGTGCTCCTATACTGGGTAGAAACATCTGCCATAGATGTCTCTTCCTGTTGGTAAAAGGAGATTGAAACATTTTTATGAGGCTTGGAGTCAGTGGTTATGTAATTTATCTTTAGAAATTTGCCATGATAACATTTGAAGTACAGATGTTGGCCAGTGCTATCAATCATTTTTTCCTTCCTTCCTTCCTTCCTTCCTTCCTTCCTTCCTTCCTTCCTTCCTTCCTTCCTTCCTTCCTTCTTTCCCTCCTTCCCTCCTTCCCTTCCTCCCTCCCTCCTTCCTTTCTTGCTTCCTTTCTTTCTTTCTTTTTTCTTTCTTGCCTTCCTTCCTTCTTTCCTTCTTTCTTTTTTACTTTTGTGATGGCAGTAGCAATAATAACAATGATGATGATAATGATGAAAACAGAAATAATAAAAATATATGTATTATATAATTTTCATTGTATTATGACTATGGGCTATATATATTCCATATATATGTGGAACTCTATATATATGTATACACACATACACACACACACACACACACACACACATATATATATATATATATATATATATATATATATATATGCCTCCTTAAAAATCCTACTTTTGGTGCTCAGAACATTTTTGAATTATCATACATATCTACTATTATCCATATGTACCTTTCTGTAGTTAACTACTCAGCTGTGCTTGCCTTTGCTATCTCTGCTATGGCTTTATTTTGTTTGTTTGTTTACTTGTTTGTATTTTTTGTTTCTGGAGACAATTTTTAAACATTTGCCTGCATTTTTGAGGACTTGCATCATCTCAGTGCAAGTTTTCTTATTTTTTAGAAATCTGAAGTAAATGTAAATATTCATCAACTAATAATGGAATGTCTTCTAAATTCTTGGCATGACTTTATACCCTGGATCTTATTCCACTTGTGAATCTGTTTATTTTAAGAGGGATAAGATGACTTGCTATGTAAAACACTTCAGTGAATGAAAAAGTTCACCATTCAGTCAGTGCTCAAGCCGGATGGGAGAGAGATTTGCTGCCATAAACTGCTAATTTGGAAACACTTCTCTGTGCTCTGCTCATGGTTTGTTCACTTGATCATGTGACTTTCACTTTCTACTTCTAAGGAAAAGTTGTTATATGTACTTTCTGCTGATTTTTAACTTCCTGGTACAATATGTTATGTCCTTCAAACTGTATTACACTAGAGAAATAATGATACAATCCCTGCCCTGAAGAATTTTTATCTTGGAGAGAGAACAATGGAACTACAGTAGACTGTACATGTAAGCATGTACTCAGAAGTACAAATATGGAAGCATGGTTTTGGCAATTTTTATTCTACCATATACCAAAACAACAACAACAACAAAAACTGAGATTGCTGAAGGACATTGCTTGCATTCTGCCAATAATATAAGAATACTATAAGTTGTATAATTGCATTATTATTAGTGATATATTTGGATGGTCAATATTGTTCTGATATCAAATATCTGAAAAAGAATAAACATTTGGTCTTGGCTCTAGGTCAAGTTAAGCAGTGTAGGTCCACTCCCCAGAGACACTAAGACACTTTTCAATCTTGCTTCTCCCATTCAAGTATTAACTAAGCCCAATTCTGCTTAGCTTCCAAGATGAGAAGAGAACTGGTGCTTTGTGGTCATATGGCTTTTGCTCTCTCTTGCATTTCTAATTTGCTTAATATGTGTTTTTCATTTAATGGCTTAGGCTAGATCATTGAATCCCCAGTTCATGTTCCTTCTCATTTAGATAGACTACTCGCAAAGATCCCAGATCACATCTGTATATATCAGACTATTGATAACAACTTGGTCACACATAGCCTCAAAGAATTAGGAGAAATAGGACAGTTTAACTAGTAGCAATAGTAATCAAGTGTACTTGTCTGTTATGAAAGAAAAGAATGGGTGAAGTGGCTGCAGATTACATGTGGTACAGGTTACATGTGGCAATTAAAATGATGGCGACTTGGGACCTGGACATTCAGTCATAGAGTAGCATTAACTAAAAGAAATACTGAAAAAAGAGTGTTTTCTGACAGTGGCAGAGAAACACAGGTGGGAAGTCAATCAGTCTTTCCCAGAGACAGTGAAAAAGAGATTGTCCTGGTGACAAGATGAGCACTTATACTCAAAATAAAATATACTGAATTCATATAGAGATATTAGGGAAGATGTTGGACCAATGGTTAGCTTTGAGGAAAGCAAGCCTCAGTTTTGAGCTCTGATTGCCAGAATCACTGATGGGGATTAGAATCACACTGCTAAATTCCTCTGTTTCCTTGCATTCAAAGTAAAAAATAGCAATTCTCTGCTTCATGATTTTCTTTGTTTCTCTCTTTCCTTTTGGGTATAGGTGGTGCCTGCATGTGTATATTCTTCTGTGCATGTGCATATGGAGAAACTGACATGGGTTGTCTTCCTTATCGCCCTCCATTTTATTTTCATGCTAGTTTAAAGATGTAAGGATCAGAATACATTAAAATCATGTATCACACAGTCTACTTGGCTTTCATTTTATTTTAAATCTATTTATTTTACATCCCGACTGACCTCAGTTTCCCTCCCTCCTCTCCTCCCATTCCCTTCTCCCAACCCCCATCTGCCCCTCATCAATTCACTCCTTCTACGTTTCTATTCAGAAAAGGGCAGGCCTCCCATGAATATCACCAAAACATGGCATATCAAGTTGACGTAAGACTAAGAACCTCTCCTTGTATTAAGGCAACCCAGTATGAGGAATAGGGTCCCAAAAGTCAGCAAAAGACTCAGAGACATCCCCTGCTCCCACTGTTAGGAATCTCACAAGAAGACCAAGCAATGTAACTGTCAAATAACTTTCAAATGCAGAGGGCCTAGGTCAGTCCCATGCAGGCTCTCTGGTTGTCAGTTCAGTCTCTGCGAGCCCCTATGTGCCCAGGTTAGTTGATTCTGAGTTTTCTTGTGATGTCCTTCAACTCTGGCTCCTACAGTCCTTCCTCCATCTCTTCAGCAGGATTCCCTGATTTATGCCTAATGTTTGTCCTTGAGTTCTGCATCTGTTTCTATCAGTTGCTGGATGAAGCCTCTCTGATGATTATTGGGCTAGACACCAGTTTATTAGCGTAGCAGAATATCATCAGGCATCTAGTTTCTCGGCCCTGGTGCTCCAAGCAGTGTCAGTGATGGGCTTCCTCTGTTGGTATGAGTCTGAGGCTGGAGTGGTCATTGGTTGGCCACTCGCACAATCTCTGTAGCACCCTTACTCCAGCATATCCCATATGCAGGACAGACTGTGGGTTGAAGGTTATGTTGCTGGGTTGGTGTCCCAATTCCCCCACTGGAAGTCTTGCCTGATCACGAGAGATGGCCCGTTTAGGTTATGTATCAGCTATTGCTAGGAGTCCTACCTAGGGTCATTATTGTAGATTCCTGGGAGTTTCCCTTGCACCATGTTTCTTTTTTATCCCCAAATGCCCACCCCTTTCCAGTTTTCTCCCTCTCCACCCCCACCTGATCTCCCATGTTCCCATCCCCACCAACTCCCAGTACACCCACGAAATCTCTTCTACTTCCCCTTTCCCCGGAGATTCCTGAGTTCTCCCTTGAGACGTCCTTATTACGTAGCCTCTCTGGGTCTGTGGAATTGTTGCATGGTTATCCTTTACTTTACAACTATCCACTTATAAGTGAGTATATGCCATGTTTGTCTTTCTAGGTCTGGGTGATTTTTTTTTTTTTAGTACCATCCATTTGGGTACAAATTTCATGATGTCATTGTTTTTAACATCTGAGTAATACTCCATTGTGTAAATGTACCACATTTTCTTTATCCATTCTTCAGTTGAGGGTTGCTCAGTTGAGGAAACACCTAGATTGTTTGACGTCCTGGCTGCTATAACATATAGTAGCCATGAACATAGTTGAGCCAGTGTCATGGTGTTATGATTGAACATCTTTTGGGTATATGCCGTAGAGTGGTATAGCTGGGTCTTGAGGTAGATAAATTTCCAATTTTCTGAGAAACTGCTATATTGATTTCCAAAGTGGCTGTACAAGTTTGTACTTCCACCAGAAATGGAGGAGTGTTCCCATTGCTCTACATCCTCTCCAGCATGAGCTGTCACTTGTGCTTCTGATCTTAGCCATTCTGACTGGTGTAAGATGGGATCTCAGTGTCATTTTGATCTGCATTTCCCTTATGGTTAAGGATATTGAACATTTCTTTAAGTGTTTCTTGGTACTTGGCTTTCTTTAATAATTAAAACCAATGTTGCTAATGTTTCATTAATTTGTCCCTTTTGAGATCTTGAAGTAATTTTTGTCTACTATGTGTTTACTGTTTTATTGTGCACATTGTTTGAGGCAAAGTGTATCACTTAGCCCAGCAACACCTGTAGTTTGGTGTGGTGTATCCAACTCAGGTCCTAACACTTAGGCAGTATGCGTTTTACCTACCAAGCTATCTCCCAATTAAACTGCTTAATGCCTTCTATTGATTTATGAAATATCTTCATGATTTGATGATTCATCATGTAACTTTCTATAATTTTTTAATGATTTAGCATTTTATTGGTTTTACAAAAACAGGTATTCTGTGGCTAACTTTAGCTCTACTATCCTTTTATATGAATCTTAAATACATTAAACATAATTTACTTAGAGCTAGTTACTTGTTTCCTATTTTTTTATATTTCGTCTAAATAAAAAATGGGGTTAAAGTGGAATTTTTAAGTGTTTCCATTGTAGGTAAGATTAGAAGTCTTAGAGACAGACACTTCTCCCCATCAAAACTACTTTGTGCTAAATACTTAGATCAAGTGCCCTTCTCCA
Source organism: Peromyscus californicus insignis (assembly GCF_007827085.1). Lineage (NCBI taxonomy): Eukaryota > Metazoa > Chordata > Mammalia > Rodentia > Cricetidae > Peromyscus > Peromyscus californicus. The sequence goes on along the minus strand of NW_026294447.1, from coordinate 36,183,194 downwards.
TGATCTTGATGGAGGAGCTATTTTTCATTCATGTTTTCATTAAGATAAATTACATACTTCATTACTTCTAGACAACGTCCATTGTTATCAGAATTAAATTGTTCTGGATTCAATCATAATTTTATGTTAATTTAATGATGGAACTTTGCAGAATTTATTAAATCTCAGTATATTACACAGTATACTTTGCTTTTTAAAGAAATTCAACCAGTATTTCTCATGTTTATTTCATTCCTGCCTTTGCCATCAGGAAGTAACATTGATTTGCCATGTGGCTTCTATATTATTTTACATAAGAACTAAAGTGATGCATATGATTTCTAACATAGTTTATTATCTGGATAAACTTCTTTGGAGAAAAAAAAATACATGTAAGTAATATTATATGTAAATTATAGCCCATAGCTTAGACAGATATTTTATTGGGGAATTATTGATGTTTTGGCTTTGTAATCACACAAAATAGAATCTTGCTATATGGTAATTTTTGATTTGTGGTAAAATTATAGATGATCTACATTTTATTGCTCACTAAAATTGTTAAATTTCTTATAGTTATGGTAGACCTGACATTAAAGGTAGTCTATAGACATCAATACTCACTTAAGTTAAAGTATACGGTGCATTTTATTAGAAAAAAATGTTTATAGAGAAGAAAAGCAAAGAGTAATCGATGGCTGACAAGCTTTGCTGCTGTCTCTATTCACTAGTCTCAGAAAGCTCCATGTGGGCTGGATGTTGGTGAGTTCACACTCTTTATATTGGACTTAAATCACAGGGCAGATACAGAATATTTCACTAGGCACCACAGGAATAAAATGCAATCACATATGGCATAAATAAAGCATTGAGTTTCAGTCTCATTTAACCACTGTCTCTTAACTACATGAATGTTAATAGCTTACAAGCTATTAAATACCAATAGTGTATCCAAAAGCCTATTTATTGGCACCCAAGCAACTCTAGCTAGTTTCACTCTAGGTGATTTTAAATTAACACCACGTGCATGAGATTCTTTTATTAGCAAATTAGAACAAAGGAACTGAATAGAAAGCAAAAATAATGGCATGAAATGTGTAGCACGTATGGATGTATTGACCTATTTGATACATGCTTAACTGGTTCTAATGGCAAATTTGTGAAGTCTTTTTAATCACCAATCTTGACTTATTAAGGAATTGGAGTACTCATTAGAGACATCACCAACAAAAACATAATGTGAGTCCTGGCTTTGGTCCCAAATTGCTCTTCATTTTTATGATTTTCGGGGTTTCCCTCTTTTCTAGGTAGTTAAATTTCTATGCTAGATATAAAAATCCCTCAGAGATGACCTGCATGCATTTAAACAACTGGATATTGTACATTGTTTCATGAATATACTGTGCTTGTGTTGCTTTGATCCTTTTAATTATTGTTCCTGGCAGCAAACATAAAGTGAATGAGACATTTATTCTAAGTATTTTAAATCATGATGGTGATGAGGGCCCTCAAATATCCCAAATCCTAAATCCAAATTTGAACTTGGGTCTTATTTTGCTTTTCAAGGTCTACCTTTTAAAACTATAATACTTATATAGATAGTTAAAAATCTAAAGGAAGAGACATTATAATACTTTCAGACAAAACAAATTTTATTTTGCAAGTGAGACTCACTCTCAAGGGCTTTGTTGACAGTTGGTGCAACACTTGATATAGGACACATTTTTTGTATAACAGGTTATTAAACACTGGAGCCTTAGAGACAGCGTTGCTTGTCTCACTCAATAAAATTCAGTGTCTTGGTAGAGTAGGTTCACATGGGCTTATAAGACTCACTTATGCATAACTTCTTCCAATTATGGATTTGGTGACCTCATTTATAACTTGAAATAAGGCACAGTGGGAATAGTTGCACACACACACAAAAAAAAAGAATGAAAGAAAGAAAGAAAAAGAAAAAATATACCTGGGACTTGAGCTTTCCTTTTCTGGAAATCTGGTCAGTTTCTTTGATAACATGTTGTTTGCATCAACACAAGGTTTAAAGCACACACATTTTTCTTGGTGGGAATCAGAGACACTATGCTTTTACTGTGGTAAAATATTCTCGAACCCTTTCTTCCAACTTCTTGCCTTTCATAATCTGATTATGGTTTGTGACCAATTGGAAGGGAAGTCCAAGGGACTAGAATCATTTGGGATCAACACTTTCTAGGAACATCAACTGACCTCTTTCTGCACTTCCCGTAATTCTGTTTTAGATGTTTAGAAGCAGTTTTCAACTTGAGAATTGGGTCAAGTATTATACTGGAAAGAGTTAATAGAAGGCTCTGGGTGTTCATTGCACAGTAAAGGGTCAATTATATTCCCAAGGAAGAATTAACCACTCACTAGCTTCTGGGATGTAAGAATCTGTTGTATACTTGGGGCCTAGACCCATGCCATATGGTTTATTTATGAAAACGAGTTTTGGTGGGTCTATGCACCATGCTGCATGAGTTTTATGTCTGTGGGAAGCACTGAAAACCAGAGCATTTAGGTCAATTATGTTCCGTCACACTAATAGAAGCCATCATTTTGAAACATCCCAAGCCAATACAGTTCTACTGACCTACATTTGTTGGGAGACTATTGTGCCTGTTGTCACACACATTACTGGGCATTGTTAACACTCTCTATACCACTCTGCTGGAAACTCTGGAATCCTAGACTGTTATTCTTTCTCTCTTGTTTTAAAATGACTGTTCTTACTTTAATAAACCATAACGTGCTTATGACAGCTTCTGTATGTTCTTTTCCCAGTAATTCAGCAAGAGGATGCTCTTCTATAGACTCCAGTATAGTGGTCTCCTGGAAAATCTTCAAGCCAGGAGCCAGGGTTCATTGAGTCTACCTTGCATTCTATCATGAAGCATCAATCATGGGAGGCCATCTACTTCCTTTGCTAGGATCTTTTCTTTTGTCAATATAAAGCAAGCTTACAGGGTTCCTAAATTCAATTCCACGTCTGATAGTCTGTGATTTGTACCTCTGGCATGATTTTATAGTGGTCTTACTTGCGTTTCAAAGACAATAGCTCCAAAGGCCTTCATTTGGCAGCACATAAGCACACAACAACACTTGAGTAGCAGCGGGGACTGACTCAGTTTTGTTGACCGGATATTCACTATTCAAATGGAGGACTAGACACTAGTCTATAAGATATTTGGTTCTTCCTACAAATATTAAGGTGTGTTAAGCACTATAAACAATGGAGATGCTTACATGTAAATACAATTATACATTTTCCTGCTAAGAAATGTAAATTAATTTTTTTTTATTTTGCTTAAATATTCAGACTGGGAAGCTCTCAAGTGATTATGAAATAGATTCTAGCATATTTAGGGCTCTCTAAGAAATGTTCATAGAGTGACTTGATAGGGGGTAAAGAATACTAGAATGCACTAACAGTGCACATTTGCTAAATTTCTGCATCAACATTGGATACTAAGGTGTAGCCAGTGTATCCTTGTTACAAAGCCATCATAAAGCTTTTTTTTTTTTCCAGAGCTGAGGACCGAACTCAGGGCTTTGCACTTGCTAGGCAAGCACTCTACCACTGAGCTAAATCCCCAACCTCCATAAATCTTGTTATTAATAATTATGACCGAGCCATCTATGGAGGCTTTTCAGATTTAAAACTGTAGAACAAGTTGTGATCCCACTGGAAAAAAATCTCCCACAGAGGAAAATTCATTAAAAACACAGAAATATTAAATAAAAACAATTATTTAAACTTTTAGACAATGTTCAAAAAACATGTTCAGTTTCACAAAGAAATGGTAACAATGAATATGGCTAATTAAACTCGACCCAGGCTCTTAATTCTGTTAATTGTTCTTGTATTTATAAGACTTTTTAAATTTTTGAGATTATACTCTGATTACAAAAATTTCCCTTTCCTTTCCTCTCTCCAAAACTTTCCATATACCCTTCAAATTCATTGCCTCTTTTTTTGCTAATTTTTATTGTATGCATATATGTATATATGCTACATGTATGTATGTTTTGGGGATGAACAATTTTAAACTAGGAATGATTTTTTCAAATATGATAAAATATTCATAAAATATGAAATATGCCAATACATATTTCACTAAAGGTCAAGCCCTAGATTTCTAAAATTTTACCAAATAACTCACCCTGTTGCCAAGACTATGTATTACTCTCCACAAGCTGATGGTAAGGGCCCATTGCTGAAGATAACACCTGTACACCTCATTGAACAAGGGGAAGTCAAACTGGTACCTTAATAGAGCCTTCATCCTACCTTTTAGCATCTTCAGTAAAGGAAAATATTCTGCAGGTTACCAAAAGAGAAACATAAATGCCAAGCTGAGAAACTAGCCTGTCTCAAATTTGTTCCTATAAGCCATTTTGAGTCTGTGACCAAGTTAAGTTTCTGTTTACTATAAAACTTATTTTCCTTTTCTCAGAGCTGGGCTGTGCTTTACCCCAGTACTCATAGGATTTACAGCAAACCAAGCCCCCAAAAGACACCTGTTCTCACAAGTGTTTTATACAAGTTGTTCCATGATTCACTTTCCTTAACTGCCCGGACTCACTTCTGTAACCATGCTTATGTGCAAAATCCCTCATCTTAATTTTTTCCTATAAAAAGGACTTGAGAAATTGTTTCAGGGCTAATCACATAAACCTTGCCTTGGGGAGATAAAGCTGCCCATTCATCTCTGATGTTTACACAAATAATGTGGCCATAATTTGGGTCAATGGTTTTTCTCCTCGATTCTATGGGATTAACAAAGCCAGCCACAAACTCCTTGATATTTTATGGTATTCTGTATACCATATATGCTAGGTCAATGGTAGCACAAAGCTTTAGGAGTAACAAACCAATAACAAATTTGACTCCAGGCCCACTCCACAAGATGGAACCCATACCCAACACTACTTGGGTGGCCAATAACCAGGGCCTAGAAAGGTCAGGAATTTACAGTAAAACCAAATACTATTAATCTAAACATAAAAAAAATGTAGTGATAAAATGACTCCTAATGATTCTGCTATACTCATAGACCAGTGTGTTGTTCAGCCATTATTAGAGAAACTTCCTTCTGCAGCAGACAGTAACAAATATAGAGACTTACAGTCAGACAGTATGCAGAGAGTAAGAGATCTTGGAACACTAAGCCCTAAATGCGATGTATTCATCAAATTCTTCCACTCAGATCTCAGGCAACCCCTTGTAAGAGGAGGCAGAAAGAGTCCAAAGAGCTAGAGGTGATGGGAGACACCAAGAAAGGAAGGTCCTCTCAATCAATGTGTGAAAACTCATGTGAACTCACAGAGCCTGAAGCAGCATGCACAGGGCCTTCACAAGTCCTCACATGTCTTCTGCATATGTACATATTATGACTTCCAGTTAAATTTTTTTTTTGAGTAGTTGAATGTTTTTCTGTGTCCCATCTGGTCTGCAGGTGCTCAGACCCAAGTAAACACACAGATGCTTCTATTAATTAATCTCCTCTGCCATTAGCTCAGGCCTACCACTGACTAGCTCTTACACTTAAACTCAGCCCATTTCTATTAATCTATATGTCACCACATGTTCCGTGGCTTTACCTGTGTGCCATTACATGTTGCTCCCTGGATGGCAGACTGGCATCTCCTGACTCAGTCTTCCTCTTCCCAGAATGCTCCTTCTCTGCTTATCCAACCTATACTTCCTACCTGGCTACTGGGCAATCAGTGTTTTGTTAAACCAGTGTACAAAAGCATTATTCCACAGCATTTCCCCTTTTCTGTTAGTTAAAAAGGAAGGTTTTAACTTTAACATAGTAAAATTATATATAACAAAACAGTTATCAAGCAAGAATTACAGTTATAATATCTATATTTATATTTGGCATAATTAAGGAAGATGTCCTATCTATTATATATTTGTGAGTCTAAGGTTTCATATCTACCTTATCCCCTCTCAAAACCAAGGAAAGCCATAATTATAATTATCTAGTTTTCAACTAGATCAAAGACCTCAGAAGAATAAAATATTACCTAAGTAAACAGAAAGAGCATTGTAAGCAGCTTTCAAAAATCTAGAATGACAGAGACAGCTGCCTGCCTGGACAGTCACCTAAAGTTCCTCTGCAACTTTGGGATATCTATCTTCAGTCCATAGGCCTAGTTCAGTCACTTTTCTCTGTGTCCTGTAGTATATCTGGCAGTTTCTTCTACGAAGCAGGAACCGGAAGGACCATCTCATCTTGCAAAGTTCAGTGGTCACCTTCCTATGAGTCCTCCATGTCCAGTCGATACAACATTTTCTCATGCAGTACAGGCAAGAACAGTTTCTTGTCCAAATGGCTATTTTTTCCAAGAAGAAGATAAACTCTATATAGAGTGTATTCGAAACCCATTTTCTCTTTGAAGTAAATTGGTGCTGCCAGGATCAGATGTGTTTCACTGTCCAGAAAGTCTAACTTTTTAAAACATTTTAAATACCATATTCTGTAGGTCTTTGAAGCATTTGAAGATTACCTATCTATCTGAAATATATCTATGTACACCTAGAAAATTTAGCTAATATGACTCTAAGTTTAATTATCATGAACGACTAATTATTGATCTGTATTTCTCTACTCTACACTACAATTTCAAATGAGTTGCACAAACAAAATACTTTAAACAAGACTAGAAATATACATACAGTACAACAAAATTAACTTTAAATTTGTATCAATAAACTAAAATCCATAGAAATATAAAACATTTCAAACAAGTTGTTACTCTTTAAAAGTAGATTCAATAATCTACCCTTTTATCTTATCATATCTATATCCTATATTTCTATATCATTTTGGGATTCTTGAGTACATGAACTAGTGGGTCTCTGATTCTTGTGCCTTCTCTTGGGCTTTTCTTCCTTTTGGTTTGTGGTGTCCAACTTTGATGTGATAGTTTTTTTCATAATATATTTTATTTTGTTATATTGAAATAATGAATGAAGGAGATAATGAATTAAAACTTAGCCACTAGTGTAAAGGTCAACATCTGGACTGTCATTTATACCTGATGGGAGAGGGAAAAATCAGTTTTCTCCAATGGAGTGTCATTAGATATATCAATCACTCCTGGGCTGGCCTCATGTTCAGGAGTAGTTGACCAAAACATAATGGACTGCACAGATTTTCTTTCTTCCATTTGGCTACAGTTTGGTGGGTTTTTTTTGTATTATTTTATTTTGTTTTCTTGTTTTGATGGTGGGGTTGTTGTATTGTGTTATTCTTTGGTTTTTGGGAAAGAACTTAAAGCTATATGGAAAGGGAGGGTGAGAGGATCTAGAAGTACTTGGCAGAGGGAAAGAATATGTTCAATTATATTTGAACTTAAAAATAGTTTCAAATTACAAAAATATAGTAAAAACAACAAAAAATATTAAAAATGTATTCATAATTACTCAAAGGAATCAGTAACATTAACAATATGAAGTGGGAGAGCAGGATGTGTTCCAGAGGTTCCCAAGGTATGCTTCGTGCTGGCAGTTGAACATGGTAGTGTTAGAATCACCCAGGTTATATTCATTTTTAAGACATGCAGGGGTCATGGAAAGCAGATGAGGCTTGGCACTGTGAGAGGCCAGGAGGGGTCATTGGTAAAGGTGCAGCCTCAGTAGCAGTTGAAGGCCCAGGATTGGAGGGGTCATACAGAGAATTTGAGGCTTGGCATTTTAACAGACCAGCAGAGGCTACTGGTGAAAGTACAGTCCAGTTTAAACAGAAGATCTCAAAATTTTGGAGATGCCAATACCACAGGATGACCACCAAGAGCAGCAGCAGTGGAGCCAGCCAGGACTTTGAAAACAAGCTGTGTATGCTGCAGAGGGCAGAGCTCCAGAAGTGACCCAAGCCCTTTAGAGGAACCCAGTGGAATTGTGAGTGAATCTCAGATATTGGGCATTGTGTTTTTTACACAGCTGGGAGTCACATCTTGTTTTGTTCAGATTGTGACTATGCCCTGGTTTTTCCTTCCTGAAGTAAGAATATATATATTATAGGAGTCCACAATTGAAAGCTTTAAAATTAAAAAAAAGAGATTTTGCAGTTTTACAGAGACTTTGGAGCTTAAAAGAGATGGGGCAGTCTGTCCATTTTGTCAGCAGTTGATTCAAGGATACTTTGTTGTCCAGTGGCTAACTTTTGCCACAATGAAAGTTAACTCCATATGCAGTTTCTTCAATGCCCATATTTTCTCTGAAGTAGATTGGTACTGCCAGGAGCCGACATGTCTCATAATCATAACAAAAAAGAAAAATTTTCTAAGTTATTAAAACATTTTAAATGCCATATTCTGTAGATCTCCGAAGGGTTTGAAGATGACCTAAAATATATCTGCTCAATTTTTAAAACATATCTAATATGACTACAACTTCTATTGTAATGTCTAACTACTAACTTTCATTTCTTTTTTTTTTTTTTTTATTAATTTATTTTGCAATACAATTCAGTTCTACATATCAGCCACGGATTCCCTTGTTCTCCCCCCTCCCGTCCCCCTCACCTTCCCCCCAACACCCCCCCCCCATTCCCATCTCCTCCAGGGCAAAGCCTTCCCCACAGACTGAGGTCAACCTGGTAGACTCAGTCCAGGTAGGTCTAGTCCCCTCCTCCCAGGCCGAGCCAAACAATCCTGCATAGGCCCCAGGTTTCAAACAGCCAACTCATGCAATGAGCACAAGATCTGGTCCCACTGCCTGGGTGCCTCCCAAACAGATCAAGCCAATCAACTGTCTCATCCATTCAGAGGGCCTGATCCAGTGGGGACCCCTCAGCCATTGGTTCATAGTTCATGTGTTTCCATTCATTTGGCTATTTGTCCCTGTGCTTTATCCAACCTTGGTCTCAACAATTCTCGCTCATATAAACCCTCCTCATTCTGTAGTGGGTAGCTGTTCCAGCTTTGACCTTGAAGCACTGCCCCTAGAGTGACAGCAGGTAACTGCCTATGACCTGCCCTTGGGGCATGGCTGAGAGGGAGCCCCTTAATACTTGAGGTGCGTACCTGTTTGGCCCTTCTGGATACCTTGTGGTCCTGGAAGCTGGATGGGACACCAAGCCAGAGTTCTCCGCTGAATGGTACCTCATCTCTCCCAGATCCTGTAACCAACCCCTTTTGGCTGTAAGTTACCCCCAAAATAAATCTCTCTTGATTACCAGATTAAAAAAAAAAAAAAAAAAAAAAAAAAAATTTAAAATTTTCTGAGAATTTCATACATGTGTATGGTATCTACATCATTTCTATCCCTCCCTTCCACTCTCCTATTCCTCCTGTATTCTAATACTCCCTCTTACATTCATGACCTCTTCTTCAATTATTACTGCTACATATAGATATGTACGTGTTTATATACATACAAACACACACGCAACCTTCTAAGTCCATTTAATGCTGCTCACATTTAGATGTTTCTTAGGCTGACCATTTTATCATGTAACTTGTCCCTGAAGAAAACCGATTCTCCTTCTCCCAGTAGCCACTGATTGCCTATAGCTCTTCATCGAGGGGTGTGACCTGGTGAAACATCCCTCATCCACTTTAGCATGTCAGTTGGTGTTATCATTATGCAGGTGTTGCTTAGGCAACCATGCTGTTGAGATGTCAGAGATGTCATCGGTACAGCTTCTCTATCATGTCCAGAAGACACCGATTAGTGGCAGATCCTTTGGTTCTTATAACCTTCCTACCCGCTCTTCCACCATTTTCTCTGAGCCTTAGGTGTAAGGCTTGGTTACAGATGTTATCAATTGGAGCTCGGTCAACATTCACTTATTCTCTATATTTTGACAATTTGTGTATATGGTGAAATTTTATTTGTGCTGAAATGTAATTTTAATTGTATGTTAATAAATAAAGTTGCCTGGAGATCAGAAGTTAAAGCCAGCCATAAGCAGAGTCAGGCAGTGGTAGCACACGCCCTTAATCCAATCACATGGCAGGCAGAGTCTCTGTGTGGTCAAGGACAGACAAGCGTGGTGACATGAACCTTTAATCCCAGTACCAACCATAGAAACCTGGAGGTCTGTATAGACAGGTAGTGATGAGGAAGCCATGTGGTTGGGTTTAGAGCCAATGAGAAGGCAGAACAGAAAGGCAATAAAAAGACAAGTCAGACAGAAAGAAGCTCTCTTTCTCTGGGGAAGCTACTTCTGGTGGTAAGCTAAAGTTAGTCGTGGCTATTGCTCTGATCTCTTTGGCTGTTTACCTCTGAAAAAAAAAAAAAAAAAAAAAAAAAAAAAAGAGATGGGGCAGACAACTTCCAAAGTGTTTGAATTCATAAGACTGTGAAACTTTATTAAGTTTATAAAATGTTTTATATCATAATGTCTTGATTAATGTGTAATCTTGTGGGCGAACAAGAAAGAAAAGGTTGAGACTTAACAGTGATTTATTTGTATGTCAAGTATAGAAGGGGTCATTATTCAATCTCTGTGTCACTGAGGAGGCATGCTTTGAGGTCTCATATATGTTCAAGGCATGCCCAATGTCCCATTTCACTGCCTGTTGCTTATAGATCAAAACTGTAGAATTCTCAGCTCCTTCAGCACCGTCTCTGCCTTCACACTACCATGTTCCACCATGATGATAATGGACTGAACTTCTAAAATGTAAGCCACTCAAATAAATGTTTTCCTTTATAAGAGTATTTGTGGTTGATATATTGTGCACCCCAATAAACTTATCTGGGTGTCAGAGAACAGAACAGCCATAATATTAAACATAGAGGTTAGGCAGTGGTAGCACATGCCTTTAATCCTAGCATTCCAGAGGCAGAGAGCCATCTGGATCTCTGTGAGTTCAAAGCTACACTGGAAACAGCCAGGCATGGTGACTCATGCCTTTAATCACAGGAAGTGATGGCAGAAAACAGAAAGGTATATAGGGCTTGAGGACCAGGAACTAGAGCTGGTTAAGCTTTTAGGCTTTTAGCAGCAGTTCAGTTGAGATTCATTTGGATGAGAACTCAGAGGCTTCCAGTCTGAGGAAATAGGATCAGCTGAGGAATTGGAGAGGTGAGGAAGCTTTGGCTGGTTCTGTTTCTCTGATCTTTTAGAATTTACCCCAATACCTGGCTCCTGGGTTTGTTTTTATTAATAATACCATTTAAGATTGGTGCTACAAGTATTCATGGTTGTGGTGTCTCTTCACAGCAATAGAAACCCTAAGTAAGACAGATGAATAGCTTAAAATAGTTCAGTGCCTTTTCCACATATCCCTCTCTTTTCTTTTCTTTGGCTGACAAATGCATGCTTTAAATGTGCAAAAAGTTTTTGTTATTTTCCAAGTACCAAACAGAATTATCATGGGATTTTTCACTTGCCTTATGCTAAGATGTAAGTCAAAACTTGAATGATTGAGAAATTTATTTTAGTGTTCAGTACAGAACTCTCTGTGACTTAAAGCATTCATCTTGTGAAGTTCTCCCAATACTTCAGAAGGTGACAGTATAAAATACACTTCAGCAACAAGTAAGAATTATATATGCAGGTTGATTAGTTTCTAAAAGCTTGACAAATTTCATGTCACTTTGGCTGTACACCCAACTATAAAAAGAATCTCTCTGTATATTTAGTTCATGGATGTGCCTCATAAAAACATTGACATTACTGACACTGCTAATTTTTACATATAATCTATAAACCTTCAAAAGAATCTTGAATAGAAACCATGAAGAAAAATGCAGTTATAGAAAACTTAGGTAAGCCACAAATATACTACAATATTGCGATCACCAGTGTATTATAGAATTCTCCAAACATCTGGGTATGTAGTATATTTTGAATCATAATATGTATATATGCACACACACACGTGTGTGTGTGTGTGTGTGTGTGTGTGTGTGTGTGTAGACAGAGTTTAATTTTATTTTTTTTTTTAACTTTTGGGGTAGAATCTGAACGGTGGATATTAAACCCAAGGATATCTTCATCTTGATCAGTCAAGTGCTCCGCAACTTAGCTACATCCCCACTCCATAAAGATATTTATTTTTAACTTGTTAGCTCATGTGATTGCAGAGGCTGTCAATCCTAAATTTGCAGCATGGCCCTGAAGTTAGAGATCTAGTAAGGACTGATGCCTCCTGTGATGCCAAACTGCCAATCTAACAACACAGGTAAGAGCTGATGCTGCACTTCAAGTTTATAGCTTTTTCAGCCTGGCACAATTCCCTTGAGTTCTGGGAAGATCATTCTCTTGTTCAAGACAGTTGGAAGAGGGCACTTCCACTGTGAAAGCATTCTTCTTTTGTAAGTCAACTGATTTGAATGTGAGGCTCAGTGGAAAACCCTGCCACAGAAACATTCAGAGCAGTGTTAGACTGCATATAAGGTCCCCAGTTTCAGGCCTGACATCTTTGTTAATTCTTTTCAGATGTTGTGACATTATCTTACATCCAGTTGATACAGACATCTTGAAATTGCTATCATTATTTAAGATTGATTGCAATATATCCCTCTCTATCTCCTGTCTTCTGAACTTCACAGTACCAAACTTGAAGGGATATGGAGGCAAGCAAGGGTATAATTTTAGTGCTACAAGGAACATTATTTTGAAATATTGGAGGGGGGTTATTTCTGTGACAAAACTTGAAACCTAGGAGGCTAGAAATTCCCGTATTTCAGATCCACTGGATCATGGCCAGAAGACATAGCAACCAGAGCAGCTCATTGATGTGGTAAGAGGTGCCTGAGGTAGCTGGGGATGTCTTACCTTCAGTAGTCTGAAACAGAGAGTACTCAAGCCATATGTTCACATAAGACCCACTCCCAGAGGCCTGATAGTCTCTCTCCATGGAACTTATATCATCGCCAAAAAAAAGTGCACCAGCTGGGGACCAGGACCAAGCAATCTCATCTATAATCCCGTGATGTAATTTTACCTAAACCTTAAAATTTGGCTTTATGTTTTTCACGTGCTTACTGATATTGTCTAATTGACACTTGAGTGGCAAAATAAGTATACGACATTAGAATTTAAGTTAAGACACAAAGGAAAAACATTATTGGCTAATATTGTTTAAATTCTCTTACAATTCATGAGTTACATCCATAATGGCACAGTGCAATTAAAACTGAAACAAAAATTATGAAACATGGGAAAATAATAAAAATGTCCTTCTGAGAGAAATACACAGCCAACAGATAATATTACAAATATTCCCCACATGTCTATCATCAGTATTCCACAATCTTACTAGGGAAAATCAACCCAATTCAAATGCACATTGTAGTCTAAAGGAGCTATCATATATGAGTGTGTACATGTGTGTATTTGGATACCTGCATATGTATATAGTCATCATTTTAAGAGAATTAGAGTTTATTTAAAGACATAGCAATTTATCAATGACTATCTTTTTTCTCGAAGTTTCATGGGTAATATAAAATTTTCTCAAATAAATTTAAAGAGTGTGTCCATTTCAATTGGTGCATATTTGAAAAGATGTTTTTCCAAACATAGTCACATTTAAAATAATTCATAAAATGAAGGGTTTTTTTTCTTAATTTTTTATTATTAATTACTTATTTCTTTCCCCAGCCTGATCACAATTTCCCCTTGTTCCCTCCTCTCTTCCAAGTTCCTTGCCCATCCTCCCCCTTCCACTTTTTCTCCATTCTCTTCAGAAAAGGGAAGGCCTCCCATGGATATCAGCCAGCTATGGCATATCAAGTTGCAGTAAGCCTAGGCATCTCTTCTCCTATGGAAGCTGGATGAGGCAACCCAGTAGGAGGAAAGGGTCCCAAAACAGGGAACAGAGTCAGAGACAGTTCCAGCTCCCACTGTTAGGAGACGTGGCTCAGCCACTAAAAGCTAGGCTCATAACCAAAACTAGTAAAATGAAGTTTTAATGATCTATGAAGCCAAGATTCTGCCATCTGTGAGTGAAAACAAAGACTGTTCCCTGTGCTCTGAGTTTTCAATAAAGGCAAATGGAAACTTAAGGTTCCTCTTACAGAGTACTCTCATTTTATTGGCATAGTATTAGGTAAGCATTATTTTTAAGATAAAGTATTCTTAGTGTGAAAAATGCAATAGAAATTGATCCCTGTCTTCAAAACTCATTGTTTTTCCCATGCTAATCAAACATTAAACTCTCAAAATACAGATGTTCTCCAACTTACAATGGTTTGTGTTATGAATAATTCTTTGACTTTACCAGGATGTAACAGTTATCCATGGTCAGTAGACACCATGGCTGGCATTTGATTTTCTCCTTAGCTTGTGATAGGTGGCACTTTACTTTCTAATTATGCTGAGTAGAGGCAGCTTGCTGCAGATTTGAGTCAGCCATAGAATCCAAGGGGGTAAAAAAAATCAATATGCTATATTGTGTTTCCAGATCATCTTGGAATGCCATCTTCTTTTTTCTTTTTCTTTGTCTTTTTTTTTTCTTTTTTGGATTTCAAGATAACTTTTATCAGATTGCAATATCTTACATTCTTGGTTTTCTGTTTTAGTTGTTGAACATTGGATGTCAAGAAATATTTTCTCTACTAGACCTTAACTACTAATTCTTTCTTTTTTTCATTTTTCTTTATTAAGAAATTTTCTACTCACTCTACATACCACCCACAGATCCCATTTTCTCCCTCCTCCCACCCCTAGCCCTCCCTCCCAAGCCACCCCACATTCCCACAACCCCCAAATCAAGGTCTCCCATGGGGAGTCAGCAGAGGCTGGCACACTGAGCCTAGGCTAGTCCAAGCCCATCTGCACTGTACCAAGGCTGCACAAGGCATCACACCTCAGGCACTGGGCTCCCAAAAGCCTGCCCATGCACCAGGGATGGATCCCGATCCCCCTGTCTGGGTGCCCCCCAAACAGTTTGAGCCAAACAACTGTCTTCATAGGAATGCCATCTTCTTATGTCTACACTAACTACAGTTTCATATACTATATCCACCCAACAATTCAGTTTTTTTTGGTTTCAAGAGAGTATTCAACAGACTCTGTTAATTGGCTTTGCCTACCTGTAGGGTGATGTATCTCTTTTCAGGACATGTAAAGTTAGGCTAGGCCAAGCTATGATGTTTACTAGGTTAAGTTTGTTAAATGTCTCAATTAATGTAAAGTGTTTCCTCCTGCAACACCACAGCTAGGTCACCAGTCTACTCTATTTTTGTCACACAAAGCCATGTTCTTTACTTAGGAAATAGTCAACATGGAGGCTTGGAAAGCTCTCCTCCACTCATCCATTATCCCACATGCCTTCTGCAACACATAAGTATCACACTGTGGGTCAGGATCATGCTGAAATATTTCCATGACTGCTTGCTCTCAGGTACAATGTAGGCAAAGTGAACAACGGTCTTCTGTCTCCTTCATGAATGACAGCAGGGTATAAGTACTACTATAAATTTAGTTTTAATTCTTTTTTATTTAAGAAAGTCTACCACTAATGCTGCTTGATAAAAATCACAAATATGTCTCTAGACACATGAATCACCAATGGCTGTTGCCGTCTGATATTCATGGCAAGTATTTACATTCAAATGAAGAATGAAATATAGTAGTCAGACATTTATAATGACTTAATTAGACCATTAGTGGATTTTTATTGTAGCACATAATTGATGATGCCCTGAAAAGTTAACTGCACCTGAGAATTCTCCAGTGTTGAAGAAGAGAGGTGTAGATTTTTTATATTTTTATTTTTTCACTCTTTGGGGGCCTGCCACTTAGCTCCCAAATAAATACATGGAGACTTATTCTTACTTATGAATGCCCAGCCTTAGCTTGGCTTGTTTCTAGCCAGCTTTTCTAACTTAGATTATCCCATTTCTCTTTAATTATATTTTGTCTCTGGGCTTTTTATCTTTATTTATTCTATATATCTCTCTCCTACTTACTCAGTGGCTGGCTCTGTGATGAGGTGGCTGCCCCCTGGTGTCCTCCCCCCTTTTCTTTTTCTCACTCCTCACTCCTCTTTTGAGCCTAGATTTCTCTTCTTTATTCTCTTTCCCTGGCAGCCTTGCCTATTCCTCACCTGCCTAGCTATCGGCAGGAGATTGTTAGATCAATCACGTGTTTTAGACAGGCACAGTAACACAGCTTCACAGAGTTAAACAAGTGCAACATAAAAGAATGCAACACGACTTTGCATTATTAAGCAAATATTCCACCGCACAAATAAATGTAACACATCTTCAACTAATATTCCGCAACATAGAGGCTATGAAAAGCTATCACACTGAACACCCACACCTACTGTTCTTCAACAAATTGTCTTCTCATCAACATTTCATCATGGATGGGTGATGGATTAATGAGGCCTTACCCCTCCCTGAGAGACGACTGGCACTTAGTGATTACTGCAGGAGGGAGCATTATATTCTTCAGCAGTATGGCCACTAAAATGTTGTTCATGATTCTGTAATTAACCTTCAACCCATGCTCATGCAAGCAACCTTTACTAAGCTCAGTGGTCCACACACAGAAAGGCATTAAAGTCGGAGGGTGATTGCTTGGGAATAAGAAGTGCTTCAAGGAAAGAGAGAGAGAGAGAGGGATGAGAGAGGAGAGGGTAATGGAGGAGAAATTGATAAAAATTTCATTGTATAGATGTATGAGACTGTCAAGAATAAAGAATTAAAGTGCTTTCTACATGTGCGAGATTATTATTCATTTGCTTCTATAGTTATAATAAAAATTAGTGATAATATAAGTTCTATTGGTATGAAACCTGGTCAAAGTAAGGAATCATAAAACCATAACAAGAATACAATATGAACATTATAATTATAAACAAGTTGACAGACAATTATTCATATCAAAATGTTATCCATTACCTTGAGTTTAACCATTTTCATCTGTTCCCTGTCACTAAAAGTACACAGTTCTCCTACTCACCTAAATTCATATAAAATTGCCATAAAACATTCCATGATTTGTGGAGAAAAGTTTCCAATATTCATAATAATTTTTCAGGAAGCCAGTAAGACAAAAAATGAGATAGTTAAATATACAATAAATGTAAGCCATCATATATACTCATTGAAAGAAACATTTTGAAATGCTTAACTATCTGGTACTTTGTAATTTATCATGTCAGTGAAGAACTTTTATTCAGATTCCAATATTGTAAATTTACCTCAATCTCATAATTACACACTTAGAACACGGCACAGGGTAATTTTGGTGCAGGAGCATTTTGAATCTAATGGCACACTAAAATTTGGTAATTTATTCTATATGTAGGCCTGCCAACTGCACCTATGTATAGATAGTCATAACCACAAATTGCCTCTACTGTGCTTTTTCAAAGAGAGTCTAGTGAAAAGGGAAAACCACATGTGCAATTACTTACTCTCTTCACACAATGAAAACCTGGGGTTCCACTGCTCCACTTAATAATAATGAGCTTTTAGATTTTTTTTCTAACCAAACTTCTGACATTAAAAAGTATAACAGCAGAAGGAAAAAAGAAAAGACACTCCAGCACTTCATCTATGAATGAGCAAGTAGTGTTCAGACTACAAAAAAAATATATTTTGTGGGGTTAATTCTACTTTCTTCTTAGGGATGAAACTGTTCAGTATTTCTTTTTGATGCAGACAAAAATGTTCCCTTCTTAATTTTTTAAAACTCCACAAGATGTCCTTCATTGTTACTATTGTGATATCTCAGAGAAATAGATGAATGGCATACAGGATTGTCAGCTTTGCCTACACCTGCACTCTATCAAAGGGCAAGGCTTCATATGTCATGGTGATCAGGAGACATGGCATGAGACCTGTGCACTGCAAAAGGCTGCTGGGATGTTGGGGGAGTTAGGCAGAGCTGTCCATGCTCCCAGGGTGGAAGTCTCATGAGTAAGAAGCATGACTTCTGTGTAACTCTCACAGGGAGGGATGAGAAGGCTACAGCTGGAGCTTTCCTGTGTCCCACCAAGTCCGCAGCTGCTCAGACTCAAGTAAACACACAGAGACTTATATTAATTAAAACTCCTCAGCCATTAGCTCAGGCCTACCACTGAGTAGCTCCTACACTTAAACTCAGCCCATTTCTGTGAATTTATATGTTGCCACGTTTTCCATGGCTTTACCTGTGTGCTATTACATGCTGCTCCCTGGATGGTAGGCTGGCATCTCCTCCTCAGTTCTGTTTTTGCTTCCCAGATTTCTTCCTTGTCTGCTTATCCCATCTATACTTCCTACCTGGCTACTGGCCAATCAGCATTTTATTTACCAACCAATCAGAGCAACACATTCACAGCATACAGAACATCCCACAGCAGAAGGCAGTGACACTGCACAAGACATGATTTCCTTTGCTTACTGAAGATTGGAAACTTTTTTATGCTCTTAATAACTTTAACAATATCATCAATACTCAGAAAAATGAGGCCCTTTGGGGTTCATTGCTTATATTGGCCTTCCATATACTGTATTTTGGATGTGCTCTGGTAATGATAGCCTTTGAAAGTTAATTGATTCTTATACAAATATCTTCTGTTTTTGAAATAAGGGTTTTACTGTTTCTATTTTCTAGTTCTATTAATGCTTTAAAAATCCAGCTTTAAGAGGATATAATTGACAAATCCAATTGTACATTTTAGGTATTTGATGCGATGACTTTGATCCTTCTAGTGAGAGATGATGTCACCTGTAGACTGGTCAACATCTCCACCACCTAATTACCATTTTGGTTTGTTTCATTTACTATTGAAAACATTTAAGTCTTGCTGTCTTAGCAAAATTTCAAGTATACAGTTGCGTTTTGTTAATTGTAATCACATGTTAAGCACTTGATGCTCAGAACATATTTCTCTCCTGATACAGAAAGTTTTATCCTTAACCAACTCCTTCTCAGTTCATATGTAACTTGGCTTCTGGAAGCTGCTGTTTTACTCTTTATTTTTTAGAGTTTAATTCTATTTTAGATTTTTTTTGGTTGTTCTTTTTTTTTTATTTTGCAATACAATTCAGTTCTACATATCAGCCACGGATTCCCTTGTTCTCCCCCCTCCCGCCCCCCTCACCTTCCCCCTAGCCCACCCCCAATTCCCACCTCCTCCAGGGCAAAGCCTCCCCCAAGGACTGAGATCAACCTGGTAGACTCAGTCCAGGCAGGTCCAGTCCCCTCCTCCCAGGCTGAGCCAAGTGACCCTGCATAGGCCCCAGGTTTCAAACAGCCAACTCATGCAATGAGCACAGGCCCTGGTCCCACTGCCTGGATGCCTCCCAAACAGATCAAGCCAATCAACTGTCTCACCCATTCGGAGGGCCTGATCCAGTTGGGGACCCCTCAGCCATTGGTTCATAGTTCATGTGTTTCCATTCATTTGGCTATTTGTCCCTGTGCTTTATCCAACCTTGGTCTCAACAATTCTCGCTCATATAAACCTCCTCTTTCTTGCTAATTGGACTCCCAGAGCTCCACTCAGGGCCTAGCCATGGATCTCTGCATCCAGATCCCTCAGTCATTGGATGGGGTTTCTAGCACGACAATTAGCATGTTTGATCATTCCATCACCAGAGTAGGTCAGTTCGGGCTGTCTCTTGACCATTGCCAGCAGTCTATTGTGGGGGTATCTTTGTGGATTTCTGTGGGCCTCTCTAGCACTCTGCTTATTCCTATTCTCATGTGTTCTTCATTTACCATGGTCTCCTATTCCTTGTTCTCCCTCTCAGTTGTTGATCCAGCTGGGATCTCCTGCTCCCCCAAGTTCTCTTTCCCTCGACCCTCACCCTTCATTACCCCCACTCATGTCCAGGCTGTTCATGTAGATCACATCCATTTCTCCATCATTGGGCGATCCCCATGTCTTTCTTGGGGTCCTGTTTTCCAGGTAGCCTCCCTGGTGATGTGAGTAGCAGTCCAGCCATCCTTGTTCCACATCTAGTATCCTCCTATGAGTGAGTACATACCATGTTTGTCTTTCTGAGTCTGGGTTACCTCACTCAGGATGATTTTTTCTAGATCCATCCATTTGCTTGCAAACCTCATGATGTCATTGTTTTTCTTTGCTGAGTAGTATTCCATTGTGTATATGTACCACATTTTGTTTATCCATTCTTCAGTTGAAGGGCATCTAGGTTGTTTTCATGTTCTGGCTATTATGAACAATGCTGATATGAACATAGCTGAACAAGTGCTCTTGTGGTATGATTGAGCATTCCTTGGGTATATGACCAAGAGTGGTATAGCTGGATCTTGGGGGAGACTGATTCCCAATTTTCTAAGAAAGGGGCATATTGATTTCCAAAGTGGTTGTACAAGCTTGCATTTCCACCAGCAGTGAAGGAGAGTTCCCCTAGCTCCACATCCTCTCCAGCATAAGGTGTCTTCAGTGTTTTTGATCTTAGCCATTCTGACAGGCGTAAGGTGGTATCTCAGAGTTGTCAGGCTTTCCCTATTTGCAGATGACATGATAGTATACTTGAGTGACCCCAAAGATTCCACCAAGGAACTGGTACAACTTATAAACACCTTCAGCAACATAGCAGGATACAAGATCAACTCAAAAAAATTAGTAACCCTCCTATATACAATGGACAAAGAAGCTGAGAAGGAAATCAGAGCTACATCACCCTTTACAATAGCCACAAATGACATAAAATACCTTGGGGTAACACTAACCAAGCAAGTGAAGGACCTATATGACAAGAACTTTAAGTCTCTGAAAAAAGAAATTGAAGAAGATGTCAGAAAATGGAAAGATCTCCCATGCTCATGGATAGGCAGGACTAACATAGTAAAAATGGCAATCTTACCAAAAGCAATCTACAGATTCAATGCAATCCCCATCAAAATACCAACACAATTCTTCACAGACCTGCAAAGAATAATACTCAACTTCATGTGGAAAAAAAAAAAAAAACCAGGATAGCCAAAAGAATCCTGTACAATAACACAACCTCTGGAGGCATCACGATCCCTGACTTCAAGCTCTACTATAGAGCTGCAGTAATAAAAACAGCTTGGTACTAGCATAAAAACCGACATGTGGACCAATGGATTCGAATTGAAGACCCTGACATTAGTCCGCACACCTATGAACATATTTTAGATTTTTACATAATACTAAAATCATAAATTACCTGTTACCTCTGTATTATTTAGCTCCTCATTTTAATTCTGTTTGCATGGCTTCTTTTATTTTTGAGGCTGAGGAACATTCCTTGAGTTCTAAGTAACCTCTATTTCTTTATCCATTCATCAGTTGATGGACTGTGGGTTTGATTATTGTGGATAGTGTTATAATGAATATGACAGATCAGGTAGTATATTTATTGGTTTATTTTTGTATAGACACAGCTAAGGACTTTCTGAATAGAGGACCAGAAAGGTAGAAAATAAGACAAACAATAGACAAATGGGCCCTCATGAAACTAAAAAAAAAGCTTCTGTAAGACAAATAGTAAATGGAGGGAAGAGGCAACCCACAGAATTGTAGAAAGTCTTTGTCAGCTGTATATCTGATAATTAGCACCAAGAATGTACAAAGAACTGAAAGAAAATAAAAAACCCAATTTAGAAACATGCTG
Organism: Peromyscus californicus insignis; assembly: GCF_007827085.1. NCBI lineage: Eukaryota > Metazoa > Chordata > Mammalia > Rodentia > Cricetidae > Peromyscus > Peromyscus californicus. Next base: position 36,161,671 of record NW_026294447.1, on the reverse strand, counting down.
TGGAACTGAATTAAATGATCTCCAAAGAAGTCCAAATGGGTAGGAAATAGTTAAGGTGGTGGTTAATATCCCTAGTCATCAGGAGAATGCAGACTATTTAAGATTCCATCTCGCCGGGCGGTGGTGGCGCAGGCCTTTAATCCCAGCACTCGGGAGGCAGAGACAGGCAGATCTCTGTGAGTTCGAGGCCAGCCTGGGCTATCAAGTGAGTCCCAGGAAAGGCGCAAAGCTACACAGAGAAACCCTGTCTCGAAAAACCAAAAAAAAAAAAAAAAGATTCCATCTCATCCCAATCAGAATGATCATTGTCAGAAATATACATGACAGGAAATGTTCATAGAACTATGGGTGAAATAACTAATGTCCATGGGAATGGGAGAGTTACTGGTCTTAGGTCAGGAAGGCATTGCTATAAGAGGAGGAACATTTTAGGTTGATGAAGATGAAAAGACAATTCTAGAGCTATATGGAAGAAAATACCTAAGGGTTTTGTTGTGGAGAGAACTTGCTCTTTGTAATGGCCATTCTTGGATGTGAACTTAACTACATCTGGGATTACCTAAAATCCAAAAAAGGAGGGCAAATTGTGAGGGTTTTTTTTTTTTTTGCTAATTTGAAGTAGGTAGATACAATTATAATCTGGATTTTTGAAGCAGGAAGATGCACACCTTTAATCCAGATCTGGAGGCATAAAGACACACCTTTCACCTGGACCACAACTTCTATGAGAAGCCTATAAAAGGACATGGAAGAAGGAAGCTCATGCTCTTTGCCTGCTTGCCCTTGCCTTGCTAGCAAGTCCATTCCTTCTCTGACATTAGAACTGAAGTCTTTTGACAGCTGGGTTAGGCATCAGTTTATGAGAATGGCAGAATAACATTAGGAGTCATTTCATTGACTTTTTTTTGCCATTCATGCTTTTTTCTCACCTAGGTTTCTGGTATATCCTGCCTCTGGGTACTGACCTTCAGGGGTGAACTCCCTCTCAGGGTATGGGTCTCCAGAAGTGACAGTCATAGTCACTAGTTGGTCACCCCCACAATTTCTGTTCCATCTTTGCCCTAACATATCTTGTAGGCAGGGCAAATTGTAGTTTGAAGTGTTTAAGGCTAGGTTAAATTCCTGCTCCTGGAAGTCTTGCCTGGTTTCAGGAGTTGAACAGTTCAGGCTTTGTATTCTCTATTGCTGAGAATCTTAGCTATTGTTACCCTCACAGACTTCTAGAACTTTCCATTGCTCTAGGTTTTCAGCTCATCCAAGAGATGCCCCCAGATTCTAGTTGTCTGTCCCAGTACTCTCTCCCTCTATATTCTGGCACCTGATCCACATCAGAGAGGCTTTACCCAGCAACTTATGGAAACAGACGCAGAGACACGTAGTCAAATGCCTAAGTCATTAGGCAGATCTCAGGGAATCGTACGCAAGAGGGGGAGGAAGGATTGTAGCCGCCAGTGAAGTCAAGGGTATCACAAGAAAACCCACAGAACAAACTAACCTGAGTTAATAAGGGCTCACAGAGACTGAACCACCAACCAGGGAGCCTACATGGGACTGACCTAGGCCCTCTGCATATCTGTTACAATTGTGTAACTTGGTCACTGTGTGAGACTCTTAACAGCAAGACCAGGGGCTGTCTTTGACAGTGTTGCCAGCTTTTGGGACTCATTCCTCCTACTAGATTGCCTCATGCAGCCTTAATAGAAGAGGTGGTACCTAGTCTCACTGCAGTTTGATATACCGTGGCTGGAGGATATACACAGGAGGTCTGCTCATATCTGAAGAGAAACAGTGGAAGACTAGATGGGGTGGAGGAGAGAGGGGAAGGCATGGGCGAGGAACTGGGAAGAGGGGACAGAGGGAAAACTTTGATTGAGATGTAAAAACAAAGCAAACAAGCAAGCAAATAAAAAACCTACTTCTTTTTTATTCCATTATACACCAAAGACCAGCTGAGACACCTAGCCTTATGGACTGAGGAAGTACTGATTTCTTGGACTTTCCCTTCCCTGACAGCAATTATTAGATTAACTGGATTCAAACCTGTAAGTCATTCTAATAAATCCCATATATATGTAGAATGTAATAAATCTCTCTCTCTCTCCATATATATATATTTATATATTCTATCTATCATTTATCTTCATCATTATCATCATCTATCTATATCTATCAATCTATCATCTATCTATCTGTCTGTCATCTATCTAGCTATCCAGAGTGACTCATTTTATAAGTTCTGTTACTTTAGAGAAACTTGACCAATACACCCTTTTATAAGAAACAAAGTGAGATACTAAAATTCAGAAAGTTAATAAAAGAAAGATTTTTTAAATTATTCTAACACCAAAGTTTAAGATATTTGTTAAATGAAAAAAAAAATAATATCAATCTAGGCAGAAACTTAAGCTTCATAAGCTTTCAATTATAGGATAATATACAAATTTATAATAACTTTACCAATTGTCTTAGTCAGGGTTTCTATTGTTGTGATGAAACTCCATGACCACAAAGCAATTGGGGAGGAAAATGTTTATTTGGCTTACATTTCCACATCACAGTTCATCATCAAAGGAAGTCAGGGAAGGAACTGAAACAGGGCAGGGACCTGGAGGTAGGATCTTATGCAGGGAACCATGGAGGGATGCTGTTTACTGGATTGCCATCCTTACCTCCCCACCCATGATTTGCTCAGTCTACTTTCTTATAGAAACCAAGATCATTAGCACAGGGATGGAACTGCTCATAAGGGCCAGAGTCCTCCTCCACCAATTAGTGATTAAGAAAATGCCTTACAACTGGATCCAATTGAGGTTCCCTCTTTTCAGATAACTCTAGCTTGTGTCCACTTGACAAAGGACTAGCTATCACACCAATGTTGATTTAGGTCAAATACTACATCAACTTGAATCAGTTTACAAAAACATTTTTTTTAAATTAATGAGTTTTGTTTTTCAAAATGACTTCCATGTTGTTAAAGTGCATTTCAACTTCCACACTCAGCAATCTAACCTTGGTACTTTTAGTAGATTGTCACATTCTATAGCAAACTAAAAGCTAACTTTACTTCATCTAACCTATTTTTTTGTCTAAGAATTTGCCATCCAAATAAAATGAAAAATGCCTATATCCTTACATGCTTTATCTAGTTCTTCTCTTTCATTATCTTCTAAGACATAATCTAACCCATCCAACATTTCATTAGTTCACATCTGGCATCTCATATCGACTGTGTTCTATTAGCTTCTGTTCTAATTTGGTTCCTGTTACTATGATAAATAGCATTACGAAAACCAGCTTACAGAGGAGAGGGTTTGTTTAACTTACAGTATTATAGTCTGTCATTAAGAAAGTCAAGGCAGCAACCTGAAGGCACAAACTGAAGTAGAGAACACAGAAGAACACTGACACCTGGCTTGCTACCCCTAGTTTACTCATTTTATAAACCCAGGACCACATGCCCATGGTGGCTCTACCCACAGGGGGCTGGTACCTTCCACATCAATTATCAATCAAGAAAATGCTCCACATACTTGCCTACTGGTCAATCCAGTGGTGGCCATTTTCTCAATTTAGATTTTGTCTTCCAAGAGTATCCCAGCTTGTGTCAAATTGACAAAATCCAGAAAGCACAGTTTCCCATGTGGTTTTGGTTGGAAGAATGTTTCCAACTTATCTTCTTATGACTCAAGCTGATCACAATGTCTGGAACATGGCAGATGCTAAATAATACATCTATTATTTTTTCCAGAAATATAACCAGAATCTCTTCCATCTTTCTCTTTTTGCAGGGTGTTTTAGTTATAGTATCTTTTGGTGTGATGAAGCACAATGACCAAAAGCAACTTGGGGAGGAGAGGGTTTATTTTTCTCACAGTTCTATATAACAGCTCATCATCAAAAGCAGAGAGGACAGGAACTCACACAGGGCAGGAACCTAGAGGCAGGAACTGATACAGAGGTCATGGAGGGATGCTGCTTACTGGATTGTTCCTCGTGGCTTTCTCAACGGGACTTCTTATAGAACCTGGGACCATCATCCCAGGGATATCATCACCCACAATGGGCTTGTCCCTCTCCCATCAATCACTCATTAAGAAAATGGCCTAGAGGGTTGCCTTCAGCCAGATGCTATGGAGACATTCTCTTAATTAAGGTTCCTTCCTCTCAAATGACTTTAACTTGTATAAAGTTGAAATAAAACCATCCAGCACAGTAGGTTCAGTGAAAGCAAGGATTTTTGTTTTAGTTTTTCCTTTCAGTCTATGCTTAGAATACTACATGGATTTACTTGCTTGATGAATTATTGATAGATTAAATTATGTTTTATGTTTTATAAAACATTGAATATGAACTCATAAACTAAAATTTTGAGGTTAACTAAAATGAATTTTAAAAAAATTTAAGGCATAAGCTAAAAGTGCATGCAACTTACTTTCAAACACTTTCCTGTTTCCAGCAAAATATATTCAGTGCCACTCTTTAATGCTCCCTAAAATACCTTATGTTCTGGAGGTTACATTTGAATAATTAAAATATACATGAATAAGCAAAGTTTCCACTCAAAATCAGATTGCCAAGATCCCCTAGTAAGTGCACTTATGGATGCTCCTGGCTATGGTCCAAATGCAAAATATCAGTGTTATTAAATATACTTGTTGGTATTTAATCTGTTAATTATCATTTAACATCCTTGACATTTCAAGGGTTATTTCCAATCATCGATGCTAGATTGTGCTAGATTTCCCTTCCTTCTAAAATGTTACATAAGCTTCTTACATCAGATTGAATAAATATGCTCATCTAGATAGAATAACTTCTTACAGAATGACAGCTTGTGATGCTGAAAGAATATACGGTCCAAGAATTCCTGTGGCATGGAGTCACTCACTCTCTCTTTAGGATGTACTCATTGGGTGAATAATGAGGATGACGGCTTCAGTGTGTCTGTGAGTGATTGATTAGCACAAGTTCTGCCTTTTAGTTCAAGCTCTCATCTACAAACCAGTAAAGTAGAAAGACTCCTTGCAGAAATCAAACTCTGATATCTCAGTTTTCTTCAGTTATAGCCAGTGCCACATATGTTCTCAAGCAAGTTCTTAGACAAGTACTCTTCCAATTAAAAAAGATTTCAAACATTAGAAATACAACATGCTTAATAAAATACTGATAGAGAGATATAAATCAATTGCAAATATAAGGCAATTCTTGGATTCTGATTAAGGTAAAAATTAGAAACATAAGGCACCTAGGGTAACTTAGAAGCTGAATAATTGTTCCCTGTGCTTAGATATCCACAGTATTGTATATACAAAAGAATGATGTGAAACTGAAATTGGCTTCACACTTAGCCAGTGGTGGGATGCAAAGAGGAGGGTCAGTGAAAATGGTTGAGATCGACATTAAGATGCAGTTATTGGAGCTCTGAAGAAATTTATCAGGCTCATTGAAGAGTTATTTATTTTTGTATGTATTTTGCTGCTGTACAATAATAATAGTAATAATGTCAACAACAACACCAATAATAATAATAATAATAAAATAATAACTTAAAAAAAGAATAAAAACAGGAGCAAAATAAACATACCCCATATTAAAGAGAACTAATGAGAAAAATTTTACTTCACTGTAAAGTTATATTATTACAAACAGAAAACAAAGCAGTGAAACACAGCTCTTTCTCAATTTCTAAGGTAGGTAGTTTGAGGATATATATATATATATATATATATATATATATATATATATGATACAGTTTTTAAAGGAGTTTTTTTTTTTTACTTTTTTGTGTGTAGGTACATGAATGCTATGATTCTTGTGTGGACATCAGAGGACAATTTGTTGGGAGTCATTCTATCCTTCCACCTCATGTACTCTGCAGATCAAATTCAGATTCCCAGACTATATCAAGAGCCTTTGCCCATCAGTCTGGCCCAGCAAATATTTTTGTATTTCTTTTTTAGCTTCATCTACTTGACTTGCTCTTTCAGTGAAAGGTTTGGTCTTCTCTCCACAATACAGCAGCATATATTGTTGCATGTATACCATTACACTTTTCAATAGCATTTAATTTGAAATAAAACAAAATGGAAATTTCTATCTGCAAAAATCATAGGATATAAATTAAAATTCAAGGCACTATCATTCAGCAGAAGAAAATTTGGGAAGGCTTTTATTTTAACAAACTACCCAAACCAGAAAGAAATAAGCAAAGAAACCAGAATGAATGTATGAAAATACTGTATCTTACAAAAAAAATTAAGTAGCAAGAGAATTTTAGTTGGGCTTAGAGGTAATGAAAATATTAAAGGAGGAATGGTAGAAGTATATTTATTTAATGCTTATTATACATCAGATGCCAATGCAATGGTCAAATCCAACACCCCAAAGAAAGTAATTGTTATAGCTTCCTGAAGCTGTCTTTAATTGCACTAAATATAGAGGCTTCCTCTGGCAGCAGGTACAGAGAACCACAGCCGGACATTATTCAGAGAGAGAGTCTAAACTGGAGGTCTCCATCAGATCCCTCTCCTCAGAAAAAGGGGACTCCGTGGAAAACAGGGAGGAAATACTGTAGGAGTCAGAGGGGGTGGGGGACACAAGGAGAATTTGGCCCACAGAATCAGCTAAGTATGGCTCACATTGGCTCATACAGACTGAAATGGCAAGCACAGGTCCTGCAATGGTCTATACCAGATCCTCTGAATACGTCTTATGGCTGCTAACTTGATGTTTTTGTGGGGACCCCTGATAGTCGGAACAGATGTGTCTCTGACTGTTTTGTCTGCTCTTGAGACTCTTTTCTTCCTCTTGGGTAGCCTTGTTGAGCCTCTAAGGGTTTTTGCCTTGTCTTATTGTGTCTTGTTTTGTCCTGTTAGGCCGTCAGGTCTTGGAGGCTTGCACCCTTCTGAAGAGGAAACAGAAGGAGACTGGATGGTGGGGAGGAGTGGTAAGAGGGAAAATTGTGGTTTGAATATCTTGTATAAGCGATAAAAATTGAAATACTTTAGAAAGTGGTAGTATCATTAAATAAATTTACATTCCACTTGAATTCTTTAAAATATATTTTAAATTTCGTTGGTGCCAGTTACGAGGTATTAGCAAATTGCTAATGTGCTTGGAAAATTTATCTAAAATTTAAAACTTTTATCATTGAATAAAATAGCTAGATATCTTCAATAACATGTTATTGCATTTAAATTCTTATTATCATGGAAGTACTTCCAGGAACAATTTATTTTATTATATTATACCTTTATATTCAACCATAACTTCTGCATTATTATATATAAATTACATGCACTGTGATGGCTATTCCTGATTGTATACTTGACTATATATGGAATCAACTAAAATCTAAGAACCTGGTCACACCTCTGAGGGATTTTTCTTGATAGGATGGTTAGTGTTGGAAGATCTGCCCTAAATACAGATCATTTGAGATCCATAGACCTATCCTAAATCTAGGCCACATCTTCTAGTGGCAGTAACATATAAAGAGCACAGAAGAAGAAGGATACTTTTGTTTTTGCCTGCTTGCCTTCACTCTTGCTGGCAAGTTCATTTATCCTGCTGTTGAGGCATGCCTTCACTGGTGTTAGAGCCTACTTCTTTGAGACCGCAACAAGATGCAAGACCAGCACAGACATGCAAACTTGTGGACTGAAAAATGGCCAGATTCTTGGTCTTTGTGTCAGGAGACAGCCATTGTGGGGCTAGTCGGGCCACAGCTTGAACGCCACTATAATAAGCCCCCTTTTAACATAGATTCATTTTGGTACTTCTGTTCCTTGAAAGACCCCTGACTAATGCACACAGTTTAGTTTCTTTTTGATACTACTGTTGTCCTGGCTGAAGTTTGAAGTATTTAATTGTTCTGTTGTTGATTTAGCTGTTGACTTCCATTAAAAAAAAACATTTAGGGGCTCTGAATACACCATTTCTAAATGTCTTTCCTGAGGTATTGCCATTTGGTCAGTCACAGGGTCAGTTACGGATTAACTGACGTTTCTTTCCAAGCAGTTGTTAACAATGATATATATTGTTATGGTTTGAAAGAAAATGGAGCCCATAGAGAGTGGCACTATTAGGAGGTGTGGCTTTGTTGGAGTAGGCATGGCTTTGTTGGAGGAAGTGTGTCACTGTGGAGGTTGGCTTTGAGGTCTCCTCTGCTCAAGCTATGCCCAGTGAGACAATTCACATCCTGCTGCCTGTGGATCAAGGTATAGAACTCTCAGCTCCTCCTCCAGCACCATGTCTGGCTGCACGCTGCCATGTCCTGTCATGAGGATAATGGACTAAACCTCTGAAACTGTAAGCCTCCCCAATTAAAAGTTTTCCTTTATGAGAGTTGCTGTGGTCACAGTGTCTCATCACAGCAATAGAAACTCAAAGGAAGAGACATACCCATTATATAACTTTATATGTTATATATGACTCATATATATGTTATATATTATCACATATATAATATAAATTATAACATTCATGATACTCTTTTACCAGCAATTATTAATAATTATATATAATTCAGAAACACAGCCTGAATCTGGGACCAGATCCTATGAAAGAAACATTTTATCCCTGAACGCAGAACCAAAGAAACATGCCCTGACTCTGAAACCAGTGCCAAAGAAACACACTTTGTCCCTAGAATCAGAGCCAGTAAAAGAAATATACCCTGGCCTTAGAATTAGAGCCAAAAAGGTAAGAAAGACCGGTGAAAGAAACACAGTTTGGCTCTGAAATCAGGGCCATCTCTGCCCCTGACTAATGAAACTAACCAATCCCTGAGCAGGAAAAACTAACCAATCCCTGGACAGAAAATATTCTCCAGGGAGAAACTCTGCCCTAAGAAATCCTATATAAACTACCCTGCCTGGTCAGTTGTTGACTATTCTTTCCCACCCTGGTAGAGGCAGCCACTCTCCTGGACCCCTCCTTCCCAAACAAATCTCTTTCCCAAAAGAGTCTGGGGTGTGAAGATATTCATTTGCCAGCGCAAAGAAGAACCTCGCTGAGGTGTCCCTTAGGGGACTGAGCAAGGCAGAGCAGAAAAAGTAACATTTCACCTGAGCCAAAGAGATTGCTACATTTCTGCAGGGGTTTCAAACCCTTCAGCAGAGTGAAGCAAAAAAGTAACATCTTGGGCTAGAGAAGAAGCAGAGCTCTGCTGGGAAGGCTCCTTAAGTGGCCGCTGAGCAAAGCTCAGCTATAGTGGTTCTCTAGGAGAGGAGCAAGATTGCTATATCCTGTGATGAGACCACCCCCCACAGCACCCCAAGGTATAGCCTGATTCCCTGAACAATAAGGATGCCTTTCCTTTTAGAGCCAAGCTGTCTCATTGCAGCTCCAGCTGCCAGAGCTCCTAGCAGCTCAAGGTATTGCCTGACTCTCTGAGCAGTCAGGATATCTTTTCCTCCAGAGCTGAGCTGTCTCCTTGTAGCTCTAGGTGCCAGAGCTGGTGTCCTAGCAGCTCAAGGTATTGCCTGACTCCCTGAGCAGTCAGGATACCTCCCCCTGCCTCACAGCAGATTAGCAACATGTGCTTGCTTACAAGTTTCATATCTCAAAGAAAAATCCCAGACATTTCACAGTCTGACACCCCCACAGGTATAGGTTTCTGGATTTTCTTGTGAGGGTGACACTATGACATCTTTAATGCCCTACTTTTCATAGATAGTATAACACAGTGTAAATTTGTGTGTCATTGTTGGCAGATGAATAACATTCAACTGAACTGCTATTCCACATTTTGTCAATCCACTCACTGAGTTATGGTTGTTTCTGATTTGGATATACTATGAATAATTTTGATGCAAACATTTGTAAACTATTTTTGGAGCATTTGGGGTTTCTTGGTTAGAAGACTAGAAATAAGACTGCTCAGACTTTAGAAGAGTGTGTTTTTAGCATTTTAAGAAACTGATAAATTGTTTTCCAAAATGGCTGCATTTCTTATATTCCCCTTAACAAAGAATGAGTTTTTACCGAACACTTGACAATTTGTAAAAGAGGTATTTTGTTTTCACTTAGATTGTTATTTCCATAATGCTGAGGTTGTGGTATATTCACTTGCATATTGATAATCTTTACTTTTTTTGGCTAATTATCTATTACCTTAGGTTTTTTACTGCTGTAAAGAGACATGATGACCATGGTTACGTTTTTTAATTAATTTTTTTATTCTTTTATTTATTTTACATACCAGTCAAAGATCCCCCTCTTTCCTCCTCTCACCCCTCCAATCTCCCTCTCCCAACCTATCCCTCCATTCTCTCCTGTAAGAAGGTAAGGCCTCCCTTGGGGAGGTACATTTAATAGAGGCAGGTCCAAGCCCCTCCCCTTGCCTCAAGGCTGTGCAAAGTCTCCCATCATAGGTAGTGGGCTCGAAAAGGCCTGCTCATGCACCAGGGATGAATCCTGATCCTACTGCCAGTGGGCACCTTAAGCAGATCAAGCTACACAACTGTCTTCTATGCAGAGGGCTTAGTCCAGTCCCATGCACGCTCCACAGCTGCTGATCTAAAGTTCATGAGTTCCCACTAGTTTGGTTTGATTGTCTCTGTGGGTTTCCCCATCATGATCTTGATGCCCTTGTTCATAGAATCCCCTCTCTCTTCTACTGAACTCCTGGAGCTCGGTCTGGTGTTTGGCTGTGGATCTCTGCATCTGTTTCCATCAGTTACTGAAGAAAAGTTCTATGATGACAGTTAGGGTATTCACTGATCTGATTACTGGGGTAAATCAGTACAGGCACCCTCTCCACTATTGCTAGTAGTCTAAGCTGGGGTCATCTAGGTCCTAGTTTCTCTCTCTTTCCCCATGATGTCTCCCTCTATCATGGTATCTCTTTCATTGCTCTCCCACTCCATCCATGTTTCAGCTTCACCCATTCCCTTATGTCCACAACCCCCATCTGTAGCTAGAGTTTTCCTGCCTGGCCCACAGTCAGGACAAATCTCTCTCACCTGCCAGTCCCACAACCTCTCAGACCCGACCAAGTAAACACAGAGACTTATATTGGTTACAAACTGTATGGCCGTGGCAGGCTTCTTGCTAACTGTTCTTACAGCTTAAATTAAACCATTTCCATTAATCTATACCTTGCCACGTGGCTCGTGGCTTACCGGCATCTTCACATGCTGTTTGTCATCGTGGCGGCTGGCAGTGTCTCTCTGACTCAGCCTTCCACTTCCCAGCTTTATTCTCCTCCTTGTCCAGCCTACACTTCCTGCCTAGCCAATGGCCAATCAGCGTTTTATTTATTGACTAATCAGCAACACATTTGCCATACAGAACATCCCACATCACTCATCTCCTACCCTCCATTGCTCACCCCTCATTTGAAGTTTACTCATGGAGATCTCATCTATTTCCCCTTCCCAGGGTGATCCATTTGCCCCTCTTTTGGTCCCCCTTGTTAGCTAGCTTCTGTGGAGCTGTGGGTTATAGTCTGGTTATCCTTTCCTTTATATCTAGTATCCACTTATGAGTGAGTACATAACATGGCAACTCTTATAAATAAAAAATATTTAATTGAGGTGGCTCGCTTACAGTTTCAGAGTTTCAGTCCATTATGATCAGGATGGGAAGCATGGCAGCAAGCAGGCAGATGTGATGTTGGAGCTGAGAGTCCCTACATCTTGAAATCGACTGACTGTCACACTGAGGGAAGGTTGAAATAAAAAGACCTAGAAGCCTGCCCCAACAGTGACACACTTCCTCCAACAAAGTCTCACCTACTAATAGTGCCACCACTCCCTTTGGGTGCCATTTTCTTTCAAACCACCACAATGACCTTACCAAGAGAAAGTTTCATAATAGCTTATCCTTTCTGATTAATATATTTGTTCTTAGATAATTTTTAGTTGTATTGGAAAAACTAAACATGAAAGACAGAGTTCTTTTTCTCTCTTTCATCCAGTCACAGTTTCCTGTATTGTATTCTTGCATTAGTGTGGTCAACTTGTTGCAAGTGATTCATGTTTATTAACTAAGCTTTATATTTATATTTGGGTTTACTAGTAATGTTATATATTCTATTATATATACAACAATTGTATATACTAAGTATTCATCAAATTCAGATGATGTGGATACACTATTATGGTAAATATATGGTAAATTATCATGTAAAATAATTTCAGTGCCTTAAAATCTGTCTTTAACACACTCACTGTTGGCTTATTCCTATCCAAACTCTGGGAAGCATTCATCTCTTTTTTGTCTTTGCACATCTATCTTTTTCTAGAATGTTTTGGAATGATATAGTGTGTAGCCTTCTTACATTGACGTCTTTCAATCAGAGCTATGCATTATGGTGCCTCCATTTCTTTGAAAAAGCTCAGAAGTTCATTTCATGTTGATCAATCTATCTTCCATTGCATGGATGAGCTACTGTTTGTCTACTATTATCATCTTTTAAGGAAATTCTTGGTTTTCTCCAATTTTGTAAATAGTGAGTAGTCGTACTTTTTCAAGTCATTTGTGTAAACCTTTAGAGCCATGGTTTTTGATCATAAGGAATGAGTGTTTTATAAAGTAATGAATCAAATCTGTTCCAAAGCGATCACATTATTTTGTATTTGTACTAGCATTGAGGAAGAGTTTCTTTTGTTCCACATCCTTGTCAGAACTTGTTGCTATTATTGTTTGGGTGGGGGGAGGTTATCCATTCAATACATATGCAGTGGGATCTCATTGTTGACTTAGTTTGCAGTTTTCTAATAACATGATGTGCATGGTTTTCAAATGATTATTTGAAAACAATTGATCTTCTGTGGTGAAATACTTTTTCAAATCCTTTGTCTGCATTTTAGTTGAACTGTTCATTTCCTCTTGTTGCATGTAAAGGGTCCTTTGTGTGCTTTGGTCACAAAATTTGTATCAAATCAGTGCTGGCAGAAAACATTTCCTTGTGTCTGGTATGTCTTTTTTTTTTTCTTATTATGCAGAGAAAATACTCTTAACGTTCATGGGGCTCCACCTTTCCATCTTTTCATCATTAATTGTGCATTAGACACAGTGCAGGACAGTCTTGAGCTTACAGCGTTTTTGCCTCAGGCTCCTGAGTGCTGTGATCACAAGTGTAAACCACTACACCTCACTATGTTGCTTTATTTTGTACTTGTTTTTTAATGATTATATTATATTATATGATCAATTATCTATTCTGGAAAGAATAGCAAGTGGTTTTTTTGCAAGTATTTTTTGCCTCTACATAAATTATTATACCTTTTCATTTTATTTCTGGTATCATTTGAATGTTAGTAATTTTGAAGTCTAATTTATCTTTTTTTAAAAATGATACTTGTTTGCGTTATAGCTAAGAATCTAATCCAAGCCAAAAAAATTTATTTCTGTTTCCTTCTAAGAGTTTTGTGGTTTTTGACTTGTAAATATAAGTCATTATTTGAGGCATTTTAAAGTGTTTATGGTGGTAAGATAGAGATTAAACTTAATTCTTGTACACATGAACATGTGGTCATCATAGCATCATTTTTTCCAATGAACTGGATGTCTGTTGTTTCACGTCTTGATCAAACAACAGTGAGACCCACATTAAATCGACAAGTTTATGACTGGACCCTCAGTGCTGTCAGTGATCCTCATGTATGCCTCTATGTTTAAGGCATGCTATCTTCATTGTTGAAGTTATACAATATATTCTGTAATCAGAATGTTTTTTCTACCTTTGTTTTTCCTTATAAATATTGTATTGGCCACTAGGAATCCCATGTGCTTTCGCATGAATCTTAATGTCATACTGTTAAATTTTGTATGAGAGGCATCTAGACTATTCAGGGAGCCTTAATTCTATTTGTGCATCAACACACGAATTTTGTAAACATTAGCATCTTAAAATATTGAGTATTTTTCCACATAAATGTCAATACATATGCATATATATATATGCATGATGCTTTTCTACTTATTTATGTTTAGTTAAACACTTTATTTTGTTGATGTGTAATTCTTATACATTTTTTGGTAAGAGAATTCTTCAATATGTTATTATGTTGATAATTTCTCTTAGAAGAAATACAATTGATTTGATATGTTCATCTTGATTCCTGCAATCTTGTTGAAGTTATTTTGTGCAAATAATACATTTTTTTTAGTGAACCACCTAGGGTTTTCATGTGCAGTATCATCTCATGTACACACAGGTAATGGTGCTTTTTCTTCCCAACATGAACAACTTTTGTTTAATTTTCATTATTTAATTGTTGTAACTGGAGCCTACAGTGTAGAATAAAGACAAGCAGGAAGAGAGCTGTGTTGTCTTTCCTAGTCTTAGGAGAAAATATCCAGTCTTTCACTCTTAAGGGGGACATAACTCGCAGGCTTTGACTGATGGCCTTTACCTGGATGTAGAAGGTCATTTCTATTTATGGTTTGTGGAGCATTTTTATTGGAAAATTGTATCAAATTTCAGCATAACTTTTCCTGTCTATGTTCACATTATCAGACCTTTTCAATTTATTAATATTTTGAATAATATATGATAGATAAATCAACATTTTCTACCTGGGTACATTATTTTGGTCATAGTTTATAATTTTTAACATGTTGGGAAACTTAATTCTAATAATGTTTTACAATTTTTCCATATGTGTCTTTATCTTCAAATGATTTTTTTGAAATAATGGAATCTTCATCCAGTATGATAAGTAGATAATACTGGCCTCAGAGAATAAATTACTATTTATTCTTTTCTCTTCTCCATCTCATTTTGGAGATGTTTTCCAGGATTAGACTTTTAAAATGTATTATCTGGTGTTCCTTTGTGAAGATATCTTGGCCAGATTACTGTGCTGAGAGAAATTTTGTGACTATCTTGGCTTGCTGAAGGTCCATGGAGAACGTTGGCTTTTCCTTGAGTCATTTACAGTACTTTCTGTATCAATGAAAACATGTTGGTTTTATTAAGTTTCCTGACAAGTTGGCATGTATTATTCATAACATCCTTTCAAAAATATGTATTGTATTCTTTTAGTTATGTACATGTATGCGTTTATGTATGTATATGTGTATGTGTGTCCAGGAGCCAGCAGATGCCACAGGTAGAAGATTTCCTGGACATGGAGTTACAGGTGGTTGTGGGCCGCCTGATATGGGTGCTTGGAAATGAACTCAGGTCTTTTGCAGAAGCAGTGGATATGCTGAAGCACTGAGCCATCTCTCCAGTCCCTGTGTGCCTCCTAATTTCAGTAGTACTGATACTGCTTCTGCATCTTTGCTCTCTTTACATATTCCTATTGGTCTATCTAACATCTAGCTATAATTTTGCGTATATATACGTGCATGCATACATAAATATTTTGTGTTCAAGTCTATAATTTCAAACACCTTTCTCCGTGTGTATTTCTTTTCTTCTATTTAAACTGCAGAATGTATATTATTTCTGTTTTCATTTCCCATTGCAAATCTGTTATTGATTTTTTTTCTAGTAAATTTCTCACTTTGAATATTTGGTTTTCAACTTCAACATTTCCCATTAGTTCTATTTAATTATTATTTTTTGCTTAATTATCTGTGTCCTCTACTTGATGAGTTCTTTTGTCCCCCTCCCCAATGGTAAAGATGCAAGCTAGTGCCTTGAATTTGCTGGGCTTGCATCCACCCTAGTCTCATTTTCTTTATTTATTCCTTTATTTTCCTTGTATATGTATTCTTTTTTTTCCTTTTTTTAAATTGATTCTTTCTGGATTTCATATTACGCATCCCAATTCCATTCATCTCTCCCCATCCCTCCATATCTGCCCTCTACCCTTGCACCCTCAAAATAAAATAAAATTTAAAAGAAAAACAAAGAAAACCCAAACAGACAAAACAAAAACAAAAACAAAACAACACACACACACACACACACACACACACAGACACACACATGCGTGTAAGCTGTAGCATGACACAGTGAGTCACACAGTATACCCCTTAGTCCACATATCTTTACTTGTAAGTGTTCATTGCAATGAGCCATTGTTCTGATTCAAGTCCTCGGTTGTCTGTGCACCCTCAATACTGGGCCCTCACTGGGACTCCTCTTGGATATCCTGTTGTTGCCTTGTGTCATGGAGATCCTGTAGCTTTGGGTATGCAGGTCTGGTGCCTCCATGTTTCAGCAGTTCATAGATGAGGTCGATGTTGGGGTGGGCCAAGTTCTGGGCTTGGGTGGTAGCTGGGTTGGTCAGCCTGCCAGTTTTCCCTCCTCAACACCACCAGGACATTCTCTCCAGCATTGGTATAGCTAGCTCACTCCCTGCAGCAGGCAGCAAGGAGCTAGGCCACTTCTCCTGCTCTCACGCCCTTGGGGCTGGCTCAACCACATACATACCCACTGGGTCAGCTCTACTGTTTTGTCTGGGCAAGGTACAGAGCTTGCTCTCCTGAGTGCTGCCCCTGGTGAGGGGCAGTACCAGTTCTCTCACTCTTATGACCTCGGGGTCAGCTCTCCGATGCACCATCTGTGGTAAGGGTGAGAGGATAGGGAAATGCATCTCTCTCTTGTACACTCCATCATATGGCAGTTGAAGGGTGTGGCCAGATATCTCATACACGATTCTGGGGTCAGGTCACCGGCACTCCCGTCAATGGGGTCAGCTCTATTTTGCTGCCCGGGTGAGGGGCAAGGCCTAATTTCCTGAGTGCTGCAGCCAGTGAGGGGAAGGGTCAGTTCTGTGCAGCCGTATCTTCTCTGCCTCTGGTGGTAATGGGAGCCATGGACACCAATACTAACTGAGGCTGTGGCAGGGTCATGGACCCAGACATGGCCCTTGGCAGCAGCTCAGTCCCTGATGACACCGGCCCTGGGTGGCAGTGCAGGCGCTCAGATCAGTATGGCCCCGACAGCAGCGTGACCCTCAAACACCAACGTGGCCTCAGGTGTCAGCCTAGATTACTGGCCTCTACACGGCCCTCAGTGGCAACAGGAGCCACTGACATCAACACAGAGGATGGCTGCAGCAGGGCCACGGATCCAGACATGGCCCTTGTCAGCAGTCCATAGACCTGGGTGGCCCCAAAGTCCTCTTAGAATGACATGGTCCCGTGGGAGCACATTCATCGGACACTAACAAGGTCACAGGTGGTGTCCCAGCCTCTGGCTGTCTTCAGGGCCCTTGGTGGTAACAAGAGCCAAGACATCAACACAGACCACCATGGCTGCTCCATGGCCATGGATCAAGGCACGGCCCATGGCAGTGGCCCATGCCAGGACATCACCATGTCCCCAGGTGGTAAGCAGGCCATCCATGTCAGTTGTTTTCTCACTGTCCTCTGCTCTTCAGATCTGCCTCTCTCCTCAGCACAAGAAGTTTTCTCCCCATCCTCTCTCATTTCCCCAACATTGACTTGCTCACGATAATGGTGGATTTCTGACCTCTCAGGGCAAGTGTCATGAGGTAGAGCTGTAGCTGTCCCCCTTGTGCGCAGGTGTAGCTGAAGTTTGTCCAGTCCTGCCCAACCCCACAGACCCCATAGCCACTTATAAAATAATCTCCCAGAAGCTTATGTTAGTTAAAACTGCTCGGCCATTAGCTTAGGCCTACCACTGACTAGCTCTTACATTTAAACTCAGCCAATTTCTGTTAACTATATGTCTCCATGGCTTTACCTGTATGTCATTACATGCTGCTCCCAGAACAGCAGGCTAGCGTCTCTCCTCACTCAGCCTTTCTCTTCCCAGAATTCTCTTTGCCTGTGTATCCCGCCTATATTTCCTGCCTGACCACTGGCCAATCAGCTTTTTATTTATCAACCAATCAGAGCAACACATTCACAGCATACAGAACATCCCACAGCACCCAGGCCTCAAAGCACCTGGAACCTGGTGCTTGATCTCTCTTGTTATGATTAATTGTAATATTTTTTTAAACTTTCTGCTTCTAGACTCATTGCTTGATTCCACTCAAAGAGAGCTTCTGCCTCTTAAACTTTTTATCTGGATCACTTTACTACCTCTTGGTTGATTTCATAAATTTTGGTTTTTGGAAACTTTGTGCAATATGCTGTTGCTACTCTGATTCCTATTCTACATCTGCACATACTCTAAAGGTAATTTTGGTTCAAATGCATATTCAGATGTTTATTTGGCAATAAACAGTGGGCTTGTGGATTCTCTTCAACATCAATACTCCAGCGACATGTTCTCTTGTTTATTTTGAGAAGCCTGTTATGACCTGGGCAAGGAGGGGTTCACCAGTATGGTCCTTAGTCACCATTAACTTGGAAAAAGTAACAAGAAAATAGATTCACTGTCTATCAAATGGAGCATGGATCAGTGAAATAAAGAATATTTTACGCTGTGTGCTGCATGGCACATATAATATAATTTTAAAGTTATCAAGGCATGAGATGGCAGAGGTAATATTTCTGTCCTTTTATGGTGATTTTTCATTGTGTGTAGATTTTGTGATATTTGCCAATAAATCTGTGTATTTCATAACAATATGTACTTAAAATTATATACCTAAACACTTCACATTGAAATAAAATAGTTCCATAAATAAGAAACTGTTTAATCAATGAAGCATACTGAATAGATTTATTATAAGTGAAAATATAAATGTAAATCAGAGGTTTGACGAGGTTTAGGATGTAGTTTATTTGGTTGAATGCTTTTCTAGAGTTTGTCACTTTCTGGGTTCTATTTTTAGGGCCCCAGGAATTAGGAATTGCAATTTTCCTCTGTAATCCTAGTACTAGAGAGGTAGAAGCATGAGAATCAGTGGTTCAAATTCACTGTCACTTGCACAGCAACTTGAGGCCAACCTGGATGATGTAAGACCCTGACTCTCAACAATAGCAGAAACAAAAGGCCCAAGAATGCTGTGGGATGTCCTGTATCTTGTTGATAAATAAAACTCTAATTGACCAGTAGCCAGGCAGGAAGGATAGGGTAGGAAGGACAAGGAGGAGAAGAATTCTGGGAGGTGGAAAGCTGAGGAAGAGAGATGCTGCCAGCTGCCGCCATGACAAGCGAGATGTAAGGTACTGGTAAGCCACGAGCCATGTGGCAACTTACAGACTAATAGAAATGGGTTAATTTAAGATATAAGAACAGCTAGCAAGAAGCCTGAGCCATTAGGCCAAACAGTTTAAATATTATAGGTGTCTGTATGTTTATTTTATAAATGGGCTACGGGACTGCGAAGACTTGGTGGGACCCTGAGAGAAAAACACAAGCTACACAAGAACACAAGCTTGCAAATACACATAGTTTAAAGAGGTGAAATATAAAAATGGTGATATTTACCTCATTCGCACTGGTACATTATATAGTGTTGTCATTACGCAGGTCCTATTTAGACAACCATATTTCTGAGGACCCTAAACATATGCACACAGAACCAACAGTCAGTTGACTCACTGGGTTGGGTGTGTGTATAGCAATGGTGAGCAAAAGTCAATATGAGAGGGAGTTGAGAGTCATAGAAGGGGTTAATAAAGAAAAAGAGAATGTCGAAAATGCTGTGAGTATAGTACTCATGTATGCAATGCTCAAAAATATATAAATACCTAAGGAAAAAAAGACGTTATAATATGCAAACACTAATCCTCACAAAGCTGAAGTAAGTCTTCTTGTATCAAACCAAGCAGGCCTCAGTTTGAGAACAATAGCTAACAAAAGGGATACTTCTGTGTGATAAAATAAGCATACTTCTTTATGACAAAACCAACAAGGAGCAAATGTAAATTATGCATGTTCTTAGTGATAAAAGTTCAAAATATCTGAAGAAGTAAGGACATAGAGGTTAAAAACACCATGAGGTTCAGAGGTATGTATTTGCTTCATATTTTGTAAAATAAATGCACAGAAAATCAATAAAGATGGAGAATATTTTAAACATACTATTAAGTAATTTTATTTTTTAAATTACATTGCTAGTTTGTATGTATGGCTGCTTTATCTGCATGTGTCTGTGTTCCATGTGAATGCCTGGTGTCCCTACAGCCTAGAAGAGGGTGTCAGATTATCTAGAGCTTCAGTTGTGAGCTACTATGTGTTGTGAGAATTGAACTTGAGTCCTCTGGAAGAACAGCAAGTGCTCTTAACCCCTGAGCCACCTCTCCAGTCCTAGCATTAAATAATTTTAATATTAATAGACAACTACGTTTACCAGTTCCAGAGTACACATTCTTTTCAAGTAAAAACATAATATTCATGAATTAGACAATATTCTGGGGCACACATATGTACTTACAAAGTGAAAAAGGATTGGGATGCTAAGGAAATGCATTATTTAATGAATTATAAACCGAAAATGAAAACATGTGCAGAGTATTCCAAAATATTTGAAAAAATAAACAAGTTTCTAAATTACTCTTGAATCACTACAACAGATTTTAGCAAAATTTGAATAGCAGCAAAAAATTTTAGAAGAGCTCAAGCAGTGCTGTGATATAACAGAATCTTTATAAAAAATAAAAGAGACTGGCTAAAATCTACATGTCTACAAAGTCCCCCAAAGAAGCAGATCAAATTCCATTGACGGAGAAGAGAATAAATAATGTAGATGAGAGTAACATCATAATGTCAGAGTAACATGTGATAGGTAAAATCTCTGGAGCTAAACTTGCAGTTGAAATGTATTAATACATAAGCCTTTAGCTGTAGTGATGGCACAAATCCAGAACAATGGCATTAAAGTCAGGAGTGTAGGTGGCAGAGCCTCTGTGGATCTGTGGGCGGGCATCAGGAAGATAGCAAGGAAATGTCAGAGTAATATGAATAAATTGGATGAATTGAAAACATTTCATGAATGAAACCACCTATGACAGGAACCTGAATTGGACCACAATTATTGAAAGAGGTGAGTCATAATTGGAAATCTTCCCACAGACTTTAAACTAAACTCACGGATGAATTTATACCATCTTAAATTTCCATAGTGAATAACTGAGAAGTTTGGGAAATTTGAAAAACTGCTATTTCTGCTCTGTAGTGGTAAGTGTCTTTGATCCTGCCTGGCCCCGAGGTCTTGCCCTACCCCACGGTCCTGCAGCTGCTAATAAAATAAGCACTCAGAGGCTTAATATTATTTACAAATTGTATGGCCTATGGCAATCTTCTTGCTAACTAGCTCTTTCATCTTAAATTAACCCATTTCTGTTTATCTGTGTTTTGCTACATGGCCCTGACATTACCAGTCTGCTGGCATCTTGTTGCTCCATGTGCCATGGCTAGGTGTCTCTCCCTACTTTCCTTTTTTCTCTCCTTATCTCTGCTTGGATTTCCTGCCTGCCTCTAAGCTGCCTTGCCATAGGCCAAAAGAACTTTATTAATTAGCCAATGAGATCAACACACATTCACAGCATATAGAAAGACATCCTACAGCACTGCTCAATGCTTCATGCTAGAAAACAACCAGGAGAAGAGAACATCGTTGTCCATCCTGAAATGCTGTAGACAGAAAAAAATTAAAGTGAATTTTATGAACAACCAAATAAGTCATTAAACTTCGACAAAATGTTTTTTTTTCAAAAACCAAATATTTCTTATAAGATACAAATAATATACGCACTGTTCAAAACTGAAATAATGACCTCCAAGATCAGGAAGATACATGGTCTGCTGCATTGTGAGGAGAATATACTTCAGAAAAGCAGCTCATGAGGTACAATACTTAGAGCACAAACAAGCTCTGGATAGGGAGGTGGGACGGATCTGGGAGGACAGAGGGTGGAGGAACAATATTATCCAAGTGTCTTGTATGAAAAGAAAAATAAAACATGTAGCAAATCAATTTTATATTAATTTTTATGTATCATCACCTGTTCTCTATTAACATATAAATGTATAAAATAGTAAATTTCACAATGGCATTTTCATGCATTTGGGTATATCCCCCCTGCCCATTTCTCACACTTTTGCCTTCTCTCCACCGCTGGTAGTTCCCTTTCCTTTGCCTGTTAGTCCCTTATTCCAGATTTATGTCTGTTTCTTAAATATATTGACTCATTGAATAATTTCTAGATTCACAAAATAGATAAATAACAGGATCAGAAATAGAAAACTGTTTCCATTCTATTAAAAATTCTCTAAATTACACGAATCAATTTAGTTCAGATACTGTGCTGTTTCCTTTTTCTGTAGGTTAGTGTTTGGGCATATCAAGCCAGAAAGTAACCTCCTTATGAAAATCAAGTTCTCATTACAGGGAGTCTCATATATAAATTAGGCATTCAATTGAAGGCATCTTGTTCTTCTTGGTGGTACTTTCCATGGAGTGTTAAACTCACTATATTTTAATAGAAGCAAACATCAATTCTTAAAAACACAAATAACCTTCTACATGACAAGCATAAATTTATCAGAGAGTCTCAGGAATTGTAGATAAAAAGGAATGCATAGAGAATATGTGAATAATTAATGACTGGTGCCAGAGAGAAGGCTCAATAGTTCAGAATTCTTGATATTTTTCTAACAGACCTGAGTTCAGCTCTTAGCACCCAAATAGGTGCCTTTCAATCACCAACATCGCCACAGAATCCAACACCTCTCCTTTTTCTGGTCCTCCAAGACACCTTCACACACACACACACACACACACACACACACACACACACACACACACACACACACACACACAAACACACACACACACACACTACACAGAGGAGGGGCAGGGAGGAGGATGAGCAGATGGGATGGAAGAGGGGAGGAGAAGGAGGAGGAGAAGACAAAAAGTACATGTGAATCTAAACAACAAAATACTTAATGGGAAAAGAATGCTCAACAGAGCACAATTTTCCAGCAGAATCTTATCAAGAGAATCACATCAGTAGGCACAGGAGCCCAGCAGATGCAGTATTCTCAGTCCTTGCTCCATATACACCTACATGTAACTTTTCTTTTTGCATAATGGAATTGAAATATAGTAAAATGGAGATAGTATTTTTATGCAGTATTTGTACCTGCCCTGTGTTTTTACTGGCTGAAATGTTGTATAGTATGAAACTGTGTCAGCGATACTTGAATTTCCAACAATATTTTTTCCAAATCTAAAATGCTATATTTACTTTCTAATTAGTGATAAAGACCAAACTTCCACTTTGTTCTGACACAGATGGAATGTTAATGTGGGAAGAATTACTTTGATTCTTACAGCTTTAATGAGTATTTCAATAATATTTATACTACTAATAATATATTCCCAAGACTTTGATCAATTTTATCACATATACAATTTTCCCCAATATGGCATACTTAACTGTATTCTTAAACACTGAATTTGGCATGAAATTAACTTACCATATAAAATAATTCATTTTAAAATTAAGATGAAACAATAAAAGATAGTGATGAAGGAAGAGAACATCCTCTTAGAATAACTGTTGTTCTTGTTTCCTGTAAGAATTCAGGTGGGAATGCATAAACTTCCTGAACAACACAGATATCTTTCCTAAACAGCACAAAGAATAGACGTCACTTTTCAACAATGACTTTTCATCACTGATAATTATCAGAAACGGACTTCAGAATGTCCTTAGAAATTCTTCTCCTCACTACAAAACATAAATTAATGGGCTTCACACAGTAAGCCCCGAGGATGCTATATTGCTGTCTTCCTACTTCTGGCACAGCACCTAACAGACTCCTGCTATCTACTCCTTGCACCTTGAAAAATAAGATTATTTATGCCGGTCTCTCAAACAAGTACACAGCAATTTATCAACACAAAATTGTTTTCTCAGCCTGTCTTATCTCATCGTTTTGCCAGTTAATGAACAGCAACTTAGTATACCACAATAGCCTTGAATAAATCACTGGTTGTTCTTGACAAATGTCAGCAGAAGTATCATTGAAGTTGATAGCAAACATTCTAAGCAAAGTAGAATAATATTAACATGCATTTGCTCTTTAAATGATACAAGCATTATATCCATAAAATATGTTCATTTGTGCCTATGCAAGAGCAAAAATTTCCCATTATAATATATTCGCCTCATGATTTTTTTTAATCCTTCTTCTCAAAACTTCACTATTGAAAAAGAAGAAGGAGGAGGAGAGAAGAAGAAGAAGAAGAAGAAGAAGAAGAAGAAGAAGAAGAAGAAGAAGAAGAAATAATTCTGCATTCTACTTCCATACACAGAAAGCTGAGAGTCACCCCTGTCTTTTAAGAAGGAAAAAGCTGAATAAACTGAAAATGCCACCCCTCTGAGATCTTTCAGAGAGGAGAGGTCAAAGGGCAAAGCACTGTGCCCCTCTCAGAAATTAGGTGGACCTATGAGTAGACACAGAGAATCACAGGTTGCTGAAGCAGAAACCCAGAGTGCAACCATCTGTGAGAGGCCACGCTGACACAGGGAAATCTGCACTGTAACTGATGCATGGCTGGGGACTCCACCTGGATGAATGCCCTATGAGAAGAGGAAAATCAAAGACCCAGTCATTCTGATCCACTTGCTTTTTTTGAGTTTGACCTGTAGGAGCTTTTCTAGTGTCTCCCAGTGAGTACTGGAGAAATATCCCCTTATCCTCTGGAAGAGAGAAAGGAAACATGATCATTTGAAGTATATCTGAATATCCTGTTAGCAGTGTAAATACGCTAGTTAAAATGAAGGCCAATCTTCTGCAGCTTTATCAGTCTTATTTAAGGAAGGAAACCATGAGTTCAAGGCTACACTGGATTTCCACAGAGAAGAGAATAATTATTCAGTTATAGTCTCCAGTAGCTAGAATGTCAGAGAGAGAGAGAGAGAGAGAGAGAGAGAGAGAGAGAGAGAGAGAGAGAGAGAGAGAGAGAGAGAGAGAGAGAGAGAGGAAGGAAGAAAGAAAGAAAAAGAAAAAGAAAAAGAAAAAGAAAGTGAATGGGGAGGCATCAAAATGTCTTTGGTATGGAGTGTCCAAAGATCGTGCCTCAATCTCAACAGGTTTGGCCAAAGTAAAAAATTTAAAAGGTAAACTTGAGAAACAGAATAAAATAAAGCAAACAAATGAACAAACCCAACAGAATAGATGATCCAAAAACTGTGGGGCAACCACAAAATGTACATACTACATGATACAGCAAAGTGAAGAGAAAAAAGCAATAGACTAAGAAACATTCACAATAAGTATTGCAAAGCTAGCAAAGTTGTTGTTAAACAGCAAACCATTTACATAGAATGGACAAAATACATGGTGGTTTGAAAAAGAGTGGTCCCATGGGCACATATATTTACACGCTTAGTTGCCGGTTGGTGAACTCTTTGGGAAGGATTAGGAGATGTGGCCTCATTGGAGGAGGTATGTTGCTGGGTGTGGGCTTTAAGATGTCAAAAGCCAACTCCAGTCCCAGTGTCTTTCTGCCTGCTGCCTGTGGATCAGGATGTAAAGCTCCCAGCTACTGCTTGAGCACCATGCCTGTCTGTTTTCCGGCCATTATGATAAAGGACTAACCCTTTGAAACCATTAGCGAGCCCCCAATTATATGTTTTCCTTTGTAAGAGTTGACTTGGTCTTAGTGTCTCTTTACAGCAGCAGAACAGTAACTAAGATGAACACTGAGGAAAAATACAAGAAAAAAAATCTCATAATCTAAAATCTACACACTGAGGAGCTGTGAAAACACAGTACCTAAGTTCCTATTATCAAAATGCACATAAAACGTTACATGGTAGATGACTTCTGCAATCCCACTGTTCCTGAAGCTAGACAGGAGGTGGAGACAGGAGACTCTCCAGAAGCTCATGTGCCAGTTAACCTGGCATCCACCATGGTGGACAAGAGACCCTCTCACAAACAAGGTGAAAAGTGTGGCTTAACACCCAAGGCTGTATTCTAACTTGTACACATGCTTCAGGGTGCATGTGCCCCTAAACTCACAGACATGTATACACACCATACACACAGAAAATATATTTAAAGTCTATAAATAGTCTGGTTTGTGGATGTGAATGCTTATATGATTATGTATATACATGTGTACATGTGTACAAGTGTATGTATACATATGTTTATGCATATTTGGGTATAAATGAGCACATATCTATCCACGTATATGTGTATATATGTCTGTGTATGTGTGTTTGAGCAGTTACACAGTGTGCATATTTATGCTTTTGTGTGTGTATATGTAGCAAGTAAATATTTTGATTAAGTATGACTCTAGGATCTTTATTAGCTGCTCCAGTCTCAGAATCTGCAAATACATCTTTTTACTATGCTTTTGGCAAAGTCGTATTTGGAAAAAAATAAAGACTGAAATATCAAAAGAGTAGTGCAAAAAGCTAAGAATAATTTAAACCTACATAGCTAAAATAATTAATGAAATATGCAGTTTACATCCACATATGATATCTTAATTTAATTTTCTATACATAATCATACTCTTACCCTACCAAACAGTTTTTTTCTCTAAGAAAGACAGCTTTCATAAATAACCATGTTTTCAATCAGATTTTTTCCTTTTCTTGGATCATGTCCTAGAAGAATTATAATAAACAGAAAATTTGGCAAAAGTAAATAGAAATGGAGCCGAGCTAGATAATCCATAAATTGCACAATAAGCCTAAGAATAATTGAATTGATTCTGATTCAGAACTGGTTTAGCTTCAGATATTCCTCCCTGTCTGTATTCTGCATGTTTGCGTATGCGTTTTAATAGGAGTTAAAGCCAAAGAGTTTGGCAGGAATGTCTTTACTTACTATATTTCATCATTTCGATGATGACTGGTGCCTCTGCAGATTTCTTAAAACAAAAATAATTAGGCATTTCCTAGAGATTATTAGAGATATATAAGTGAGAACAGCTGTGAATGTAGAAATATCAATTGGTAGGGGCTGGAGAGATGGTTAATAGAAATGTCTGCTCTTCCAGAGCACCTGAGTTTGATGGTCAGCATCTACACAGCGGCCCACTACTGTCTGTAATTCCAGTCTCGGGGCATCTGACAGCTCTCTGGCCTCAGAAGGTACCAGGAACACACATGGAACACAGCCATACATGCAGGTAAAACATCTATACACTTAAAAATAAATATTAAAAATAAGAAAGTATTAATGGATAATATAAATATTCAATATGAGTGTAACTATCATGTATGTGGCAATGTGAAAAAGGGGCTTCGATTTGCCCACTTTCAGTAAATAACAAAATATGATCTCATGATTACTATACACATGCCACTGACTCCTCAATTTTTTATTTATTGCACACAGGCCCCTGTGGAGCTTCTACCATTAGCTTTTAAATTTGGCAATATTTCCATTCTCCCACCACAGTTGCCTTCTACCCAATAAAGGGCATGTTCCCTCTTCCAGTATCAGAATATCTAAATCTTATGTATGTTTTCTTATGAGTCATGGACAGGTGATATATTGTCTGTCATTGACAAAATGAAAATTCTGAGCAGAAGGCTTATCCTTGTATAAATTTGTGTGAACATATCAGTTCATTTTAGTAATGACTCTGGAATTCATCAAGACACTCATGCTCCATAGTCTCTTCCTGGTGACTGGATCTGTATCTCACAGCTTAAAGATACCTGTAACTTGGAAATGACCCTGTGCCAGTCTTGTCTGCAAAGTCATTTATATGTCTGTCTGTTTATCTACATAACTACTTGCTATCTGCCATTCATCTATCTAAATACACCGATATTTATCAGTGTCACCTTGACATCTCAAATATTATGTTCCAAAACCAAACTCTTGATACCTTTTCTAATAACTGATATTTCTTGCATTACTCATTTTGACAAATTTTGCCATTTCTCAGCTTCCACATTATCCCTATCAGAAATGCACGGTTCTGTCTTAGTCATTTTCTGCATCTAAACAACTCACATTTTTTTTTTAAATTTAAAGTCTTACTGCACACTTTTTAAGCAGATTCTTCTAAGCCATTATCGTGTTTTATTTAGACTTATTATAAATACAAATCTTATTACAGAGATTTCTTGATAAAATGAAACACTTCCAATGTCTCCTAAGACTAACTTCAAAATCACTAATTAAACACAACAAAGTCCTACTATATTTCTGCAACACAGAATTGCAAGACTATCTTCTTCATCATGACAGGTTTCCTTCTTTTCATCCTTAAGGACTGATTGTTTTACTGTCCTTATCCCCAATTATTTCCTTCCTTCCACATATCTAGCTACATTCTATGCCTGATGTAGTTCTATTTATTACATAAGTTTCTACTGAGCATCATTTCATTAAGAAGGTATATTTGTCAAGGTTCTCTAATAGAATGAATGTATATGTGTATATATTTATTATATTATATTATATTATATTATATTATATCATATCATATCATATCATATCATATCATATCATATCACATCACATCACATCACATCATATCATATCATATCATATCATATCATACCATATTATATTATATTATATTATATTATATTATATTATGTACCAGGGTTTTTCTTTAGGGCCAACCAGCTCCCAAATCATGATAAGGATACTTACTATTAGTTTTGAATGATTGGCCTAGCTTAGGCTTGTTTCTGGCTAGCTCTTTTAACTTAAATTAACCTATTTCTCCTTATCTACCTTGTGCCCTGGGGCTTTTTACTCTTTCTTCATGTATAACTTACTTTCACTACTTCTGTCTGTCTGGCAGCTGCCTGGCTTCTTGCCCTAGGCATGTCCCTCATGCTCTTCTTCTCCTTCTCTTGTTCATCCTCTCGAGCCTAGATTTATCCTCTTATTTATTCTCTCTCCCTGCCATCCTTGCCTAGCCCTTTTCTGCTTCGCTATTGGCCATTCAGCTGTTTATTAGACCAATCAAGTGCCTTAGTCAGGCAAGGTGAAACAAATGCAACACAGCTTTACATAATTAAACAAATGCAGCATAAATAAAAGTATCACATCTTTACATCAGCAGTGAAGGTGGCAGAAACAAGTGTAACAAACCTTTACACAGTTAAAGTAATATTCCATAGCATAAACAAATGTAACATATCTCTGCCTAGTTAAAATCATATTTCACAACAGCAATAACATATATAATACATATATTAACATATATAAAAGGAGATGTATTGTAGGATGCAGTCCAGGTATTCCAACAATGCCTGTTTCAAACTGGGAAGGCTGGGAATCTGTTAGTTGTTCATTCCAAGAGTCTGGATGTCTGAGCAGTCCCAATCTCATGCTGAGGCCTGGAGAATTTCTGGAGAGCTGCTGATCTTTGCAATAGAATGCCGAAGGTGTTAGTTCTAATGTTAGTGAGGGACTGCAGTAGCAACAGTATAGATAAACTTGCCAGCCAGAGTGAGGACAAGCCGACTAAAAGGTAAGTTTTCTTCTCTCCTCTCTCTTTATGAGGGCTGCCAACAGAAGGTGGCCATGATTGGGATGGGCTTTCCTGCTTCAAAGAATCTGACCAAGAAAATCCCTCAGAAGAGTGCTAGCAGCTTGTGTTTTAGTTGATTCCAGATTTACTTGATTGTCAGACTGACACCCACGATCAGCCAACACAGAAGGCATTGTCTTTGCTGTAAGACACAGCAATCTTTATTAAATTACATCTTCTCTTTCTTCTATTTCATAGAAACCTGAAGTTCTTTATAACACCAATAAAATATTTAATTATGCGTAGTTTTGAATCTTGTTTTTAGAATTAGTCTCTAAGAGAAATTTCTTAGAATGTTCCAAAATTGGGGGCAAATATGTCATCTTTTAACAAGGTCAAGTGGGTCACTCTTCAAAAAAGAAATATAATTCTGTATTTTATGTATATAACCTTTTATAAATGATATATTTTATCAAAAATATGTGTGCATGTGCATGCTCATGCATTTGTGCATGTGTGTATGCATGTATCTCTGTGTGCCAGTGTGTCTGTGTGCACGCACGTGTGTATGTGTGTGTTTGTATGTGTACGCACATAAATATAGGTGCCTGAGTAGTCCAGAAGAAGGTAATGGATCCCCTGGAGTTAGAGTTACATGTGATTTGTGAGCCACCCCACATGGAAGCAGGAATCAAACTCACATCCTCTGCAAGAGTAATACACAGTCTTAACTACTAAGCCATCTCTCCAACCCCCTTAAGGAGACTCTGATAACTTTGAAAGAGGTCGGGCTCAAATGGGGTGCTAGCACTCTTGCAGGATGCAGCAGTAAGCATCCTCACTCTTTACTCCAGAATGTGCACTGTGCTGTCCATCCATTCTTCGTTCCCTTTGAATTTGTTCTGTGTTGGCCATCAACTGCCTTAAGTGTGGTTTGTATACCCAGTGAGATTCCACTGTGTAACCTAATATTTCTTTTGCAAGAAGCTATAAATTGCAGATAGCATCTTGGTTAGGGATGGGAGCTTGTATCCACTTTGCCCTCTCAGTACTGGGACTCACCTGGCTTTGACCTATGTAGGCCCTGTGCTGGTTGCCATAGTCCCTGTGTAGCCATATGTGCATCAGTCCTGTGGTATTGGAAAGGCATTGTTTCTTTGGTATCCTCCATCCTTTCTGGCTCTTACAATCTTTCTGCTTCCTCTTCTGTGTGGTTCCCTGTGTTCTGAGTTAGGAGTTTGATGGAGCCATTACATGTAGGACTGAGTGTTACAAGATCTCTCACTGCACATTGTCCAGTTATGTCCCTCTATATTTCTTCCCATTTACTGCAGAAAGAAGCTTCTCTGATGATGGCTGAGTGAGATACTATTCTATGAGCATAGCAAAATGAAACTATGATGACTTTTCCATTAGCAATATTTATTAAATTATATATTTCAGTAGTTGAGAACATTTTCATCATCTATTTATTGAAACTCTCCAGTTGAAAATATTTTATAAAATGGTAATTGATAGAATATATATCTTACTAGCCATTATAGTTTTTCAACATAAGGCTCATTTAAAACACAATAGCTTAAATTTGTAAGCATATCAATATTTACATCAAAGATAATTTAATACAACTACTATAATCATATCAAAGATCTGCAAAAAATAAACTAGATGAAAGCTCACAATTTTTAGCCCCATATATTTTACCTTTTCCATGAAAATATCTATAAAAAGCTATACATTATCTTACATTTTGTAATATGGTTAATTCATAACTTGATTATAGAAAAATATCTTTTCAGTATGTTTTAAGACACAGGAAAGTATTGGAAAACTTGCTTGTGAGAAGTGTCACAATTGTTTCTTCAGAGCATATCAAACATCCTATTTTGAAATTTTCAGAAATTCCAAGTTAATGCTACATTTTGTTGTAAACAGTAATTTTATGCCAACTGAGATATATCCTTGCTCTTTCAGAGTGGAATTTACCATATCTGAAGTTTCACGATTGAGGCTTGAAGATCATATGTAGTTTATCTCGACCCTGACAAGCAGCATTTTAGTTTTGGTTTCAATTAATCAAAGAATATTTAGGTTTCTTTTTACTTATATTCTTTTTTCCTTAATTTGAAATTTCATTTTCTGTTGACACATTTCATATGTCAAGCAGTTACAACACTATTATATTTGATTCTTCTTGAGAGACTGTTAATCAATTGTTAAATTCACAGTCCAGAAACCATGGAAGATCAATGAGTAGTCAATCTTTCATATTTGTATATTATGCATTCTGATCTAATTGTAGGCACCTTAGTTATCTTTAAGGAAGATACATTCACTATGACTTAGCAATAAATTACTGTTAACTACTATTGTAGAAACCATCTGAACACCTTCTGTAAAATAGATACAAGTACAAAAGTTATAATGTGTTTTGACACAATTATAAGTCTGAGTTGTTACTGGAAATTTCTACAGTTGAGGATTTATTTTCAATTTTTCTAAATATGATGCAAACTACCATCACAAACTGTGATTTCATGTAGCTCTTGTTAACTTTTCTGTGTGTATTTCTCTTACCTTTTTTGCTTTGCTTTTATTTTATTATTATTTTTATTAACATCTTCTTTCTTTTATATGAACTTTTTGTTTGAGATTCTTTTATTTCCTATCAAGGCAGCCTCCTCAAGCAGAAAAAAGAGGAACATTTTCTATATGCATTTGCAAAAATAGATTGATTACCACTGACTTGTTAAAGCTACAAAATTGATTACCTAAACCTGTAACACTTCTTTTTACTCAGATTCAAAATGGTAATCATTATATAGGACTTTTAGGAGAACTCGGTGACATCATAGAACTTGGAAGGCTAAGGCAAGGCTGACTCTCTTCTTTGTCTGCTCTTCTGGAAGAGGAGAAAAACATCCAAGACCCCATGGCTATTCTTAATTATATTGAGTGTTAGTACTAATTGTAGAAAACAAAATCCTACAAAAAGACAAACAAAGACATGCCACCACTTGCAAAATGACCCATTATCTGGTATAAAGTATAATATGTTTTAAATGTATGGCAGTGAGAATATTCCAGTTGTTGGGTAAATACCGAAGAAGCAGATTTTGCAGATGTGGATGCTAAGCAGAGAACAACATGTCTGAGATGGAAAAAAAATCAAAGGATGCTTATGATTTTCAGGTGTGTGTGTGTGTGTGTGTGTGTAAACTAATAGACAAGTGTTCCTTGTTATCTTGACTATTTTTCCTATAGCTTATTAATTGAAAACTAAGTCTTTTCTGTGTTTTAACACATTTACATTGATTTATTTAATAGAATTTATTTCTACTATCCACACTATGTGATGTGTTTTATTTATTTGAACAATAAACATTATGGTTTATATTTACAATGTATAAATAAAATTGCATACTGCCTTAATAGTATCTGCCTTTCAAACTTGTAAGCACTGAAAAAAATTCATGCTAAACCCTCAATTGAACTTAGTGTATAATAGGTCCTCAAACTCATCATGGTAGATTTACTATTCATTTCCACGATGGCTTTCACTTATATGATTGGAAATACAATGTACTCCATTTTTTCCTGTCTTTCAGTGATTTGTACATTATTTTTCTCATTTATATTATTATTACCTAGATCTTGAGAATATCTTTCTAATTTTCAAGATCAACAACAACATATCCTTCCATTATACTTTATGTAAAAATAAACACTTAATGTGCTTTGTCAATTATTAATTCACTTCATTGTATTATTGAATATGTGAGAATTTTAGGCATATTTCAGTTTATATAATCAACAGTTGAATTATGCATACCCTTCTCTATGAATGGTATATTTTTAAATGCTTATCTTATTTGAGCAAGCAATCATTATTAGACTTAACTACATGTTTCACTCCATTAATATTTCATTAATCAGTCACTTCAGTAATAGAAAACATTTCCATAATTTCATTGTCTTAAAGGGTTGAATATTTCTTTCTGTTCACAGTTTGAGAGAGCTGTTATGTTAGGGTGACTCTGGTGAGTTACATGGCCCTGGAGGCCATCAGCAAGACTCTGTGCCAGATGTCATCTCAGTCTGGACTCAGATTAAATGAGTGGCCAATATCCATGCTTTTCCATTGGGAGCCAGAAGAGGGAAGAGTTAAATCCTGAAAGGACATGTAAACTTTGACTTGAATGATTAATATGTCTGTCAAGTCATATTTTAGTTGGCAAAGGAAATCATAGAGTCAAGCCAAAGGTCAATGATAAAACATAGACTTGCTACAGGAAAATATGGCCTGGCAGAAGGAACTCATTTTGAACAGGCAGTGTACCAACTGCAACTGTATAACACAAAAATTTTCCTGCCTAAATTTGTATGCTTTTTAAAACCTGTCTTTGATAATACATCTGACTCTTGAATGTTGGAGAGATGTGTCCTGAAGCAATTTATCAATTCATTTTATAGTCAGTAATTTGGGAAAACACACACACACACACACACACACACACACACAAATTTATGTTTGGATATAGTAAATAAATCTCTTGGTACATTTTTAAATTTAAAGTCAGTATGTAATGGTTCTTCAGATTAAAGGAGAAAATAAAAACTAGAGTTATTTAAATGGAAATGTTAAACACTTCATAGTCAAACCGAGTGCTGGGATTAAAGGCATGCGCCACGACCGCCTGGCAAAGAACCTTCCTTCGTTCCTTTCTGTCTTTCTTTTTCTTTTGGTTTTTTGAGACAGGGTTTCTCTGTGTAGCTTTGTGCCTTTCCTGGAACTCACTTGGTATCCCAGTCTGGCCTCGAACTCACAGAGATCTGCCTCCCTTGTATTAAGTTGGGCAAGGCAACCCAGTATGAGGAGTAGAGCCCCCAAAGCCAACAAAAATGTCAGAGACAGCCCCTGTATCTACTGTTAGGAATCTCACAAGGGAAGCAAGCTACACAACTGTAACATACATACAGAGTGCCTAGGTCAGTCCCATGCAAGCTCCCTGGTTGTCGGTTCAGTCTCTGTGAGCCTCTATGAGCCCAGGTTAGTTGATTCAGTGGGTTTTCTTGTGATGTCCTTGAGCCCTCTGGCTCCTACAATCTTTTCCCTCCCTCTTCATCAGGATTCTCTGAGCTTCACCTAATGTTTGGCTATGGGTCTGCATCTATTTTGATCAGTTGCTGGGTGAAGCCTCTCTGATGACAATTAAGCTAGGCACTTATCTATGAGTACAGCAGAATATCAATAGGCATCAATACATTGTCGTTTTTTCCCCTACATGTCGTGTTTGGTTCTATCCTAGGGCCTTGGGTTAACCGATATGTAGGTCCTGGTGCTCAAGGCAGTGTCAGGAGTGGGCTTACTTTCCTGGTATGGGTTTTAGGCTAGACGGGCCATTAGTTGGCCACTCCCTCAGTCTCTAGGCCACCCAAATTCCAGCACATCCCAGAGGCAGGACATAACTCGAAGTTTTTGTGGCTGGGTTGTTTTCTCACTCTCACCGCTTGAAGTCTTGCATGGTCACAAGAGGTGGACAGTTTAGGCTACGTATCTGCTATTGCATCGTCTTAGCGGGGGTCATCCCTGTAGATTCCTGAGAATTCCTTGGCCCAGGTTTTTATCTCACCCTGAAATGGCCCCCCATTTCCAATAGTCTCTTTCAAGTGCTCTCCTCCTCCACCATCTCCTCAAACCTGATTGCTTATGTTCCCATCCCCATGTGCCCACATTTTACTCAGGAAATCTCTTCTATTTCCTCTTCCCAGGGAGATCCAGGCACCCACTTTGAACCCTCCTTGTTACCTAGTCTGTCTGGGTTTGTAGATTGTTGTATAGTTATCTTCTATTTTACAGCTAATATTTGAGGAGACTATTGTTTTCCTGAGGGTGATAGGAGGCAGGATTGTAGATTATATGCTGAATCAATCATTAAATCATAGGCAATCCCAGACAGTTTGCTAAAGTATTGGATATAAAGAGAAGAACCAAGGAAAAGGGAGTTTCAGGAGGGTTTCTTCATCAATGTAATTTCTACATGTTTTCATGGAACTGGAGGCCTTAGAAGACAAAAATGTATCCCAAAAATAGATTTCAATGTCTGAAGCATTGTTTTAAAGAGACACTAATATGGACTTCAGTGCATAGGGAAATAGGAAAGGCCCATTTGACCTCACTGTAGAGGAATAAAGATTGAAATAGATAAGAGAGTAAGCACAAGGTGTCAGAAATGAGCTTTTTGTTAAGCCTAATTGAGATATTTTTATTTTGTTTATCTTTTGTGGACAAGATAAGGGTAGAGTTGCTGCAGAGTGCCACCTAGAAGAATACCAGTTTCATAGCTGGAAGTCCAGTTAGCCTGAGATCCCACAATTGAGATGACTGCATTTCAGTTTGTTCTCAGGTATTTAGGCATTTTAAGGCAGGCTATGAGAAATTGTTATGTCATTAAATTTATATCATGTTAAAACTGTAAATATATAATCAATCATTTGTTAGATGATGATCTAATGTTAAAATATAATATGACCTATATTAGGTTTTATAAAACTGGATTATGGCTTATACGATGCTTTGTATGACATCAAGTAGATTTATTGTTTAGATATTCACAAAACTTAATCTTTTCCTTATTGATTTACCCTTCTTTTATTGTAGTATGCAGTCCTTTTTCTTTTGACATGTTACCTTCAGTTGGGGGCACATAAAAGTTTTGTGTGAATGTGCTGTTTCCATCTTTGTTGGATGTTACATTTTATTTTAAAACCAATGTTCTACTGCTGTAATGCCTTAGGCACTATAGTTCTATTTTATCTATTTATGTTCTATCCTTTGGGGGCTTTTTATACATTTCTCTAATTTATCTTTTTATCACTGAAGTAAGTTTCATATATTAAAATTCACAGCTTATCTTTATTATAAGCATAATACAAAATAAAAGAAATTCAAATAATACAGGAAATATAAGTTTGAAAAACCAAAAGTCTTCAACAGGGGAATATTTCTGTTAAAATTTTAGTTATTATTTAAGATCTGTGCCTATAATCTAATAGAACATATGATTTTTCACATTGTCTGTATTTCAAAAGCATTGTATCCATGAAAAATGTCAGTCAGTGCTTTCTACCTCTTCTCTCCTGAATACCCCTCTCTATCTATGCCCCTTTAGTAATTTCCTGACCTCTGAGTTTCTAATGAAATACACATATCTGAGGATCCAAAATCCAATATACACAAATGAAAGAAAACATGTGATATTTGTCTTTGTGGATCTGGGCTTCCTTGCTCATAATGATTGTTTTCATCTCCATCTGTTTCTCCAAATTTTTTCATAATTTAATTTTTTAATAGATGAATAATATTCCATAGTATAAATATACCACATTTTCATGATCTATTCATCAGTTTCCATTTCCTGGGTATTGTGAGTACAGCAGCAATGAACATGGATGAGCAAGTGTCTCTGTAGTAGGATATAGAATCATTTGGGCATATACACTTCTTAACCCTAATCAGAGAAAGTTCTGTTTGCATTAGATGATCATCAACACAGAGACACACAGCTGACCAATATCCAGAGAATAAGGGACTGAAGAATGTTTGGATCTAAAGGAAACATATATGCCAAACTACTTCCCCCAAAGACTCAGAAACAATTGTGGGAGGAGGGGTAGAAAGAGTGTAAGAGTCAGAGGTGATAGATGATTACAAGGAAACAGTGTCTCTGGACATAGCTGGATGCTGAATGAGTTCACAGTGGTTGTGACAGCATGCCCGAATCTGGGAAATCCCAAGGCTGGCCAACTGCCAGCATGGGGAAGGAAGTTGAGCATGAAGTTCCACCACCAGATTAGGAGCTATTGTAAGCTGTTGGGCAGGGAATGGGCAGTTATTGCTAAGAGTTTATCCCTGACCAACTGCCTGTGCTCTGTGGATTATTTGGACAATAAAAATTGGTGCTGATAGAAACCAAAGGCAGACAAAAAACAAACAAACAAGCAAACAAACAAAAAACAAACAAACAAAAAGGACACAAAATAAAGTAGGTAAGTAAAGGCATCACGGATCTAGGAAAACTTGGGGGAAGGACACTGAATATGATCAGAACTAATTTCATGAAATTCTCAAACAACTAATAAAAATGTCAATAACTTTAGCTCAGCATTTTTATTTTAATGAAAAGTTCTTCTCCATATGCATTATAAGTTTTAAGATATTGACACTATGGAGAATTAAGTTACTCTCAATATTTCAAACTTATACTCACCATACTATCATAGTTATTTCTATGTGTGCTTTTGTGTAGTTTTAAATAAGATGGTTAGTAATACCAATACATTTCTTTTGGGGGACATAATTCTTGACTATCCAAACTAGATGCTTTTCTTCACTCATATTGTTTATATTCAATCACAATGGTAATATAACATGTTTTCAGCCTTACTGGGATTAGTAAATTTATAGATTACCACATGGAAGTGTCTAATATATGGCTGGAGACGTGGATAGGCTATTAAATGCTAGGCTCACAACCAAAACTATAAGAAGTAACTGATATGTACCTCTTCATCCCAGGTTCCTTCTGTGTTTTCTGGTAGTAGTGATTTTACATTTATACTGAAATTTGTTCCAACCTATTGAAGCATTTCATGCTGCTACTGTTGACAATGATATTTTTAAAAATTTATGTTCATTGTTTATTTGTAAGTGTGTGTCTGTGTAAATGTATGCATACATTTGTGTATATTTATCCACAAATGCTTGAAGATGATATCAGGAACCTGAGAAATGGAGTCCCAGTTTGCAGTGAGCTCAACAATTTATGTGCCTGGGAAAAAGCCCTGGTCTTCTCCAAAAGTATGAAATATCTTAAACCACTGGCCATCTTTCCAGACCCACAGTTGGATATGCTTATACATTGTGTTTTCTACTCTGCTTTTCCTTCCTTGGTTGGCATTTATACAAGGAATGATTTCTTTAAAATAGTTTGTTTTTGTTTGGAGAGCCCCTCACAGTGGGACCAGGACTTATCCCGGGTGCATGAAATGGCTTTTTGGAACATATTCCCTAGGGTGGGATATCTTGCTCAGCCTTGGCACAGGGAGGAGGAGCTTGGTCCTGCCTCAAATTAGTATGACAGACTTTGTTGACACCCCAAGGGAGTCTTTACCCTCTCTGAGAAATGGATGGGTGGAGGTGGATGGGTAGGAGAAGGAGAGGGAAGGGGAACTGGGATTGATATGTAAAATGAAAAAAAAATTAATTAAATAAATAGAAATAAGTTTCTTTGTTTTATCTTATAATTTATTTTGATATATTAAAAATAATTTAAAGTATAAAGGACTAACAAGCACTATAAAAGTATAATATTCAAATGAAAAAAATAGTTTGGACCTATAAATCTTTTTTTTTTTTTTTTTTTTTTTTTTTTTTTTTTGGTTTTTCGAGACAGGGTTTCTCTGTGTAGCTTTGCGCCTTTCCTGGAACTCACTTGGTAGTCCAGGCTGGCCTCGAACTCACAGAGATCCGCCTGGCTCTGCCTCCCGAGTGCTGGGATTAAAGGCGTGCGCCACCACCGCCCGGCTATAAATCTTTTTTATTTAAAAAATTTTTATTCATTTTACATACCAACCACAAATCCCCCTCTCATCCCTCTTACTGCTCTCACCGAAGACTCTCCTCCCCCCCCCCCCCCCGCCCCACCTCCCCATTCTCTCCTCCAAGAGGGTAAGGACTCCCATGGGGAATGAGCAAAGCCTGGTACATTCAATTGAGGCAGGACCAAGGCCCTCTGCCCTGCATTAAGGCTGAGCAAGGCATCCCACTATAGGTAATAGGCTCCAGAAAGCCAGCTCATGCACCAGGGATAGATCCTGATCACACTGTCAGGGTCCCCTCAAACAGACCAAGCTACACAACTGTTTCCCATATGCAGAGGCCCTAGTCTGGTCCAACACAGGTTCCATAGCTGTTGATCTAAAGTTTGTGAGTTCCTATGAGCTTGGTTCAGTTGTCTCTGTAGATTTGCCCATCATAATCTTGACACCCCCCCCCCCATTCTCATATAATCCCTCTTCCTTTTCTTTGACTGAGCTCCCAGAGCTAGGCCTGGTGCTTGGATGTGAATCTCTGCATCTGCTTCCATCAGTTATTAGATGAAGGCCTTATGATGACGGTTAGGGTATTCACCAATCTAATTACCAGGGTAGGCCAGTTCAGGCACCCTCTATTGCTACTAGTCTAATCTGGGATCATCCTTGTAGATTCCTGGAAATTTCCCTAGTACCAGGTTTTTCCCTTACCCCATGATGTCTCCCTTTATTAAGATATCGCTTTCATTTCTCTCCCACTTAGTACCTCTCCCAGCTTGACCATCCGGTTCCCTCATGTTCTCATCTCCCATCTACTCCCCTCTATTGCCTCCCCTCATCCCTAATTTACTCGTGGAGATTTGATCTGTTTCCCCTTCTAAAGGCAGTCTATGTATCCCCCTTATGATCCTCCTTGTTTCCCAGCTTCTCTAGAGGTGCGGGTTATAGTCTCATTATCCTTTGCTATATCTAGTATCCACTTATGAGTGAGTACATACCATATTTGTCCTTCTGAGTCTAGGTTACCTCACTCAGGATGATCTTTACTGCTTCCATCCATTTGCCTGAAAATTTCATGATGACACTGCTTTTTAATGCTGAATAGTACTCTATTGTGTATATGTTCCATATTTTCTTTATCCATTCTTTGGTTGAGGGGCATCTAGGCTGTTTCCAGATTCTGACTATTATGAATAATGCTGCTATGGACATTATTGAACATGTGTCCTTGTGGTAGGATTGAACATCCCTTGTGTATATGTCCAAAAGGGTTATCACTAGGGCTTGAGGTAGATTGATTCCCAATTTTCTGAGAAACCACCATACTGATTTCCAAAGTGGCTGTCCAAGTTTGTACTTCCATCAACAGTGGAGAAGTGTTCCCCATGCTCCACATCCTTTCTAGCATAAGCTGTCATCAATGTTTTTGATCTTAGCCATTCTGGCAGATATAAGATGGTATCTCATAATCATTTTGACTTGCATTTCTCTGATGACTAAGGTTGTTGAGCAATTCCTTAAACGTCTTTCAGCCATTTAGGATTCTTCTGTTGAAAATTCTATGTTTAGATCTGTAGCCCATTTTTAAATGGGGTATTTGATATTTTGATGTCTAGTTTCTTGATTTCTTTATATATTTTGGAGGTCAGCCCTCTGTCAGATGTTTTGTTTATGAAGATTTTTTCTTATTCTGTAGCCTATCATTTTGTCTTATGTATTGTGTCATTTACCTTACAGAAGCTTCTCAGTTTCAGGATGTTCCATTTATTAATTGTTATTCTCAGTGTCTGTGCTACTGGTGTTATATTTAAGAAGTGGTCTCCTTTGCCAATGCATTCTCGAACTTACAGAAATCTGCCTGGCTCTGCCTCCCACATGCTGGGATTAAAGGCATGCACCACTGCTGCCCAGTACATAAAGCCATGAGGTCTTTTTTAAGGTTGTTTCCTTCTGCTTCTTCTATGTTGGGATGTTCAGGTCTTACTGTAGTATAACCACTAGGTTCTGGTGGTGCCATATTGCTCTTTAGATTGTTGAATGTATTCTTTCACTGGCACCCATCTCTTCCTCCTATCACTGCAAACGGTGTCTGTTTCAGGGAGCTACTCTTGGTCAAATTGGCTCCCTCAGTCCAGTTGGAGCTGGCAGAGTTTGTATCTCTGGGAGCAGTTGCAGTCTTGGGAGATGCATTGGTTCTAGGGATGGAGTGGGGTTTGTAGATTATGGTGTCTGATGGGGGTGGTGGTGGTTAGACCTGCCTTCAAGAGCCTTGCCTACTGGCCAGACAACTTGGCCTGCAATGAGTGGGGGTATAGGGGTATGGGTTGTGCTCCTGGGCCTAAGGCCTAGAGGCTTGGGTGACCAGCTGGGAGAACAGTCACTTACCTCTTGGTCCAGTTGGAGCTGCAAGAGTCTGTATCTCAGGGAGCAACTGTGGTCCCAGCGGATGGGTTTGTTTGGGGGACTGAACGGGACTTGTAGATTACAGGATCTGATCCAGGGTGATTGTGGTCAGGCCTGTTTGCAGGAGTCTTGTCTGCTGGCCTGCAACTGAGGCTGCAATGGTTGGGGGTATTGTACCTATAAATCTTAATTATTTCTCTTCTTTTATAAAAAAGTTCAGCTGATTTTCAGATTTTTTTCATATATGTGGTATTTCCATATACAGATGCAAATACTGATAATTCTACCTTTACAATTTTGAAGCATTTATCTTTTTCTATTTTCAATGACAATATTAAGTTGAAGATAATTGTTAACTTCTTTTCTTATTCATGATTGTATCAGAGAAATTTCTAGAGTATTTCCTTTAACCAGAACATGTATTTCAGTGTTTAAATAGCCACATTGTTAACTATGAAAGCCTATGAAAATACATGTTTTGAAATTCCCAAAGATCAGTATTATAGAATATTAGTTGAAGATGTGTTACATTTGTTTATGCTGTGAAATATTTATTTAATGATGTAATGATGTGCTGAATTCTTTCATGTTACATTTATTTAACTCAGTGAAGCTGTGTTAGTTTGCCTGTCTAAAACACTTGATTGGTCTAATAAAGAGCTGAATGGCCAATAACAAGGCAGGAGAAAAGATCTCTGGGGATGGAAGGCAGAGAGACTATATAGAAGGAGAAATCTGGGAGGGGAGATTGAGGAGCAAGAAAAGAAGGGGCCAGCAACCTACCCACCCAGCCAGACATGGAATAAAAAGGAAAGAAAAGATATACAGAAATAGAGAAAGGTAAAGCCCAGAGACAAAAGGTAGACTGGCTAAATAAAGAAAACTTGACAAGAAACAAGCCAAGCTAAGGTTGGGCATTCATAAGTAAGAACAAGCTTTCATATATTTATTTGGGAACTGGGTAGCGAGCTCTCAAAAGAGCCAAAAGAGTAAAAAAACAAACAAACAAACAAACAAAAAACAAAATAAATAAGTGTCTTGCTCATCCAACATCAGAGAAACATTCTCCTGAAGTAGCTTGAAATAAACTCAAAGACTTGAAGCTGGACAATGTGCAGAGCATGAGAAACTTTGTAATACTCAGTCATAAAGGGAATGTCTCCATCAATTCCCTTCACTCAGACCTCAGGGAACTGTGGAAGAGGAGCCAGGAAGATTTTAAGAGCCAGAAGATATGGATAACCTGTCTTTTGGCAAGAGTGAGGTATTGAAGTTAGTAATCCTTAACGTGTGCGGGTCCATATGTTATTGAAGCCATAGTAAAACTTACTTTATGAACTTGGAAGACCTTGTATTTGGTGCATAGATGT
This sequence comes from Peromyscus californicus insignis, assembly GCF_007827085.1. NCBI lineage: Eukaryota > Metazoa > Chordata > Mammalia > Rodentia > Cricetidae > Peromyscus > Peromyscus californicus. The sequence continues at coordinate 36,119,052 of NW_026294447.1, read as the reverse complement.
TAAGAATTGCAATGTCCTCGATGGACTTTTGTTTTGGTGAGTATATAGTATTCTTCCCTATCTCTTCAGATTAATTTTGATTTGAATTATATTTTGTCTGATAATAAAATGGCTATACTGTTTTGTTCTTTTAGCTTTGAATATCTTTTTTTTCACTCTTTTACCCTGAAGTTATGTCTATCCCTGATGTTAAGGTGTGTTTCTTGGATGCAGTAGAAGGATGGATCCTGTTTTTCAATCCATTCCTTTAGTCTGTTTTTTTATCTTAATTTTTTAATTAAGGAATTTTTAATTCATTTTACATACCAACCACAGATCTCCCTCTCTTCCCTCCTCCTGTGCCTCCAACCTACCCCCTCCAACCTACCCCCAATCCCTCCTCCAACAAGTTATGACCTCCCATGAGGAGTCAGCAGAGCCTGGTACATTCAGTAGAGGCAGGTCCAAGCTCTTACCCCACATCAAGACTGTGCAAAGTGTTCCACCATAGGTAGTGGGTTCCAAAAAGCCAGCTCATGCACCGTACTGTCAGGGGTGCCCTTAAGCAGATCAAGCTACAGAACTGTCTCACTTATGCAAAGGGCCTACTCCAGTCCCATGGAGGCTCCACAGCTGTTGGTCTAAAGTTCATGAGTTCCCACTAGTTTGATTTGGATGTCTCCTTACATTTCCCCATCATGGTCTTGATGCCCCTTGCTCGTAGAATCCCTCTTCCCTTTCTTCAACTGGACTCCTGGAGCTCAGTCTGGTGCCTGGCTATGGATCTCTGCATCTGCTTCCATCAATTACTGGATGAAGGCTCTATGAAGACAGGGTATTCACCAATCTGATTACTCGGGTAAGCCAGTTCAGGCACCCTCTCCACTATTGCTAGTAGTCTAAGCTGGGATCATCCTTGTGGAGTCTGTTTCTTTTTATAGAGGAATTAAAACCACTGATTTTGAGAGTTATCAATGAACAATGCTTGTTGACTTCTGTTATTTTGTTGCTGTGTTGTGCCCACATCTTTTGATTTGCTGGTATGGGATTATTTATTTCTTGTGTTTTTTTGTATGTCGTTAACCTCTTCAGGTGACACTATTCCTTCTAGAGTTGCGGTTTCGCACTCTTCCTAATTCTGCAACCTTTTAATACATTTCCCCATGTTGTGGTGACCCCCAACCATAAAATTATTCTGCTTGCTACTTCATCACTGTATTTTTGCTACTGTTTTTAATTGTTATATAAATATCTGTTTTTTCCTCCAATGGTCTTAGGTGACACCTGTTGAAAGTGTCATTTAAATCCCAAAGAGGTCAAGACCCACAGGTTGAGAACCACTTTTTAGAGCCTTCTGTCGAGCTGGATTGTTGATGGATAGTGCTTAAATTTGTTTTGGTCATACACTGTCGGTCTTTCATTTTCTATCTGTTGTAATTGAACATATAGTTTGTTCTGGCATGTGTGGTCTCTTACAGTTTGTAGAACATCTCTCTGGGCCCTCTTGGCTGTTAGGGTCTCCATTGAAAAGGCAGGTGTTATTCTAATAGTTCTGCCTGCATGTGCTGTTTGGTGTTTTCCCCTTGCGACTTCTTTTATTCTATATGTGTTTTATTTTGTTTTTGCTTTGATGATTACATGCAGCGGGACATTTCTTTTCTGGTCCAGTATATTTGGTATTTTGTATGCCTCCTCTTGTACCTTGATAGGCACTTCCTTTTTTAGACTGGAGAAATTTTCTTCTTCTTTTTTTTTTTTTTTGAAAACATTTTCTGTGCCTTTAACCTAGGTTTCTTCTCCTTCCTCTATTCTTGTTACTCTTAGATTTCATAGTGTCCCAGATTTCTTGGATATTTTGTGCCGGGATGGTTTTAGATTTAGCTTTTTTAATTTTTTGACTAAGGTCTTTTCTTCTATCTTATCTTCAATGACAGGTTCTCTCTGACATCTCATGTATTCTGTTGGCGAGGCTTTCCTCTGAGTTTCCTTTTTGAGTTCCTAACTTTTTCATTTCTTGTTTTCCCTTAGTTTCTTAATTGAGTCTATTTCCATTTGTAAGTCTTGAACTATTTTATTTACTTTGTTTTGTTGTTTATGTTTTCATAGATTTCCTTGATGGATTTATTCATTTCCTCCTTAAGGACCTTGAACATATTCATAAAGGTTAGTTAAAGTACTTGTGTTGTACTTCAGCTATACTGCATTTCTCAGAGCCCACTGCAGTAGGGTTGCTGGGATTTATCAGAGACATATTTTCTTACTTCTTATTGTGTTTTTATTCTGGTTTCAAGACATCTCTGTTACCTATCCCTTCCCTTGTAAGTTACCCCACAAAATAAAGCCCTCCCTTTTAACTACATGGAGTTGCCTCATAATTCTACCAATACATTTCTGTTTAAGATGATTCTATGTGCTGATATCTGGTTTTGCCTTTGTTGTGTGGCACTCTCTTTTTGGGTTTCTTTTGCCCTCTCTGATCCTTAAGAGAATGTGGTAACTCTTGGTTGTCTGGTAGGGAATGACTCTGAGATGATGCCAAGTGTTGACACTGGGGGTTCTAGATAGGATGTATTTTTTGGTATTGGGAAATGAGCTAGAAGGGGGTGTGATTAGGGGATTCACCAGAAGGAGGGAAGCAGGGTATGCCACCAGGATCTACTTAGCCACCTGGGAATGTGAACAGACAGAAAGGAGAGGCCACAACAGATAGTCTGCTATAGATCTGGTGATAACAATGGAACATTGGATTTGGAGGAGAGAAGGGAGAATGGAGATCTGAAGATTGCCTACCTGTTCCTTTGGTTGGTAGCATCATAATCATCATCATCACCATCATCATTTAGATGCCTGTTTGTATCCCAATGAAAGGGAGAAGAAATGGATGGGAGTAGATTTAGGTGGATAGGAAAGTAGGGAGAAATAGCTGGAAGGGAACTATAGTTAGAAAATATTGTATTAAAATACTATTTCCAATAAAATTGCATATTCTTTGGCTGGGAAAATGGATCAATTGGTAAAGTACTTGCTGAGCAAGTATGAGAACCTAAGTTCTAATCTCTACCACCCATGTAAGATCGAAGCACAGAGGCACTGTCCTGTAACCCCAGATCTAGGGTATGACTGTGGTTGGAGACAGCAGAGTCTGTGGAGCTTGCAGGCCAGCAAGCCTAGCAGAAGCAGTGACATCCAGGTTCAATGAAAAACCTTGCCTCAAAACAGGTGTTGATGTGTGTCAGAGGAAGGTACTTTGGTTTGATCTCTGGCCTTCACACTCACATGTATGCATGTGGGTGTGCATATTTGCAAACACACACACACACAATGTAGATTCTTGTGCCTATATGTACATAATAATTGAAACTGTTCAGATTGTTAGACTATAATTAATTTTTTTGAAAGATGTGTTAGTTTAAAGGCTTTCAGTATTTTCTTTGCAAGTGCCTTCAGACTACTCTTGCGACTAAATCACTTTTTTAAAATTTATTTATTTTTATTGTATGTACGTTGGTTGGTGTTTTGCCTTCAGGTATGTCTGTATGTCAGGTATGTCAGATCCCCTGGAACAGGAGTTATAGACATTTTTTTTTGTGATGTCATATGGATACTGAGATTTGAGCTCATGTCCTCTGGCAGAGCAGCCCGTGCTCTTAACTGCTGAGGCGTCTCTCTAGCCCTGGCCAAATTACTTTTATTTGAATGATTCATAAAAAATTCAACTCCAAATTTTAATTTCATCTTAAATATTAACTAGTACATTTTCAACTCTTTTTATATTTATTTTTTTTAATTTTGAGATTATAACATAATTGCATCATTTTTCTTCCCTTTCCTCTCTACAAACACTCCCACACATCCCTCCTTACTCTCCTTCAAACTTATGACCTCACTTATATCGCTTTTAATTGTGTGTGTGGGCGGGGAAGAGGTGGTGTGGTGCTCATAAAGCATCTGGTCCTTGCTATAGTTACAGGCCCTGGTGATGCCACTGAAGGGGTGCTAGGAACTGAACACCAGCCCTCTGCAGGAGCACTGTGTGCTCTCAACCACTGAGCCATATCTCCAGACACTCCTTTTGTCTCATATTAAATTATCTCTTTCTGTTGCTCATAACTTCAGCCCTCTTTCCATTTCTGGAGGCCAATCTGTGACCCCAAGACGCTCAAGACTGAACAGAGCATGCACACCATTTTTTCCTTTACTTTATCTTGCCTCTTCTGAAAGCCCTTGTGTTTGCTCCACCATATCTGAGACTGGAAAACTGAGTTAGGGTGGATTTGAAAACTCTTTGACATGATACAATGATCGTTTCTTTATTGGAAACACTGGCCACTCATGATATCCTTTTTTATGTCAGACCCACACATTCTCATTGCATTGTGGGGTGTGTTCTTCAGAGTACTTCATCATGACTCCCCATGTCATAGTTAAAACACAGGAAACCTGAAAAATGTAACCTGTTTAATCATTTCATCTGGACTAGCAACCTCACTCCCCTTCACCAGGCACCTGTACAACAATGTCTTCCCTTTAACCTTTCTGAAAAACCCCTTACAGTTTCACATGTTTACCCTGATCACATCCTTTGCTATTCTGCTCACCATGAATCTCTCATACATATCTGTCTCCATAATCATTATTTGGTTGGTCACAAAGAGATCAACTGCCTGCCAGTAGAGGAAGATCCCAAATTGCTCAACTGTGAAACATCCTTCAATCCAGTCATACACTTATCAGTCTTGAGTTACAGTGTCACTCCTCTTTTCGAGTGATCCTCTTAAAGCCCTTTAATTTGGCTTAATGTGGAGGTGAGCAGCTACTTCTATCTCTTGTGCAAGGAGACAAGAAAGTGCAATCTTCATGCTTTCAGCCTATTACTTCTCATTTCAATAACTATTTTGTTGTTAAGAATTTTTTTTTCCTTCTACATTTCAGGCTTGCAGGGAGCAGAAGGAAGGATGGGAGGAGGATCTGTGGTTGGTATGTAAAATCCATGACTATTGTGAAATCGTCTCCTTATATAATTTGTAGGTAGAAAATCTAAGTAAAAGAGCCACTTAGCCACTTTGCACTGTCTGTAAGCCAATAAGCATTCATTTATATAGAGCCTTACTCAAAATTATCAAATGTTTAATTAACAGACACATGAAAAAACATAGGTAATCTATTGCAGACACATCTGAAAATAAGTATATAGAGCAAAGGGAATGGAGACCAGAATTCAAAGTCATAAAGCCTGAAAAATTCTTAGTCCCTGGAAGTCACATGGAATGGCCATCTCTGAGAGTCCCTGGAATTAATGTAATTTTCAGCCAGCTTTCTTTAATGTTACTCTTCCAGAGTTTGTCGCCTTCTTGTTACACTTCAAACAAAGCAGAACTTCAGAGATTTTTTATTGTGATTGAATTCTGTATTCCAGAATTGGCTTGTATTCACATCGCTCTTTTCCTCAGAGTCCAAATGTGCTCTAAAATTCATTGCATTAACTAAATGATTATCACACATAATTTTAAAAAGAATTGGTTGTTGTAATGTAATATATTGGAATTCTAATTGTCAAGAAGAAAAACTGAAGGAGCACTATGGTATTTCATTACAAGAATACAATCATTTTGATGATTTAGGTGTCATTTTGAATGTTCATAATGGTTAGTGATGTGTTCATTTAAAGCATTGCATATGTATCCTTAAGGACTGAGAAAATTTTAAGATACCACTGTGTGATATTAAGTCTCTTAATGGTCTCCCTGAAAGAAGTGATTGCTATAGTAAGAATTAAAAATTCTCAACAAAACTTTAGTTAATGCAAGTATCAGAAATGTTGGATTTTATTTTGTGTCAGCAAATAAGAAATGTAATCAGTTAAGCAGTTGAAACTAAAATAGTAGATCTCTGGTGCTTTTTCACAGGGATCTCCATTCATGATAGACAGGGAGTGGGCAGATCTTGGTGTAGCTGAAGTTTTTCTCTGGTCCTGCCTGACTCCCGAAGCCCCTTGGTCTTGCAGTCCTGCAGTTGCTCAGACCCAAATAAACACTCAGAGGCTTATATTATTTTCAAACTGTATGGTCTATGGCAGTCCTCTTGCTAGCTAGCTCTTATATTTTAAAATAACACATTTCTATTAATCTATGTTTTGCCATGTGTTCCTTGGCTTTACCTGTCTGTTGGCATGTTGCTTCTCCTTCAGTGGCAGCTAGCATCTCTCTCTGCCTTCTTCCTGTTTCTCTAGTTAGAATGTCCCACCTAACCTTATTCTGCCTCACCATTGACCAAACAGCTTTATTTATCAATCAATCAGAGCAATGCACATTTACAGCATATAGAAAGACATCTATAGCATCTTGGGACTCCCATGGAGTGGTTAGCTACTCCAACATGAACATGAGCAAGATTGTTGCTTATAAGGGTACCAATAAATGTCTCAGGTTTCACAAAAATAATGGACAAGGCTTTTACTTTTCCATTAATTATGGATAAGGAAATAAATTGTTGAAAACATAGTCACAAGCCTACTTTTAAGAGAAGAGGCAACACTACTTCATCCAAAGCTTGCTGAAGAGTACAGAATTACCAAGACAAAATGACTCCCTTAACAATGAATATTGAATAAAACAAAGGATTGCCAGATGCTGTAAAAGTTTTGGTGTTAACACATTTTGTTAGATTAATACCACAGCAAGTCATATTCAATGGTTTTGATTTTTTTCAGTAAAATTTTCGACTTTTAGAATAAAATAAGAGGATAAATAAATAGGTCAAATGAATTCATTTAATCATTTTAACAATACAAAGCAGAATAAATAGAATTCCAGTATGATCCATGTTTTATTAAAGAAAGATGAAGCATTTTTCATTTCAGTGACATGTGTCAAATAAAGTTTACCCTTTGAATCATGTTTGCATTATAGTTCATTATTCTCAACCATATTCATGTTGTTATAAATCTGTTATCAGTATTCTGGGGAACAGTGCTGGGGATCATGGTAGACAAGTGCTTTTACTCTTACCTTGATAGGCTCCTGCCTTGTGCCTCATTTTTGGTATACAGTACTACACAAGTGCCTCAGCTATCCTGTTAAATGGTATAGGTAGAAGTTCCCAGGTTGGTTTTCATTACCTCTTTATTTTCCCACTTGGCCCCTACTTGGCAGGTTGTTATGTTTTATTGGAATATTGTTCTACCATCTTTAGACTACAGTGGATATAGTATAGTTCTTAAAGAGTACTTTGGATTTTGTGAATGGCCTGACATCTGCTGGCATCCTTATTCTAGAAAAGACTTCCCAGTCTGGTTTCCTTTTGGTGCAACTTTCCAGTTGAACCTAATGCTCAGTTAACATGAAGGAGTTTGTGCCTGGTACTGAAAACCTATTCAACTAAGCCATAGAAGTCAAAGACCCTAGAGAAAAGTCTACTTCTGTGATTTTCATAAATCATTATAACTTCTATATACTTACTTTTTCCCCTGAGTCCTGTGGAAGAGCAACAAGTGCGTTTAACCCCTTATTAACCCCTTGGCAGCTTCTCTCCACACCTCCCCTTTTTTTTTCTTTTTAAAAGGAAGTTTTCCTAAGTAAATTGAATGCTCTCTGTTGTAACATATGACACTGACCTTTCAATTTGAAATTCAAATATAGGTAGAAAGGGAAGGTGGGACTGTACATAAGGACATTTATTGATTTGTTTTATTTTATCTTGTTGTATAATTTGGGAAACCTCTAAAGTGTTGATGTCCAATTCTCTTCTGGAGGAGCTATGGACTATTAATGGATGCTGGAAAATGAGGCATCATTTACTTTAGTGGTTTAGGCAATGGGAGACTGATTATGAAGAAATGGAGGTTCAGAGATAAAGGAAGGAAAATAAACAGGGTAATGGAATGTGAAAGTAATGAGACTACATTATACATAAATGTGAAAATATGTATGTACATGCCAAAAATAAAGAAAAATGTTGACTGAAACAGAGTGCACCTTAGTGTGCTAAGGCTTTTAGGTGTCAACTGGATGGTTTAAATAACTGCCATTTGTTCCTTCAGAGTTCTGGAATCCAGAAGTCAGAGATCAGGGTCCCAGCACAGTTGGATTCTAACAAGCTTAAGCTGTCTTCTGGACATAGAGAAGATTACTAACTTGCTGTGTACTCACATACCTTTTAGTCAGTAACCATGTATGTGTGGAGAGGAAGCTCAGGTAGGATAAGGGCACTTATGCTTACAACCTGATTTAAACCCCACAAAATGCCCTGTTACTTGGGGGCCGGAGTGTTGGTGGAGGTGATTCTGTTCATGGTGGTAGCATTGCAGTAACAGGAACAGACATGATGGTATACAAGAATATCAAATGTCGGGTTGGCATTTTCTACCTTCAAAGGAAGAGGAACTATAGAGAGGTGAATATATTGGTAATACAGTTAACAAATTATGTGTTTTTATGGTCAATAAATTCACAGAAAAGGCAATTGAGATAAGGTTGTATACTGGTTCAAGCTAAGGGTGAATGGAATTTTAGGGTCCTAAGAAAAATGTAACCACTCCTCCCCTAAGACAGATATTCTTTCCAGATCTATCAATGGATACAAACAGTTCTGTTAATCATATATAAGGGGGAGTATGAGAAATATAAGGGTTTATATTCAGTTACAAATAAGCAAGAAGGACATCTGTCAGTCTACACACATCTCATGAGGTAGCATGGCTCTGGAAGGGTTGGCAAAGGCTGGGAGGGAGACTGCTTAACCTATAAATTTATGGGAGAAATTTATATCTTGTATTCAATTCAATCTCCAGAAAAATATTCTAAAGAATTCTTATTTTCAAGAAGAAAAAGATACTCCCAAAATTTCTTATTAATCTATAGACGAATTTGTGAACTTGAATTCAGATCCAGACTTATCCAATTCCAAAGCCAGTACTTTCTTTCAACTTCTGTTCTTTTCCATACATGCAAAAGAACTTGACTCCTCTGCCAAATTAAGGATGGTTAGTTGGTATTCTGTCATTCCATGTCTAACTTAATTATAGTATTTATGAATAAGTTCAGCCCCAACTAGAAACATGCACACACACACACACACACACACACACACACACACACACACACACACACACTAAAAGAAATTTCCCTTAAAATCTTTGTCAATTGTCAATTGTGGTTATCTCAGATAAGATCAGAAAATATCTGACATTGTTCAGATATATTATTAAAAGCCTTGAGGAGTGTTACCATTGTGACACCTAGGACCATGTGGGTTTTTTTCCATTTTATTACTTTAGAATTACTTTTTAAAAAATTAGATGGCAAACTGTCACTTCTTTATTCCACTCTCCCTACAGTGTGATTGCTCTCGGGCACAATAAACACAATTTAAGATAAAGTCATTGCTTGTTGAACATCGCTGAGAGTCTTTTCTGGCTATTATTTTATATAAATTTCATCACACATATGAAAAGGATAAAACACCTATTTGGTTAAATTAGATCAAAGTGCTTTAGGGACTGAGGCACCTGCATGCTTTCTAAGGCACCGCTGTAAAGAAATGCATCCTTTCCACAGACGCACATGCTGTCTCTCCCCTGCACCTACTTCTCTTCTCAGCATTCCATCAGAACTCTTCCCGTTACCTATTACAGTAAGAGAAACCTGCACACCATGATAAATATTTTGATATTTTTAAAAAAATTTATTTATTTTAAAAGAGGATTTTTTTTTCATTTTGCATACCACTTTCTTTACTTGTATGTGGGTATTCTTAAATATTTATGTTTGTTCTTACTGGATTTGAATGAATGGTCAAGGAAGAACTAGTACTATATAAGGAATATATATATATATATATATATATATATATATATATATATATATATATATATATATATTGAACTTGATAGAAATTGCATTTATCCATCCCAATATTTTAACCTTATGATTACTTTTATCTTGACACAGGGTTCACTTTGTGGGCCAGGCTAACCTTGTAATAGGTTTGTAGTCCAGGCTGACCTTAAACCCACAAGCTTCCTGCCTCCACTTTCCACATAAAGGTGTTACAAGTGTGCACCATGAGTCCTAATTGTTATATTTATTTAGAAAATGATAAAATGACAACTTTCAAGAAATACTAAGAATGGTTTTTAATGGATTGGAAAAGAGTTTGCATATCATTATGAGTTTATTGTACTTTTTAACCAATACGGATACAAGTATAATGAATTAAACCATCCATTTGCAAATTACTTGGAAATATAAAATATAAACCATGTCAAATACCATTTAATTTAGACAGAAATTCTAACTATAGAATTATTTCTTCTAAAATAGTTGATAGAATGTTATTTAACAAGTTACTAATCTGGAAGCTGGTTTGGATCAATTTTTAAATTATTGATTATTGACATAATTATTAATACATGTTCATTAATAATGTCCAATAAGTCGTAACTTGAAGTTTAAGTTGCAAGCTTAGGTCACTATTACCACATGAAACATGACAATTTTTTTGGTAACTGAAAATCTATTTTAGACTCTATAAAATTAGCTTTTAAGTATACTTTTATTAATTACATTCCTGAAATTATCAACATAGTGCTATTTGAATTGTGACAATGTGTTTGACTTACATAAATAAAACTGTCGAGAATCAGACTGTAGAAAAACCAGAATGACCTGTCCCATAAACACAAAATTAATTAATCTTGGATAAAGAACTAATGTTGCAATAACTCCTTTGGTGTATTTGAATAATACTTCCTGCTGTGGGAGTACCGTATTAAAATTAAACCTAAATAATTTGATAATGAAACATTAACAAATCAAAGGATGAGCTCTTTCATTTATTATTAAACAATTTATCCTGAAGGTTATTTTCTATTTCCCCACATAGCAAATCTTCTGGGAATCAGAATATGTACAGCAATTACCATGATTTAATTGAAGATACAAAAGTTTCAGAATAATCACGGAGTACCATATCTGTCTGTAGGCTTTCAAAATGAATATGTAATTATACATGGCTTGCTCTGAAATTGTCTTTCTCAATTTAGAATATTTATAAAATTGTGCCAGTAAACATGGGTCAATTTCATTAGTTACTAGAATCCTATAATGTGATAAACTATATTTATTTGCAGCTTCCCTCATTGCTAGTTACTAAAATTTCTATTTTAAAACATTTGAAAAATAGAAGTATGCCAATATCATCTCTTTATCTCTGTATACAGGCATTAATGTCAGATATGTTCATAGGAATGACAGTGGGAAAATCATCATCACTGAGTACGTTTAAATTTTTTTGAGACAAGGTCAACCTCTGTAGTATAGGCTGCCTTTTATTTTTGATTCTCCTGCTTCAGTCTCCCAAATATGGGGGTTACAGCTTTACAATACCTTGCCCATCTTAAGCATTAACAAATTTCTGTCAAGTGAAAAAACTGCCACCTTGTTGTATCTAGTGTTCTTATTTTCATAGGAATGGGATTCTGACCATGGGTTTGCACATGAGTTACTGTAGAGTATTCTCAAGAAGAAATCTTATGAGAGAATGATGGAAGCATGATTAGACAAATGAAGGATCTGAATCATGGTAAACCTGCACAAAAAAGGTTGCAGACAACACCATGATGAGTTCCGAGGACAGACTCAACCTTCATGAAATTAACCCAGTTGAGGTAGAGATTTAAGCTTGCAGAATGCTCGTCTATTAGCCATTGGAAGGTACCTTAAGGAAGGTATATGTCTTAGTGTAGTGGCTCTCTTGGCCAAGTGCAGTTCCCATGAAAGGACAAATATGAGACTCTCAGCTGACAACAATCCTAACATTTTGATCCAAGTACATGACACTTTATAGAATATGGTATCATTTCTTCTTACTTGCTTCATGTATTGAAGACAGCATATCAGTTTCTCCAGACTCTTGATAGTCTTTCTTTTGCTGAATAATTTTACAAAAGGTATATAGTCAGTACAAACTGACTGGCTCTGCTGCTCATCTAGTGACTTAACTAGTAGGTTGTGTCTCCCTCAAAGGTTTGATACACTTCTAGTCACCATGCTCTTTTCATACTACGGCTTCACACTGTCCATTTAACACTGAATTTGGTAGAGGAATAAATATATAGACAGCCTGTGCATCTACAAGATGCCAAATGTGTTATTTACTTCTTCTATGCTACTGTCTCTATTTAAAGGCCAAAATAAATTAGCCTTGCTACTGAATTCCTGGTGCATTACCTCAAATTTCCACTGCAAAGTAGAAATGCAGTGTAGCATGCATTTTACCTTATACTCAAATAGCAATTTTGTATATTTGTGAAGGAAGTTGGGAAGAATTTTTACTCCATTTTTGGGTAGACATATGATCATAGTGGCTTGGTTATAGATATGGGTTGAGGGAATGGTGCTTCTTTGTTCATTTTGCACATATCTGTGTATCCCAGTCATGAAAAGTCCATTGTAGCACACTACTATTCACTCCACTTTTGATTCTGGGGGTCTCTGAGAGAACAGACCTTATGATTGAAGCCTTGATACTCTTAACCTTTCCAGGGTACATTTTATCACACACACACAAAACACACACACACACACACACACACACACACACACACACACACACACACACATGAATATTTCATATATATAAATATTTCATATATATATATATGTATATAATCCATGTTTGATCCATATGACATAGCTTTTACTTGAGATACCAAAGTTCTGCACTATGTTTCTTCTTCTGATGTTTGTCACAAACGGCATCACTTTATTTTCTCAATGGCATCCTTAAGATCATAAGTTCTTAAGTTGTGTCACCAGAGTAATTGCTCACAGTCTAGAACTCCCAAAGAATATTCATTACAGCCCCACTTGGCATTAGTAATATTTGACTCAGCCACTGAAAGGATTTTCAAGCATTCATAAATGCAGAACATGTATTTACAGAACAAAGAGACTTGTAAGATGTTGCATGCACCTTAGCAATAGAAGTATAGATATAAAAATATATCTTTTAGTTTGGAAGCTATGCTCTGCACTGCTGGATTTCTGAACGGCTCAGTGATGTTGCCTATTTCCTATCTTCTATCTGCTAGCATCTTATCAAAGTCTCCAAAGCACTTGTCAACTCTTGCTCCTCTGGTCTGATTACTAGGATGACATCGATAGAGTATACATTGTGATGGTTTTGCAGGTAATGATTCACATGCATTTGGAAAACAGAAGTTAACACAGAACAGGCTGTTTTCTATTTCGTCTATACATAAACTGGTTCTGATCTGATTATTTTTTTCTGTTGTGAATAAACAAGACACTTTCCAGGTGAACAACCAAATCCTATGTCTTACCAAGGGTAGGTTTTGAAATATATAGTATATTTCAAATATAAATATCAATTACATATGATATAACAATTAGAGTTGGAAGTCAATACTTGTGGGTATTATTAATTCTTGTGTCCCCATGAGAAAATTTTAATGGTACACTTCATGCTTGGGTGGGAAGTGAGAAGTTGCCTTATTCTTAGCCATATTTTTTCCACTATGATAATGAATACCCACTGGCCAAATGTGAGTGTTCTAAAAGACATCATCTCAGCCTGTTTTGAAGATGAGAGACATTCCCACTTTAAGGTAGTCTATGGACTCAGAAGATCCACTGTAAGGTGGATCTGAGTTATGGTTTTCTTTAGTAGTAATTCTCTTACCACTTTTTTTTGAAAAAGTTATGAGAGAAGGAACTGGCTGAAACACAAGGATGTCAACGTGTCTGTCACTTAGATGGGGTATGTTAATATAATCCTTCCTCAAGTTTGCTATTAATTCAATACACTGCTGTAGATCCTAGAAGCAACAATGGTTGTCTGATCTTAGAGTGAGTTCTCCCTGGGAGTGTTTTACCCCTCAGCTACTGGTAGGCAGTTCTGGAAAGACGTGGTAGATAAAGGACTGTGACTCTTTATTGAAGTGGCTGCCCTCAGCCTCCTTAATGTCTTTTGAATGTTATAGATGGAGAAAATGTTATTCGACTGTCATTTTTCTTGCCTTTCAGAGTACTGTAATTCCTCAATCATAAAAATGGTTTATTATGTTGGGTTTCAGAGTTTAGCTTTAAATATGCTTATCCTTCTGGAAATTTCTACACATTCTTTAATATTTTGTATTTCAGGTGACCATCACATTTCTCAAAAATTCCTGATAATTCAATGACATACACATTAAATGTATGGAACAAATTGAAAGAAAATATTGAGTACATGAAACTTTAAAAAGTTTTGTGGTAAAGTGTTACAACTTAAAACTATTTTACATATTTCTCTTCCTTCAAAGTTATGTTTCTAGATTTTTTGTTTGTTTTAAGCATTGTGGTGTGTAGTATTATTTCTGTGGTCTTTTACAATTTCTTATTAATAAGAACTAAACATTGTTCTGAGTTTGAGGGTGTATGTTTCCAAACTGTAAACTATGTTTGTATTAAAATTTTTTTTTTAAATTTTTTATTCAGTGTGCTCTCATAGTAATACAAAAGAGGGCTATCCCAATGGGCAGTGTGAAAGAAATGGACACAATTTTTAGCATATCTTTATTAGACACATAACAAGATCATCTCAGGACACAGTGTTGACCTATTGGTCTTAAAACATAATTGCGCAGCCTTGGTGCAGGGCGGGAGGGGCTTGGACCTGCCTCAACTGAATGTACTAGGCTCTGCTGACTCCCCATGGGAGACCTTGACTTGGAGCAGGTGAGAATGGAGGGAGGGTTGGGGGGAAAGGCTGGGAGGAGGAAAAAGGAGGGGGAAATCCGTGGTTGGTATGTAAAATGAATAGAAAATTACTTAATAATAATAATAATAATAATAATAATAATAATAATAATAAGCTAAAAAAACATAACTGTGGCTGGGCAGTGGTGGCACATGCCTTTAATCCCAGCACTTCCGAGGCAGAGGTAGGTGGATCTCTGTGAGTTCAAGGCCAGCCTGTTCTACAGAGTGAGTTTTCCAGGACAGCCATTGCTATGCAGAGTAACCTTGTCTTGGAAAAAAAAAACATAATTGCGCAGATAAATATGGTGCCTTGATACAATTCATGTGAGAGTGACTGCAAGCTTTGTATAAAAACAAAGATAGGTACCAAGAGAAGGCCCATTGAGAGCTGTTTTGGAAATGAAGAAGAATAAAATATGAAGTTGACCTGATACTTCCTAAAATCTGAATAATACAGAAGAGACTGCCATTAAACAGTAAAAAAAAAATCTAAATTTCATATTTGTACATCCACATGGTTTTAGGACATTCAAACATATATCCAATGACTTGGGAAAGCATAAGTCCATAAATTTTTAATGGCATTTTTTCCAATTTTCTGAAAAATATGGATATCATGTGATTGTCTCCTCTCAATCTTCTGCCCCTTCCTATCACAGTGGGTAGAATTGCAAGATCATAGTCTCTCTCATGATCAGAGGAAAATCCTTCCAGGTTTTTCCTCAAAGCAGCACATTTCTAGCCTTTCACAATACAGACTAAGGCTATTTAATGTGCCTAGAAGTTATCCTTTATTATAGGTGAAATTTTCTCCTCTTTAAGCTTTGATCTTTCATCAATTTTTAAAGCTAAGTATCATCAAACCATTTTAAAGTATGGGGCCATTTCTACTCAATTACTTTAATCTGCTAACATGCTGGGATAAATGAATATCTTTTTCAAACATAAATCATCTTTTTATTTATGGAACAAGATGAGATTAGTAAGGACCATAGTTTTAAATAGTTGAGAACTGTAGATCTTTACTTATTTGAAAGTAAACTTACTTATATTTGTATACTAAAATTATCATCGCTTAACTTTACTTATGAAAGTGATCCTAGGTTAGAAAATGGCTTACATTATGTATGATCTCTATCTTCTGGGCAGGTTATGAAGTAGATATTCTTACTTTTTCTGTTTTGGAGCTTTCAAATGTCTGAGTCTACACCTGATAGCTTTTAAAAATTAATCCTTAAATATTTTGATTTCTTGAGCTTTAAAAAATATAATGGAGCAGGTGAAAATGACCAAATTATATACATTTATAAAATTTTATTAGTGAAAAACACTAAACTAAATAAAAAGACATGTTCTATAAGATAATTGTGTATTATACAAGAAGTTACTCTTTATGTCTTATAGTACTTGTTTTATCATTATATTTACCCCACTGTACAGAATAATCTTTAGGGATTTTTTTTTGAGACATGGACTTGATGTGTAGCCTAGACTAGCCAGAAACTCATTGTGTATTCCAGGATGCCTCAAGCTTGGGGTGATCTTTCAACCTTATCTCTCTAGTAACCGGGTTGCAAGAATATGTCACCACCCTAGAATTCACAACTTTTATTAATCATAAAAATTCCCAATGAATGTCATATTAATTTGTATCAAGGAGCAAAATCAAATATAGTGGTATTTTGTTTTAAATCTATACTAGTGGTATATGTTTTCATTTAAAAGTTTTAAGTGAGTACGAATTGTACAGAACAATGTGTTTCATCATGACATTTTTACATGAGAATATAACATTTTAATCATATTCATATGTTGATTATCACTTCCTAGTATCATGAGGACCCTTACATATCCTCTCATTACCCTTGATCTTCTCCAGTTGTCCCCCTTCTACAAAAACGTGTTAGTTTTCATTTCTTTTCCTCTCTTTTCTAGATTCCAAGTGTGAGAGAATACAAAGCAGACACCTTGGTCCTCTGGCTCTTTGTATCTCTCTGCTCCCTCTTATGTCATGTTGCCTAAGATTTTGGTGTAGCTTCTGCATTGTAGATGTATCAGTAAGGGTTGGTACGTCATGGTAAGTTGTTCTCTACATGTTGACCATGTGTACATTTTTGTGATGGTATCAATCTAACACAAAGAGTAAATCCTTTGATGAAGAGTGAGAATTATACCTATTTGTGGGTCTGAAGGATGAACATTTAGAACACAGTTAGAAATTGTACTAACTTAGAAGAGTGGCAGTCAGTATTCCTCTAGTGTCGATTACCTCATCATCCGTGAATATTAGGCCAAGATTATCAGGTCTTCATTCCTTCATAGTGAACAGGCCTTAAGTCCAAGGAGACAGCTGTTGGCTTGCTACCTAGATATGTACTCTTGCACCTTTGGGGCTATGTTGCTGCAATGGTCATTGCCAGGAAGATGCTATTGATTTCTTTTCTCTAATTAGACTTTTGAATAGCACCTTTGGTCCTATGAGAGTGATTCCTGAGAATGGAGGCTTCTTGGTCTGTAGCTGGAGATTTCTCCAGTCCCACTAGGGCCCACAATCACTCAGACCCAAGTAAACACACAGAGACTTACATTACTTATAACTGTATGGCCATAGCAGGCTTCTTGCTATCTAATTCTTATATCTTAAATTAACCCATTTTTATAAATCTATACCTTGCCCTATCGCTTGTGGCTTACCAGTAAACTTACATCTTACTTCTCATGGTGGCGGCTGGTAGCATATCCTGACTCAGCCTTCCTCTTCCCAGAATTCTCTTTGTCCATTTATCCCGCCTATACTTCCTGCTTGGCTACCGGCCAATCAGCATTTTATTTATCAACCAATGGAACAACACATTCACAGCATACAGAGTACCATCACCCATCATTGGTCAATTCCAACTCTGCCCCACCAACTTCTCAGTCCAATGTGTGTGGTGTCTTATAGAACACAGTTTTATTTTCAAATACTGGGAGGCAACCAAGGGCAAAGGCAGTAACTTGTATTGTTCTGGGAATCTCTGGGTCTTCCCCTGATCAACAGCTTAAAGAGGGGTTTCCTATGCCGGGGGGTTTTGTTAGCTAGCATATGACTCTTGTGGGGAACATTATCACCCCAAGTAGAGACTTTTTTCAGACTGTATATGTTTCCTTAGGGCTTTGAATCCTTGCTGTTACTTTTAGTTCTTTATATTTTAATTAGTCAATTAATTAATTAATTTTTGTCCAGCCCAATCACAGTTTCCCCTTCCTGTAGCTAGAGTTTTCCTGCCTGGCCCACAGTCAGGACAAATCTCTAACACCCCCCAGTCCCACAGCCATTCAGACCCGACCAAATAAACACAGAGACTTATATTGGTTACAAACTGTATGGCCGTGGCAGGCTTCTTGCTAACTGTTCTTACAACTTAAATTAATCCATTTCTATTAATCTATACCTTGCCACGTGGCTTGTGGCTTACCGGTACTTTACATCTTCCTTGTCCTGATGGCGGCTGGCAGTGTCTCTCTCACCCAGCTTCCTGTTCTCTCAATTCTCCTCTCCGTTAGTCCCGCCTATACTTCCTGCCTGGCCACTGACCAATTAGTGATTTATTCATTGACCAATCAGCAATACATTTGACATACAGACCATCCCACAGCACTTCCCCTTTTCTTTTCTTAAAAAGGAAGGTTTTAACCTTTACACATCTCCAAAGTCAGCTTGGTATATTTGGGAATTTGGGTGTAGCTTCTCTTACTACTTCCTGCTGGAGGGAGGCGCTGTATCTTATGGGGACACAAAGAATATTTTAGGGTTATGGAGTAGTCCATGAGAGTGTATCGTCTGAGCCAGTTGCCTTGAAACGGTTCTGGATGTTGGATCGTCTGGGCCATGGTGTCATCGGAGACCTTTCAGGTGGTCTTGGCTGGTCAAACCTGATGTGTCTTAATCTGGAATAAATCCATAGCCTCTGGCTTTCTGTGGAAACAAAAGCAGAGCCTCCTTTCCAAAGCAACATATCCTTACATCCAAATTTTGAAGTCAAGGTACCTTTAAAATATACATTTTGGCATAACTCAACAGCTTTTGTAATCAAATGTTTTCCTTTAGTTACAAATATCAAAGAGAACATAATCCAGATTCTCTGTGTGGTTGCCATCTTTATGTGGCTTATTTTTTTTATATTAGCTTGAGCCTATTGCTTTAAACTGTAGCCTTCTAAGCCTGAAACAGCATTGGCACTATGGCTGCTGGTTCCGCCCACTTTAGCTTCCCAACATGGCGGTGGTACGTTTTTCGCCAGCTCTGGGAGACATCAACTCTCAGAAATAGTGGGTCTATGGTTCTATCAAAGCAGCCTGTAGCCCAAAAACCTCTTTTTTTTTTTTTTTTTTTTGGTTTTGTACTAGCAAAGCCTAAATCCACCACACAGCTTAATGTGCCATTTGCAGAGGCCTCATTCCTGCCATACTGCAGGTCGAGCATGCACACACGCTAGGAACCGCCAGTAGCTCAAACTGGCAGCTGCTGCTCATTTGAGAGAGACAATTAGGAACTGTTTTAAGCTCCGTTTTAGAATCTTTTTTTTCAGTTTTTAGGTGGAAACTCTTGCCCCACATTGGGCGCCATTTGTAGCTAGAGTTTTCCTGCCTGGCCCACAGTCAGGACAAATCTCTAACACCCCCCAGTCCCACAACCATTCAGACCTGACCAAATAAACACAGAGACTTATATTGGTTACAAACTGTATGGCCGTGGCAGGCTTCTTGCTAACTGTTCTTACAACTTAAATTAATCCATTTCTATTAATCTATACCTTGCCACGTGGCTTGTGGCTTACCGGTACTTTACATCTTCCTTGTCCTGATGGCGGCTGGCAGTGTCTCTCTCACCCAGCTTCCTGTTCTCTCAATTCTCCTCTCTGTTAGTCCCGCCTATACTTCCTGCCTGGCCACTGACCAATCAGTGATTTATTCATTGACCAATCAGCAACACATTTGACATACAGACCATCCCACAGCACCTTCCTCCTCCCTCTCTTCCCAATCCCACCCCACAACTTCCCTTCTCTCTTATCCCCACTTACTTCTTCTCCTTTCTCTTCAGAAAAGGGCAGACCTCCCATATATTTCCCATGGTATCTTATGACAGCCAGCCATTGCATATCACGTTGCAGTAAAACTAGGCACCTCCTTTCCTATTAAGTCTGGATGAGGCAATCCAGTAAAAGGAAAGGGTCTCAAGAGTAGGTAAAAGAGTCAGAAACAGCCCTTGCTCTCTCTCACTGTTAGGAGTTCCATAAGAAGACCAAGCTATACCACTGTAACACATTGCAGAGGCCTATAATAGCTGGGCTAATTTATATTCCTACCATCAGTGTATAATTTCATATGTCTTCTGTTTCTGTGTTGAGATTAGCTGATTTGTTGGGTTGAATAAGTCTTATATTTTTATGCAAGAGTATTCTTAGCTGCTTTCTCTGGAGTGCTCCATACACGGTATGACTCAGAGTGGCGAAAACATTTAACACTAACAAAATCACCAAATTTGAAGTCAGGGGGAGCAAATAATGATCAGTCTGAGTCTTAGCAATGAAAAGTCTAGATCTTTCAATAAATCTCAGGTGGTACAGATTTTCAATAAATCTCAGGAGGCTGCTGCAAAAACTGGGTAGTCTTCTTTCATCTGCTCAGGGCTGTCAACCAATCAACCACACTGCAAAGCCTTGCTCTTTACTGTAGAAGGTGGTGCAACAACTGCCTTTCCACAGTCCTCACTTTTGGCTCTTTAAATATCTTAGAGGGTATGTTTTATGTTCTTGCTTCTCCACAGCTTGTTGTTGTTGTTGTTCTCTGCCCACCTAGGCTGCAAAATTGACATTTCTTCACCCAACCTTATGATTTGTCCATGTTTTCAGGTCCCAAGGGTAGCTCAGTCTCATGTGATAGATCCTTTTTTCAAGATCACATCTGATCACAGGATTCTAAGATATGGCATGCAATTTAATGGATTATTCCCTACAGCTAAGTTGTCATACCAAAGCAGTCACTTTCAAACCAAATTCCTGTATTGACTTCAAGTCAGAGGCTATGATCAGGTTTTGTCAGCAGGGCTCCCTGTGCTCTCTGGTTGCCTTGTTCATGTGTCATCAGTTCTGTTCCTCTCTTGAGTGGGGATTGTTGAGGACTGTTTCCTGCTTTTCTATCTTTGTCCCCTCCCTGAACTTTTAGCTTTCTTTGACCTTTCTCTTGCTGTCTGCTACTGTTCTCTTTCCCTCTTGGAAATATAGTATGTCCTTTGTTGCCTTGATTCTTCTCACTGACTTACTGAGTTGAACAGAAGAAACTGTTAGTTTGCCATTGTCTTAGGGTTTCCATTACTATGAAGAGACATCATGATCACAGCAATTCTTATTAGAAAAATATTTGATTGGGTGGCTTACAGTTCAGAAGTTCAGTCCATTATCATCATGGTGGGACATGGTGGCAAGTGAGTTGACAAGGTGTTGAAGGAGCTTAGAATTCTATTTCTTTGATCCTCAAGCAATAGAAAGCAGACTGAGACAATGGGTACAGCATGAGCATATATGAGTCCTCAAAGCCAATCCCACAGTGACACACTTCCTGTAACAAGGCCACACCTACTATTAGTACCACTCCCTGTGTACTTAAGGGGGCAATTACATTCAAACTACCACAGCCATCTAACAACTTTGATATTTGTGCAAAAACTAAGTTTCAAATCACTCATCTTCTGAGAATTCACAGGTGTGTTTCAAGAACAGGTTGAATTCCTATCAGGTGAGAGGAGGGGAAGTTAGGGAGTGTCGACCTTAGGCTCTGCGGGATAAAGTCAGCCCCTCAGTTTTATAAGACCATTTCCATTTCTAAAATCATTAGGTTAGTTTTGAAAATAATTTCAGTCTAAATCTAGAAATGATATATTTCTAACTTTAAATGTTACTTTAAAATGCATGTAATTTGCATTTTAATGTGAGAAGGGATTTTTATGTTGACAGAGAAATATTATGAAAATGATTTCTGAACATACAGACCATTGTGTAAGGAAACATTGCTTATATTTTTATGACACTTGAAAGACAACTTGACTCACAGTTGCTTTAATATATTTTGCAAAGTATCATTATAGAGTACAGAAAAACTCTCCTTTTTCACTGCGACTAGATCACTCAAATTAGCTGGAGGGTTTCAGCTACTAAAGGCAAGATTCACAGACAAAAAGACATCCAAAATATTTTAGCATTGTAGGTAAATGAAATATTTGCAATTTGTTTAGGTTACTTCATTATGGGCACATTGTCAATAACTTACTATTCATAATGTCACAGACTTCCTAAAATAATTGATGGTAATTTGGAAATTTTCTTTTTTCCTTTTTTCTTTATTTAACTATTCTGTTAACTACACTGACTTATAGTGAATTAAGCCTAATAACACCACAAAATATCAAACCATGCAAATTTTCAGTTAATTAATTTTTCTTAGTATCTATTATTAGTATTTTCATTGTTTTGTTTATTTTTCACAGGTTAAAGTCTATTTATTTTAATATATAAAGTATTTGAATGCTTATAAAATAGTAGCTTTCAATAAAGTTATTCCAACATGAGAATTTGTATCCCTTTATTGTAAAAAAATATTATTACATTAAAAGGAAATTTGCATGTTTTGCTTTCATAAGCTAATATAAAACCAATTCAATATGTAATTTATAATACATATTTATAAGAAACCATGAGGGTAAGAAAACACAATTTTTGTTCTATCCTGGAGAAATTTATTAACCTATCATGCAAAGTACTTATACTTGCATGAACATATAACAGTACACACACATACATAATATATTTCTGTAATAGTGTATATTTTAAGATTTATTTTAAGTATGACAGAAATGATAAGGCTCTTTTCAAGAAAATTGTGCTGGACA
Organism: Peromyscus californicus insignis; assembly: GCF_007827085.1. NCBI lineage: Eukaryota > Metazoa > Chordata > Mammalia > Rodentia > Cricetidae > Peromyscus > Peromyscus californicus. Next base: position 36,096,381 of record NW_026294447.1, on the reverse strand, counting down.
ACAGACATGTTAACATTTTACTTCCTGTATGCTTGTAATTTTCATATATTTTTGATTAAGATATTCATCGTCTCTAATTTATGTCAGAGTGTTTTAATGACTTACAGGAATCTCCAAACACAGCCCTGTGTGTGAGTATTATATTAACATTTAGGTAGAATATTCTATCAACTGTGTCATAGTGACTCTTTGTTTTGAATTTATCTTTTGCCCATTTGGGGAACTTATAGGGTGAGTGCAGGCAACAAATCTTCCTATCTTTAGTATTAAAGAAAAACAGTAGTTATAAAATCTTTGAAATCCCACTTACACCCATGATATTCAAAAGCAAAGGTATAAGAGAATATTTGAGCATATTAACTCTCTGATCAGACAGCTTAAAAACTAGAAACAAATGAATGGATAAAACAAGGACAAATTCTCCATGGTAGTCACTGTATCAGAATTAATTACAGAATATCTTTCACTACCTTGAAATTGGACATTTCTTTTAAGCTTATTTATTAGCAGAAAAGTATGCAATGATATATATAATGCCTACTATGTTTTTTTCCTGAAGAGATATCTAACTATTGGGAATTATTAATTGTGAATATCAACTTCAATGGATTAAGAAATTCTTATATGACTATGACTGGGCAAATGGAATTTTGTGTCTATCTTTGAATGTGTTTTCAGGAAAGATTACTATTTGAATATTTTGATGTAGTAATGACAATTGATACTCAAAAGGACATGTGGACAGCCTTAAATCCATTAAGGGTCCAAGTAATATGAGAAAGCAGAGAGGAAGGACTCAGTCACTCTATTTGTTTTAGAATGTTAATATCCTCTCATATAGCATGTGTGCTTGTGAATGCTCATGTGCATGTGCATTTGCGTGTGCGTGTGTGTGTGTGTGTGTGTGTGTGTGTGTGTGTGTGTGTGTGTTCTGTGTATGTATTATCACACTAGTATTACATTCTGACATGAACATTTGTGTGTATACCAACATTTTGATTTTTACAACTGACTGCAATAGAATCCAGAATATTTTAGGGCATTTTGCCAGGAATTGTAAAGCTAATACTTTGGCTTTCTTTCTAGTCTTGAAGGTACATGTTGTTTCCAGCAAATCACATTGACATCTTAGATTTGTAAATATGGATGATTGTTAAATTGTTAGTGGGTCCTATAATAAGAAGTGACACTTATGCAAAGAAAGACTGCCAAGTCAAGCAAGTAGCAGACTGAGTCAGAAGAGTAAGTAGAAAGACTGTGCAGCATCTTCTGACACAGGACTCGAGAAGAGGATAGAGTTGAACTTTTATTCTTCTCATCAAAGAAACAGGAAAAAGGGAACATTTTCAAACTTTACATGGTTTAAAGGAGGATAAGCAGTGTATTGATGACCATACAGTCCAAATTTCCAGAGGAAAAAAGAACATTGGCAGATTATGAACATACCACAGGAAAGACATGGTCATTGATGTTTGGGAATACAGTTTATCTCTGACACTTACACAATATTCAGTGAATATTGTGAGGGCATATAATCAAGGAGTTGCCTTTCATAGAAACCTCTCTAGTCTGTATCACAGAAGATGTGTTTGAACTTAGACACCCAGACAAATCTGAGATGCTTGAAAACATTGATGTCTGATCTGTACCATGTTGGGGAATATTATTTTAAAGTGTGTTACTTTTCTTTATGTTGCATTTATTTAACCCTGTGAGGCTGTGTTACTGTGCTTGTCTAATACACTGTGCCTGATGGTATAATAAGGAGCTAAACAGCCAATGTCAAGGCAGCAGAAAGGATAGCTGAGGCTGATAGGCAGAGAGAATTGACAGAAGAAGAAATCTTGGAGGAGAGTAGAAGAAGAAGTAGCCAGAGAATGAGGAGGACATCAGGGGCCAGTCACCTAGCTATACAACCAGACATGGAGTAAGAAATTATGAAAGGTACACAGAAGCAAACAAAGATGAAAACACAAAGGCAACAGATAAATGGGATAATTTAAGTTAAGGAAAGCTGACTGGAAACAAGCCAAGTTAAGGCCGGGCATTTATAATTAAGTATAAGCCTCTATGTGTGATTTATTTGGAAACAGGGTGGTCGGCCCCTCAAAACAGCAAAAACAAACAACAACAGTACCAGATATATCTGAAGGGAGTGAATGAGCATTGAAAAGCTGAGATTGGGAGTCAGGGTTCTTGTGCAATGTTTAATCTGGCCTTAACTAGATCATTAAATATCTTACAAGTAAATACAGGATGGATTAAAATATAATCTCAAGATAACAATTTCATACTGTATTTTGGGTGTTTTCTAAGTGTTCTTGGAAAGAATGAACTACTAGAAATGTTGTAATTTGTCCTTAGGTATGAATGAAGTACTATAATTAAGAATATGAATAGAAATATTTATCTTTTCTAGCCTATATATAGTAACACTCACTAGCCTTTGAAGATTGTTTGCCTTCTAGTATTGAAATATGTACCTACATTCAATAGTACATATGTACAAACACACACACATACACACACATACACACACACACACACACACACACACACACACATATATATATATATCTATATATATATATATATATATATAGATATAGATATAGATATATATCTCGACTGATTACAGGGATTAGGAAAATTCAGAAGTTAATTTTAATGAGCTGTTTGAAGGACAGATAAAATAGACCTGGGTCCATTAAGAACAAGGGACACTGTTCTGGGCATCCTTGGGTATCTTTCAATGGCTCCATGATCAATGAGGAATCAGTGCACAGGACTTAATGCTGAGATATATAGATAAAGTCAGGCTCTCAAATCTGCCCTCTAAGCTGAACAGTTGCCATAACTAGAGTTGAAAACACATTCCCCCAGATATCCTGGTTTCCGGAGGGTCCAATAAGGCTGGAGAAAAAAAAGGAAGATTCATATTTATTTCTTCCACCCTTCAAATATAGTTTACAAATAAATTAAGTTATTTTTCCATTATTTCCACTACCAAATTGTATCATACATCCTAAAGGAAATGCACATAGCAGAAAAGATAAAATAATACTTGTAGGCATGGGTACAAACTAATAAAATACCATATTGAATTTCTTGACAAGAAAACCACCCAAGGCTAGGAATAGTTGAATATGATAGAAAAATGAAAAACTAAGAATCCTCACATGGCTTTCTTGTAGGGTATTTTGTGGTATGATTAATGGACTGGGGACTGTTTAAGTCCTACTGAGTGTGTGTTCAATCTGAGGCTCAATAAGTCACAATGATGGACTTGCTGATGATAAATCAGGACTGTGGGTTACGTATGTCAAAATAAAATCTCTGTGTATTGAAGTCATCAATTTTAAGTGGCTTACTTTAATCACTGTTTCTTATTTTCAGAATTCATTTGCTATATGAGCTAAAAATCAGACATTTATCTGCTACCCTGAAATATCATTGCTTTTGGTTAGCAATGTCTATAATCTTAGGCTTTCTATTCATTACCTGCATTTTCTTGGTAGAAGAATAGCAGTAGTATTTTAGAATGGGATGCTGCGGTGTGCCACATACTGCATTCATACACACAAGCAAAACCACAAATGCATCTTAGTTTTGCATTTATTGAGGAAGTTCAAGGGGATTCTTTGTCTTTTAAAACTTACCAAAGGGCTACTAACAGAATGTGCACAATGTTCCTGTGTCTGCAAGGAACTCTTGACTAGTTGTCATGAGACCCATCTGGATTCTGCAGGCCCTTACTTTCTGTAAACTACAACAATATCTTGCTTCTGGATTTTACCCCAGTATGATATAAGTTCTATGACAGAGATCTTCGAAGGTATATACAAAATAAATACATTTTACTTTCAATAATTATTTTTTGAGAACCTGATTTATGTCAGAAACTATTCTGAGAGCTACGGACATGGCACATGCCAGTATGTCTGACAGGGTCAAAGAGCAGCTACTATTGGTATTTGCTGCATATACAATACATAACAATTCTCCAAGAGGTGGTAGCTATCAATACACATCTCCTACTGCATTCTGCAAAAACAAATCCTGCCATAAGTTTCAACATGAGAAGGCATTTCATTTATACATAAAAACCAGAAGATTCACAATATTAAATAACAGTAGCTTAAAATTATATATGAAGAAAGTTCAAGCTTAATAGCAAAGGAGTGAAATGCAAATTTTAGAAGTAATTCTTAAAAATTAGGGGGTGGGTGGTCGAAATTGGGTGCTTCCAAATAGAGGGATAATCTCAAGATACCAGAAAAAGAAAATATGTTAGCTTACAAGAATTATTCACTCACAAAAAATTGTTGTATTCTTACCATCTTCCAAGCCCTCAAATAGCAAGAAAGACATATAAGAGTAAAGAGTCTTAATTGCAAACCCATAGGTTGGACAATATGTTAGTGAAAATACCAATCAGGAACAGTGCTGGCTTTGCTGTATCACACTTTCTTCCAAAATGTTTTGGGACCTCAGGAGGGGATGGGATTTTTCCAGGGAGATGAAGAGAATTGTGGATGTTTATTATTTTGTTTGATTGTGTTTTGAGTCAGGGTTTTACTTTGTATCCTTATTTGGTATTGAACTCATAATATGGGCCTGGCTGGCCTCAAAGTCAGAGATAAGTCTGCCTCTGCTTCCTGAGTCCTAGACTTAAGGGTTCATGCCACTACAGCAGGCCAGTGGTGGAAGTTATTTTAATAATTTCATTTTTAGTGTCTCACAAGCCACCTAAAAATACAGCACCTAGCTCTCATGAGCTGGTGTTGACTATCTGCAGTGTACAATAGGGAAACAAAACAGAAATGCAGCTATGTCTGAATAGCTACACCAAGGAATTTGGAATCACTCCATTAGGCTGGAAAACTTGAAATACCAACTGAAGTTTTTGTTTACTGTTTACATTTTTTATTTTATTCACTAAAATATTCCTAATATTTGTTTTATGGCAATGTTTAAAAAATATTTCTTTAGTAAAAGGCGAAAGATTTTTACAATCTGAAGAGAGATGCTTTACTCAGTCGTGATGCAGGGGAGAGGGGCTTGGTCCTACCCCAACTTGGTATTTCAGGCCTGGTTGAATACCCAAGGGAGGACTTATCCCCTAAGAGGATTAGATGGGAGTGGGATGGGGGGAAGAGGGGCTGGAGAGCAGGAGAAAAGGAGGGAGGGGCAACAGTGGTTGGTATGTAAAATTAAAATAAATAAATAAATAAATAAATAAATATTTCTGAGAGAATCTCAAATATTTTTAATTATCTTCCTTCATAGAGCCATGTAGATACAGCCATGGTGAAGAATGATGGAGGGCACTGTGGTTCTAAACCAGAGGACATGCTAGAATGTTCTGAACTGTACAATTCAGGGTATTCTTAAAAGAGAGGAGTCTAAGAAAAAGATTGAAATTAAAAGTAATATTAGTTGTAAAATATTGAGAAAGTTTAAGAATGTTTATCTGTGCAAGACTTTAAGGACATGCATTTCGTGGTAGAACATAAAACACTAAGTTTGTCCGTGACTGACACAAACAGAAATAATCAAGTCCTCTGAAAAAATCCAACTCATACCTATGCCTCTACACAAGAGATGGCTTCCAAATTTCCAAATAAAAACATAGATATCCACATATATTTTAATTTAGGGCAAACAATAAATAATGTTTTCATTTCAGAATGTTCAGCCCAATATGATGGACTTGTTTTTACTTTAATACTTGCTTTTAAATCCAGAATTCAAATGCAACTGGATATCAGGGATTTTATATGATCAATGTAATCACAACCAAAATGCTCCCAGGTAGCAAGACATGTAAAAATGTTCATTCATCTGTAATTGTGGAAACCCTGTGCACGGGCATACTATATACCTAGCAGCGGGAAAATAACACGTACACCAGTGCATTTGTTTTCAAAATTTCTTGTTTGGTTTATGGTTCTCAATTTTCTCTGTTTGTCTCTTTCTGTGTCTTTGTCTTCCCCATTCTCACAGATTAAAGTTTAAAAATATCTTTTATCTAATCTGAACAGATTCTATCTTTTAATGAGTTAAGTTTCCTAGCAAATATCATTTTTCTTTTCTACCTTTGGTAAGTCTATACTTACCTTCTTATTCTCTTTGTGCATATGATAGAGTTGTCACACAGTCCATTTCTAGCCCATGTTCATTTGTGTCTCTTTTGTAAATGGATGGTTCTCTCCTGCACATTTTCAGGAACTCACCAATTCCTGAAAAACCACTGTGAGGCTTACTATTAGTTCTAAATGTTTGTTACTCACTAACTCTTACATTTAAATTAACCCATAATTTTTATCTATATTTAGTCACATTGATTGGTACCTTCTCTCAGTACAGGATGGCCATCTAACTTTTCTGAGTTTGTAGACTACTCTCTTACTCTGCCCTTCGACTTACCAGAATTCTCCTATTCTGGCTCTCTTGCTCAATCTCATCCTGCCCAGCTATCAGCCAATCAGCTTCTTACCAGCAAATGGAAGTGATACATATTCATAGTGTAGAAAAAGATTGTTGCATAACATACATCTTTTCTTTTAAAGATTATTTTTATTAACTCTGAGAACTTCAGAGAATGTATTTTGATCACATTCACCCCCACTCTTTCCCTTAATTTGAGATTTACCCTCACCTCTTTATTTCCCAGCAACTTTGTGTCTTTTTTAAAAAAAGTAAATAACCAATGGACTCTAATTTTTGTTTTTCACATAGTTCTGGATGTGGGGGCATTCATTTGAGCATTTTCAACCTACTAGAAACCTCACTCCATATATAAAGAAAATTAAATTTTTATCCTATTGGCCATGAATATTTCTTGACCTACTTACTTACTACTTACACATGACCCTTCTTTTATTAGAAGACAAAACACTTTCTTAAAGAAACACGCAAATCCTGACCATTTTATCACTTCCATACACCTCTTCACATCAACATGTTCTTAACCCACTCCTCATTTTAGAGCCAGACCACTCAGCCAACCTCAGGGATATAACAGCACCATTTATTTCTTAGTAGTTCCTATAACAAGATATGTCCAGGTTTAAGTTATTAAACACAGATTCAGGTTCTGAAATATGCATTAATATTCTCTCTCTCTCTCTGTCTCTCTCTCTGTCTCTCTCTCTCTGTGTCTCTCTCTGTCTCTCTGTCTCTCTGTCTCTCTCTCTGTCTCTCTCTCTCTCTCTCTCTCTCTCTCTCTCTAACTGATGGCATTGCCTCATTAAAATGAGTCAAATTTCTGTTTCTTTATATTTGTAATACATTATTTTTAAAAGCTACTTTTTTGAGGGGGGATTTAGGTTTTGTGTTTGTTTCCTTTGTTTGAGTCTTATTTTCTATACGCAGGTTGGCAGTTCACTCAGAGGTCTTTTTTCCATTTGTCCCACGGGTCGGGTAGGTTTGGCAGTGCCCCCACAGAATTTAAGAACACCACTTTATGAATACTTGCTTTCTAGGGGCCACTCCCTAAGTCTCTAATATCTGCCCTGATTTTTCAAGTTAGGAAGATGATATGTATTTATTTGTGTTAAATTTTAGTTGCCTTAGAAGCATTATATAAAGCAACACTTTAATATTTTACTTTCTTAAATTTATAATAACCAAACCTAAAAAATACATTAAAATTTGAAAAAGAAAACATAGGAAAGTCCACCCAATGTTTATTGGCTGGTTTTCCAGGATAAATTATAGTGTGTTTACCTACAAAGTGAAATATTGTTCTTTAGGTGCTTTTTTTTCATGTATAATCTATACAGCAAACATTCCACGCAACTATTAGGCGGTGCTTGGAGTCCATATTTAGTTCTCGTTGCTCTAGCCTGTGTCAAGTTTTCTGTGATAAAACACTGACCAAGAGCAAATTGGGGAAAGAAACGGCTTATTTGTCTTACAGGTTGTTGTCTATCTTAGAGGGAAGCCAATGCAAGAGCTTGAGGCATATCCCAAAGGTGGGTACTCAGGCAGAGACCACAGAGCATTGCTCACAGGCTTATTCAGTATGTCTTACCCCCCCCCCAACCCCCGCTTTCTCATAAGACCCAGGGCCACCTGCCCATAGACATAACCAAGGAGATTTGGGCCCCCAAACACTAATCATTGAGCAAGAAAATATTTCACTGACACACTCAGGGACAATCTGATGGAGGCACTTCCTCACTTGAGTTACCCTTTTCCTAGTTGACCGTAGCTTGTGGCAAGTTGACAAAAACTGACCAGCCTGGGAGTAAACTGTCAAGCTATCTTCCAGCTGACTGCACCATGTTTTGTTCCCAGGAACAATGAATACGATTCTGTTGTTCCGTATCTCAGCCTGCGTTTGTCACTGTCAGATTGTCAGAATATAACCATTCTTCCAGACGTCTCACTGGAGCCATCTCTCTCCCATTCTTTCTCATGTGAAACTTGGTGGATTTAAATGCATACGAAAAATCCTCTTTCACAATGTTCTAGCACATATGCACAGTACTCAAGATTGACGGCTCTCTGTTTGTTGCATCTACTCTGGATAATGTATTCCTTCACATGTCTGTGGTCTTGTGCTATGGGCTTATTGTCACTGGTCAATTGTTTATGTAAAAATCTTGGACCCTGAATCAAGGCAGGATCTTTAGAGAGTAGGCTGCATTTTTTCTCACTCATAAGCAGTCTCTCTTGAGTTCTTCCTACATAGTTTGTTATTCATTTCTCATTTTCGCTTTCTCTAAGCCGTAAGTAATGTTATTTTGGTGGTTTTTAAAATTATTTTTTCTTAATCTGTTTTACATACTAACCACAGTTTCCCCCCCTCCTATCTTCCCATTCCCTCTCTCTATCTACCTTCTACACCCATCCACTCCTCCTCTGTCTCTATTCAGAAAGGGCAAGACCTCCCATGGAAGTCAACAAAGTATGACATAACAAGTTGAAGCAAGAGCAAACTCCCCACTGCATCAAGGCTGAACAAGGCATCCTACCATATGGAATAGGTTTCAAAAAGCTGGCTCATGCATTAGGGACAGGTCATGGGCCCACTGATAGGGGCCCGATAAACAGACCAAACTACACAACTGTCACCCACATGCAGAGGACCTAGGTCGGTCCCATGCAGGCTCTCTAGCTGTTGGTCTAGAGTCCCTGAGCTCCCATGAGCCTGGGTCAGCTGTCTCTGTGGAGTTTTCAGTCATGATCTTGACTGAATTTGCTAATATAATCCCTCCTCCCTCTTTTCAGCTGGACTCCCAGAGCTCAGCCTGTGTTTGGCTGTGCATCTCTGCATCTGCTTCTATCAGTTACTGGATGAAGGTTCTGTGATGACAATTAGGGTAGTCACCAACCTGGTTATAGGAAAAGGCCCATTTAGGCACCCTTTCCACTATTGCTAGGAGTCTTAAATGGGATCATCCTTGTAGATTTCTGGGAGTTTCCCTGGTACCAGGTTTCTCCCTAAACCCATAATGGCTCCCTCTATCAAGATATCTCCTTTCATTGATCTGCCCTTCCCCCATCTTGACCATCCTGATCCCTATACCCCAAACACCCTGCCTCCAGTTTGTCCAGGAGATCTCATCTATTTCCCCTTCCCAGGGTGATCCATGCATCCCTCTTAGTGTCCTCCTTGTTACCTAGCTGCTCTGGGGCTATGGATTTTAGCCTGGTTATCCTTTGCTTTACATCTAATATCTACTTATGCGTCAGTACATACCAAGTTTCTCTTTCTGGGTCTGTGTTACCTCACTCAGGATGACATTTTCTAGTTTTATCCATATGTCTGCAAATTTCATATCATTGTTTTTTTACTGCTGAGTAATATTCTATCATGTAAATGTACCACATTTTCTTTATTCATTCTTTGGTTGAGGGGCATCTAGGTTGTTGCTAATGTCTTTGCCCCCAGAAAGCAGGAAGTAATTTTAAGAATATGATGATGCCCACATTCCAAAGAGGTGGGATGGGTGTTTTTGGTCATTTAATGAGTTATGGATATTGTCCTAGTTTATGATAGTTGGTTACAAGTTTTTAATTGTTAATGGTCAAAAAAAACTAAACAAAGGAGAAAAGATTCAGGGTTCTTGATTAAAAAAAGAAAAAGAAAAAAGAGACTATAGATAAGCAGTAGATTATGAATCTACTCTGAAAAAAAAGGGAAGATATAGAAATGATAAGATAAAAGGTGGACTTTTGAATCTACTCAGAAAAGAGTAAAGAGAGAATATGGATATGATATGATAAAAGGTAGATTATTGAACCTACTTTTATAAAGGAACTACTTGTCTTTTTTTAATTTTTATTTTGCAATACAATTTAGTTCTACATATCAGCCACAGATTCCCTTGTTCTCCCCCCTCCCGCCCCCTCCTGCCCCCCTCACCTCCCCCCCAGCCCACCTCCCATTCCCACCTCCTCCAGGGCAAAGCCTTCCCCGAGGACTGAGATCAACCTGGTAGACTCAGTCCAGGTAGGTCCAGTCCCCTCCTCCCAGGCCGAACCAAACAATCCTGCATAGGCCCCAGGTTTCAAACAGCCAACTCATGCAATGAGCACAGGACCTGGTCCCACTGCCTGGATGCCTCCCAAACAGATCAAGCCAATCAACTGTCTCACCCATTCAGAGGGCCTGATCCAGTTGAGGCTCCTCAGCCATTGGTTCATAGTTCATGTGTTTCCATTCGTTTGGCTATTTGTCCCTGTGCTTTATCCAACCTTGGTCTCAACAATTCTCGCTCATATAAACCCTCCTCTTTTCTCGCTAATTGGACTCCCAGAGATCCACCCGGGGCCTAGCCATGGATCTCTGCATCCAGATCCCTCAGTAGTTGGATGGAGTTTCTAGCACTACAATTAGGGTATATGGTCATCCCATCACCAGAGTAGGTCAGTTCGGGCTGTCTCTTGACCATTGCCAGCAGTCTGTTGTGTGGGTATCTTTGTGGATTTCTGTGGGCCTCTCTAGCACTTTGCTTCTTCCTATTCTCATGTGGTCTTCATTTACCATGGTCTCCTATTCCTTGTTCTCCCTCTCTGTTGTTGATCCAGCTGGGATCTCCCGCTCCCCCAAGCTCTCTTTCCCTCGACCCTCGCCCTTCACTACCCCCACTCATGTCCAGGCTGTTCATGTAGATCTCATTCCATTTCTCTGTCATTGGGTGATCCCCGTGTCTTTCTTGGGGTCCTGTTTTCCAGGTAGCCTCCCTGGTGATGTGAGTAGTAGTCCAGTCATCCTTGTTCCACATCTAGTATCCTCCTATGAGTAAGTACATACCATGTTTGTCTTTCTGAGTCTGGGTTACCTCACTCAGGATTATTTTTTCTAGATCCATCCATTTGCTTGCAAACCTCATGATGTCATTGTTTTTCTCTGCTGAGAAGTATTCCGTTGTGTATATGTAAATAAGATAAGAAATGAAATTTTTTGTCTGAATTTGTCAAATGTTAAGGGACTAGACATTGTTTATGTATATAATGGAGTTTTTATTTGAATCTGTCAAATATGAATGGACTAGATATTGTTAATGTAATTCTTGACTGTGTATATTGATATACTTTTTCTTATATTTGTTATAACTTTTTATTTTAAACATAAAATGGGGAAATGTGGTAGATACATTTTGCACCCCAATAAACTTATCTGGGGGTCAGAGAACAGAATAGCCACTATATTATACATAGGTTTAGGCAGTGGTAGCACACACCTTTAATCATAATCATAATTCTGGAGGCAGAGATCCATCTGGATCTCTGTGAGTTCAAAGCCGCATTATAAACAGCCAGGCATGGTGACACATGCCTTTAATTCCAGGAAGTGATGGCAGGAAGCAGAAAGGTATATAAGTTGTGAGGACTAGGAACTAGAGCTGGTTAAGCTTTTAGGCTTTTAGCAGCAGTTCAGCTGAGATCCATTCGGATAAGGACACAGAGGCCTCCAGTTTGAGGAAACAAGATCAGTTAAGGAATCGGCGAGGTGAGGTTAGCTGTGGCTTGTTCTGTTTCTCTGATTTTCAGCATTCATCCAAATACCTGGCTCCAGGTTTGTTTTTACTAATAAGATCTTTCAAGATTCATGCTACACATAGCTTCAAAAAAACTGACACATGGATCAATGGAATTGAATCAAAGACGCTAACATTATTTACACACCCATGAACACCTGATTTTTGGCGAAGTAGACAAAAATATACAATGGAAAAAAGAAAGCATCTTCAACAAATGGTGCTTGCATAACTGGATGGAAGCATGTAGAAGAATGCAAATAGATTCATGTCCATTGTCCTGCACAAAACTCAAGTCCAAGTGAATCAATGACCTCAACATAAATCCAGTTACACTGAACCTGATAGAAGAGAAAGTAGAAAATATCCTTAATTAATTAGTTCCATGCCAACTTCTAAATACATGTGTGTCCCAGGCAACACTGTAACCATGCGTCTCTTCATGTGCTTTCCTGTTTTTAAGAAAGAGAGCCTTTGCATATGGGGTCTAATCCTGGGGCAGTGAGCCACCATGGTGCAGAGACATGTATTGGTACATTCCTTTAGTTAATAGAAAATTCACAATAAAACACAAGATCCTGGACACAAGCTGATGTGCTTCTGTTTACAGAGATCTCCTCATGGCCTTCTAAAGTTAATAAATGATTTGTGGGCTCAGTTCAAACTAGAAAACACTTTTCTGTTATGAACTTCTACATCTTTCTTACAGCTATTGAGTGATGAACCCACTTATGTTAAATAAGTCACTCAAAGTACAGAATGGAGACATACAGTACCAAAAACTTTGTGGGGATATTCAGTACTGTTTGATTAATGTTTTCCCCTTAGAAAATCTGTATTCTTTTTGTAAAAACCAGTTTGAATGATGCTGCAAGTAAATTATGGTTTTAATTTTGAAGAGCAATATAATTGAGGATTTTTTGTTAATATAACACAATCTATTAGTGAAGTTTACATTTTAAATAAATATCACAGTTCATAAGTTCACATGAGCCAAATAGTTCCCAACTGGATTCCTACTTCACATTCCTAGACTACTGTAGACCTGATGATAAAAATAAAAAGAACAAAGTAACTTTGGGAAAAATATTGCAGCTAAATCAAAGGATTCTGCAGTAGGCTGTTCAATGCACTGTTTTATTTTGTCTGAACGGATGACATTAATAACAGTAATTGCTACATTTATTCACCTCTACTCGAAGATTATTATCTTTATAAGACAATAAAAAAACCAGTGCTCGCTTTACCTTATTCTTTTAAAAGATATATATATATATGTGCTCGCTTTACCTTATTCTTTTAAAAAATATATATATATATATAACTAACACGTTTCTGGATGTAGCCTAGGTAGTAATTTCTATTTTATCCACAATGTTTGATTTATGCTTATTCTTTATTTTACTCCCAGTGATAAGCATCTAAAGAGCCTCTAACATCTGCATACCTAATGCAATGAGTATTCTTTTACACACTTTATTTGGGTATAGGTGAAAGTGTCTCTAGGGATGCTCTCCAATCCTGGTGGATTCCTTGGGTGTGCAAGATTAGCACATATTCCACAATTTAAAAATCGATGTGATCTGTGAAGAGCAGTGGAAATCAAAGAATTGGTGGACATCCAGAACAGAAATTAGCATGGACATTCTTCATCAAGTTTTGGTTGGTGTTTGGTTGACCTGAGGCTTCAAAGTGAACAACCCCTTTCGTAACTACTATAGTAACTAGATAGAGGATATGCTGGATGGTAAACACTGGAAGTGTGTATTGGAGTTCTGCATTGGTTCAAATGAGTAAACTCTGCTAATACATCAATACATCTTACAATAAATCAATAACCCTAACATTCAAAATGTACCATACGGTTTACCTGAACTTCATTTAAAAAATGTCCCTCATCTTCATTAGGGTCAATTATTTATTCACCCTAACCAAACTCTGAAAACCTGATGAGTTCCCCAGGGATGGTAGCATTGGGGAGATGAGTTCTAAAGTTGAGACTAGAACAAGTTTGAGCTTTCTTTTAATCTGTTATGGTAGTATAGATAGTTCAAACGGATACATGTACAAAACAACTCCCATATGTAAGGCTCAGGGAACATCGCGGGAGAGGGAGTGCAAAGATTTTAAGAACCAGAGAGTCAGGGAGTTGCTGTGAGATTAGTGTTGCTCCTAAGTAGGAATTAGAAGGGGAAAGATGGAGGGTGGAAATGAGGTAAATACAGTGAACACATGTATGAAATTTGCAAAAATAAATTAAATTTAAACATAATAAATGTATATTTGAGGTTATAGAATCATTTGACATTAATTAATTACAGAGCTCAAGATTATATCTGAGGGAATTAATGCCTAAAGTTCCCAGTAAAGTGAGGTTCTGTGGTTACTAGGGTTCAACAGGAAGAGGAACCATGTGCTTATGTGTAATTAATATAGATACAAATTCTAAATCTATAATAAAATATAACTTGTGTGAGATAGATAGATAGATAGATAGATAGATAGATAGATAGATAGATAGAGGATAGGGATAGGTAGATAGAGGAAACTCACATACTCTTCTGTTCTTTTGTCTACTGAGGATGAAGGTATGTGGTCTGATGGCTTATTGTAAGAATGAGAAGATATCTAAGATGAAAAACAGCACTGATGTTTGTTTGACAATTGCAGTGTTTTTTACCTTTACAATATACAGGTCTCCCATTGCATAGTCAGTTTTAGGAAATAAAGCAGTCAGTTGTTGAGAACAGCCTTCTGTTCTTAAATTCTGCATCTGAATTTCACTGAGAGAGATTATATTCACAAATGAGAATCAGAGAAAGGAAGGTTCCAGAGAGTTCTGCTCCTTGATGAGGTGATCCCGGACCGCTTGAACACTCTTTGTGCACTTGATTGGGGTGAAATAACTCTTATAAACCAAATTTAACTGATTTTGAGATTCCTATTAGTAAATATGGACCATTATGTGGCTACATAAAAATTGGAGACATTAAGTCACATGACCATAGCTTAGAAACTAGCAGATTCCGATCTTATTGTGATCTTTTAGTATATAACTCCCATGTATTTCATCTTAAGAAAATTGTTACTTCTGAGATCTTTGTCTTTCTCATCTATGTTCTTTTGGCTTTATAGTGCTGATTTCTCAGGCTAAATCACAGCATAGACATGATGGTTTCTCACCTGGTAACTTACTGCTTCTTGGATAGAAATAATCAGCTCTCTCATCCCTGTGAAAGTCAGGATTATACAGCATTTGCTAATTTTAAGCATATTGTATTATTCCAATTGGAAATAATTAGTATAATTTTTGGACAATGCAGTGTGTTCATTTATTTAGCTTTGTTCTTGGGGCAAGATCTCACTCTATTCGTTTAGAGTAACCTGGTACCCACTGCGTAGCCCAGACTGGCCTAGAACATACAACATTCCTGCCTCAGTCTGTCAAGGGTTGGGAGTACAGAGCTAGGGCACCATACCTGGCAGTGAAATACATTGTAAACTGGTAAAGTTTAATGGTGGCTTGAGAAAATACCTGAGGATAAGGAGGAAGTATCACAAAGTAGAAACTAGAGAGGAAAATTGCAACAACTCAAAACTACCCTGTCCAATATCAGCTATGCCCAAAGAGTACAAACAAGTGCTGGAATTCACACATACAGGTGCTCTGTGTTTGAAAAGAAGGGCACTCACAGAGTGAGAGAATAGACACGGTGTCAAAATTAAACTTGTAGAACTCAAAGTTCTGCAAGAACATCATCTAAGCAGCCAGTCACTACCTAGGTGCTTTAAGAAGTGACCAGACTCCTTAAATAATGGTCATTTGACCATGGGGTGAGTAGACAGTTATCATTCAGATATTGGATACACACTTGTTCTCATAACACCTTCACACAGACAAATGCAGGCAAAGCACCAATGCACTAGAAACAAAAATAAATCAATTTAAGAAAGAATTATTTTTGAACATGGTTCTTGAAAAGATTTCTTCATCATGGTAATACTTGGGTTCAGTAGCTCACATTTGTTCAGTGTGTGGGTGTGATCGTTCTGTGTGGCTCTTAATTCATGTATCACCAGACAAGCTATATTCTGTGTTTATCTTACTACTGCTTTCATGTCTAAAGTTGGGTTCCAGACCAATTTGAGTTCAGAAATGGCCAGAGATTATAAGATGCGGACTATGCCTTCATTAACTGCCTTGGAGACTGTTTTACTAGTGATCATTTTATCTTTCCTGTCCCTTTGTATCAATTTCCAACACAACATTGAGCTAAACTAGGGAAGAAAAGATATGCATAGCTTTCTTCAAGTTAATATTGTATGTTTTTTTTTTTGTTTTGAAGAATGTATTTTCTGAAGCCTACGTAGTAAGTATGAAAATATATCACACCTACAAAGAGAAAAGCATTTAACTTACAGGTTTCTTTGTAATGTTTCTTATCATTGTTCCCGCAAAAGGAGCTGCATTCCTAAACACAATGGCCATATTATTTGATCTCATTTTTTTGATCAGAACTTAAAAGTTGTAATAGCAAAAATTAATGTTCTAAAAGGAACATCATGTGATACTGGATTAGCATTTGGTGTGTTTTTGATAAATCTCACATTTGCCCTCCCTAGCAGACACATTTTTTTCTCAGACGCAGCTTCTACAGAAGGTGCAATTAATGCTGACGAATTCATCTAATCCTTTAGAATTGCCAGATAGTTTTCATCACTATTATTCTGTAGTAATATATTAGTCAGTTATTTTATTTTATCAAATTCAGAGATCACTAGTAACTCTGGCTAAAGTCTGTATATATTTCATATTTTATGCCTCCCCTATTTTTTGTGTTCTTGAAAATCTCAGTTTTGAAATTCAACATATTTAGAAAAAAAAATCCCATCTACAACCATGCTTCCTTGAACATGATGGATCCCCTCTGATCTTCATAGCTAAGCAGGGTTGCGGTGTTCTTAGTTTTTGCATAGAAGAAAAAAAATCACACAAATCACTTACAGTAAGCAATGTTGGTTTCATCTATCTAAAAGGTTACGTTTTTTTAAAAAAATACTGTTATTTAAGACAGTTTTGTTCTATAGTACAGAAAAGCCTTGAATTTACTGTGTATTGCAGGCTGACCTTGAACTGAAGGCAGTCCTCTTGCCTCAGCATCTCAAGGGCTGGGATTTTAAGTATGGGGCAGCATAACTAGCTGTCTGAAAGGCCTATCATAATGCTTACGAGATTAAAAAACAAGATAGCTTCAAATTAAAGTTATTTTTCTGAGCATGTTCTGATTTATTTGAATTCATTTTTATTAAAAAAAAATCTTTATATACAAAATGGTATAAAAGAATTTCAGCAAAGCCCAGGAAAACTCTTACCATTCACTAATTATTTCATACATCAAATACTTTTGACAATGTAATAATTGGAAGGCCATGCTTTATGTCCTTCATGTAAAAAAGCAAGTGAAGCTGACAAATATTTCTCTGTCTTCACAAAATGTATATGTAAATAATAAAATTAGTTAATTTGGAGTTGACTATTGTCTCATTTACCAAATGAGAGTTGGCATTAAGCACTAGAATTTCAACCATGACCAATAGGCTTAGGTTCTTCATTTTTGGAGCCCAAGTCTTAGACAGGATGGAAGATATGACATAACAAAATATATAACAATTTTTAATGTAAGTGCTAATAGGGAAATTTTATAATACACATAAGAATTAGTATAATAGGTTCATAATATAGTCTAGGGGAAGAAGGAAATGAATAACACATATCAGTCTCCTGGCATTGTTGTTATATTTTAAAGTAGTTTATCTTTAATCATTGAGGAGGAAAGTGAATAAAAATTAGATTTGATACGTAATGATTAGATGAGAAACTGGTGGATTGTGTCAGTGTTTTGTACTGATATATGTTTTGGTGTTATTCTTATTTACCTTTTGTTATGCTTATTTTTATATGTCAGTATCTCCCTTTAGTGTATGAAGGTTTTGATTTTCCATGAAAAGAATTCAGTGGTATGAGTTTCCTCAGTAATGATGTAGCATCTCTATAGCTGTTCAGAAGTGATGCTTATGAACCTATTATACTAATTCTTACGTTTATTATAAAATTTCTCTATTAACACTTATATTAAAACTGTTATGTATTTTGTTATGTCATATCTTCCAACCTCTCTAAGACGTGGGCTCTGAAAATGAAGAAGGTAAGCCTATTGGTCATGGTTGAAATTCTAGTGCTTAATGCCAACTCTCAGTTTAGTTCCCATTTTTTTCCAAAAAAGTCCACTTGTATTCAAAAATGATTGGGAAACAGGTAATTTAGATCCAAAACATTTGACAGTTTCACAGAGAGATTCAGGTAATCTATCTTATTTCTATTTTGACCAGAATAAATTTTAATTATCTTTTTATTTTGAACAAGCTATTTTTGTAATCATTAGCAGAAAAGGCTTTAAACCTTAATTCAATTCATTGACTATGAATTTATCCATTTCTCTTTGTCGTTTTTGCTTCATATATTTTGAGTAACTACTCTTAGGTACATAGCATTTGAGATCAAGGATCCTGTTACGTTGATCCTTTATTATTCTGAAACCAATTCCTGTGACTAGAGGTAAAATTGTATCTAAGGATCCAGTATTTATCCATTAATAAAATTTCTATATATTCTTTAACACTATAAATCCATAAATAAAATGATTGCTTATAATTTTAAAAATGTCCTTTTTCACCTCATCTCTGTTGCCTTTTGGTAACTAAGTTGCCATATTTTTTAATAAAATTCAGTATTTTGCCATTTAAAAAATATGTCTGTTTCTTTTGGTTTGGGCTATTTCCATTATAATATGTCAGAGTTTCTTAACATTTTCCTTTAATGTTTAGTATGACATCCAGTGACAGTCTTACATCATGAAGGACACATTTACTAATGTGTACCTTGTTTTTATTACATGCAGATTTTCAGTCATTTAAAGGGTAATGCCGCCCTGTAACAGGAAAAGTGATGTAACCAGAGGGATGCCCACCAACTGATTTTGGCATTTGTATGAACATCACAGAACTGCAGGGTAAAGAAAACAAACTTGGACTTGGAATCCACACGCTTTGAAGAAATTGAGACATACTTTTTTTCTAAAATGAATATGATTTTTATCTCATAGGTTTATTGTGAGGTAAAAGTAAGAAGATAGCAATGAATGCAGGGAATGACAAGAATGACTGTATAACTGAAATACATCTTCCTGTCAAAAGTTCCTAACATGAATTTAGCTATAAGGGTTACATTCTGAGTTTAAACCTGATAGTGTAACTATAATTATTACCAGTTAATGTCTGATGTGTTAGATCAAAGATGACTAATATATTTCAATCCATATGCTAATTATGATTGAAAAGGTTGTTCTAGGGGAAAGGACATAGAATATAAGTAAAGAATATATGAAGATTCTTGAGGGACCAATTTGGAAATTAAAGTCACCAGGAGAGGGAAGGAAGAAAATGAAAAGAAAGAAAAGAACATTCCACCATGATCAAAAGACATAATCTGCATGTTTGATGTACAGTAGGCATTTCTCAGAGAAGATAAACTTTTCCAGCCCAAATAATAATGCTAAGCTCACCTCTTACCTACATCTTGCTAGAAAATTCTCAAAATGAAAACTTTAGTATAGCATTTACTTTTGAAAACCTGACCAACTTTATCTTGAGCAAACACTCTGTTTGGCCACCATCCATGCACTCCCTATGGGTCCTGTAAATTGACTAGTGTTATGCCAAGAAATTGATTTGCTCATCTATCAAACAGTTGGGCAGAAACGGAAGTATGAAATTCAGGGCAAACTTTCCCTCAATTCTTGGATAATTCACCCACTCCTTTCCTCAATATGGCTTATCAGTGTTAGAATTCTGTGTGTCCCAAGATCTTAAAAGTGTGGAAACATTATTATCTTGTTGTTCACACACCCTAATTCACAGCATTTTCATGTGCTACTTTCCTTTGAAATTTCTGATGTCTAGCTATTGACTGTGTTAGAATTATATTAGTTTCATCTAGCTGAAACATATACTTACAAAAATATGATGGTTGTTGACTTTGTGCATAATTAGTTATAATTATCTAAGCAGCAATATTTAAGCTAATTTTCAGTATGGTATATAATAAAGACACAATAAAGCACATTTGTACCTGGATTTTATCTAATTATTTTTATTTGCTTGTTTTCTTATTTTTAGTGAGATATTTTCATATTTAATTCCACATACCTCAATCCTACTTCAAGTAAACTAGTAAGTCTCAGTTGAATTGGTTATGGATATCTGAAGAGGGATCATGAGAACAAAACATTAGTAAAAGGCCAACACTACCTGAGAGCTGTCATTGTACATGAGAAAGGGAGAGCCAACTGTATATTGAACTTTGTATTAATCATGTCTCTGGAGTTCCTGGTAGAGTTCCATGTTACTGCTGAGCTGCATATGTGATGGATATGAAACAACATGGGAACACAGTGTGCATCTCATTGTCTTACACGATCCCATGTCATCTTCAGTCTCTCCTCTCTGACCCCTGCTTTATAGACACTATGAAATGTCAATGCGTTTTCTGAAAATATTTGCAGCTAACAGCTCTGCATTTTGTATTTGTTGTTTTTCCCAATTTGATTACTTAAATTGGATTTTTTTTCAGCAACCATGCTTTGTGCATTAAAGATTTCTTAGAATCTTTGTTATGGAATATTACTTTAGCTATGTAAAGATGTGTTACATTTCTTTATGTTGCATTTGTTTAAGTGTGTAAAGATATGTTGCTTTGCCTGCCTAAGTCACCTGATTGGACTAATAAAAAGCTGAACAGCCAATAGTTAGGCAGTAGAGGGATCAGGCGTAGCTGGCAGGCAGAGGGAACAAACAGGAGGAAAAATCAAAGCTCAAGACAGGAGCAGAGAATGAGGGAGAAAGAGAGAGAGATACCCGGGGCTGCCAGCCAGGCAGCTGCCAGTAAGGCAGATTGAAAGAAGCAGAAAAAGTAAGACATACAGAATGAAATAAAATAAAAAGACCAGAGGCAAATGTACATGAAGAGAAACAGGTTAAATTAAGTTATAAGAGCTAGTGGGACAAGCACAAGATAAGGCTGAACATTCATAACTAATAATAAGTCTCTGTGTCTTTATTTGGGAGCTGATTGCAGGCCCAGAGAAAGCTTGTTAAAATTCTGTTAAAATCCAACACTAGGATTTTTCTGAGCTTTGCGTTCTCTGCAAAGGCAACCTTACTTCTCATAAAAACATAGTGCATATATGTTAATTATACACTGATTGATTCTTTTTCCTTTGGCATTCTAATTCTAGGAATATCTTAATTTGTGTTTAGAAAAGGCATAACATTTGATTGGTTAAAAGTATGTTAAGAAAGTCCATAATTGTTTATATTTTCATACAATCTAATCTAATCTTGTTTTTTCTCATCTAACTTCTCTTAAAATACAGATTGATTTTTGCCGGGCGGTGGTGGCGCACGCCTTTAATCCCAGCACTCGGGAGGCAGAGGCAGGTGGATCTCTGTGAGTTCGAGGCCAGCCTGGTCTACCAAGTGAGTTCCAGGAAAGGCGCAAAGCTACACAGAGAAACCCTGTCTTGAAAAAAAGAAAAAAACAAAACAAAACAAAAATACAGATTGATTTTGATCTAATTATCATGTTTGAAGTTTTCTAGTTTCCTATTTGAAAAAATGTTCAGCCTTCCACTGTGATAATGCAAGAAAAAGATTATATCTATGTCTGTTATTAAGTTCTCACATTTTTCCATTTGATATACATCACAGACAGAATTATGTGCATTTTTGTTATTTAGACATCAATTTCATAACCACCATTTAATTAGTATTATGCAATGCCAGCCAGCATGCCATCCACACAATATACATTAGAAAAATATTTATTCTGTGAACAAATGAAACATGAAGTCTCATTTCATAATTGAAATATTAAAAGCCACGTGTGTTTGATTTTTCCATCCATCAAGTGAATCATAAAATCATATATAATCATATACATATATATATATAAATGGGTTATCATATAGTGTTTCAATATGTGTACACTTTTTAAAACAGTGTAGCATGTGCAAATATTTATCATTTTTTGTGATAAAAATTTTCAAAGTTCGGCTCCCTGTATTTGAAATACACAGCTCATTATAGCTGCTTATAGTGACTATATTGGACAAATAACATTCCAGAACTGCTTTTTCCTATGTAGCTGTTACCCACTAATCAATTCTTACTCATTGTCCCACTGCCTCCTCTCTATGGCCCTTTGTATCATTTATTCTGTTCTTAACTATTATGATAACAGATTTTTTTTTATTCCACGTATGGGTGTGACCACTCAAACTTGCCTTTCTGCTCATTTTGCTTTTCCTAATGATCTCTGGTGAAGTCTTCATGTCACAGTAGCAGCATTTCATTATTTTGTTGCAAATTATACCCTTTTGTATACCTGTACCATCTTTTCTTTGTCGTTTATTAGTTGAAGGAGAGACACTGGTCACTTCCATCTCTCAGCTATTACAAATAGTGTGTCATTGAATATGAGTGAGGTGTCTGTTTTGCGTGTTGACTCTGTATCTTTTTGATTCAGTGCAGGAAAAGGATTGCTGAGTATGGTGGTTCTGTTTGATGCTTTAAGGAATTTCCCATGCCATTTTCCTTAATTGCTGTGAGAAGAGGAACAAGGCACGAAGAGAGGGAAAAAGCCAAAAGACCCTACAACCATTTGCTTCATGAACCTCATCTGGGATAAATCAAGATCAGAATGTCCGTTGTGGAATATTACTTTAACTACATAAAAATATGTTACATTTGTTTATTCTGCATTTGTTTAACAATGTAAAGATGTATTATGTTTGTTTGTGCTGCATCTGTTTAAGTATGTAAAGATGTGTTGCTGGTTTAACTTTCCTGCCTAAGGAACCCTGTTGGACTAATAAAAGGCCGAACAGCCAGTAGCTTATCATCAGAGGGACAGGCAGGACTAGTGGGCAGAGAGAAAAAATGGGAGGGGGAATCTAGGCTTGAAAGAACAAGGGAAAAAGAGAGAGAGAGAGTCATCCAGGATCAGCCAGCCAGTGTAAAGTAGGACATATAGAGTGAAAGAAAGTTAAAAAGCCCCAAGGCAAAAATGTAGATGAAGAGAAACAGGTTAAATTATGGTATAAGAGCTAGTGGGACAAGCATAAGATGAGGCCTAGCATTCATAACTAATAATATCTCTCTCTGTCTTTATCTGGGAGCTGGTTGGTGGTCCAAAAGAAAGCCTGCTGTGAATGGCGGAATCCACTACCACCAGGCTTCGTTCATGGAGTCCTCTGTGGTAGGGCTGATGGTGCTAGTCTATGTATTCACCAGGCACCTCTTCGTCTCCCTGAAAGGGCTGGAGACAGCTTTGTTGAACACAAAAAAAAAATCTGCTGGGCAATCTAAAACAAAACATAGGCCAAAGTATAGGAAGAGGCAATGGAATATCCGAGGAGATGGGAGTAACTGAATCTCAGTGAGCGGTGAACTTGGAAGCCCTGAGGGACTGTCCATCAGGTCAGCTACTTATAGAAATTGTTGAGGCTGCTTGCTTTTGTCTCTCAAGAGCATAACTTTCCGTTTTCTTCCACCAGGCAGCCATCCATGATTGCTCCTTTATGAACTGCCCTCCTCTGCACCCCAGGCCATATTCAATTCTTTGATTACCACAGGAACACCCCCCTATGTTCCTTTCTAAACTTTGTGTCAAGATGAAGAAGGACTTGAGAGTTGGACTTGGGGTGCCTCTGATATCATGGGAGATGATTAATATTTCCAGTCACAGTGTTAAGGCTTTCCCTTTTTCTAACCTTACAGTGTTTGTCCAATTTTGTCTTTTTGATAAAGTATTATATTTATTTATATGGTGCAATATATAAAATCCACCAATTTAACACATAAATGAACATTTTTCAGTTTGCATTTCAAGAAGAAGGTATTTTGATTTTAAGATACCATTTTAAACCTTACCAAAAAATGTTCTTGGTCAAAAATGATATATGGGATAAAACATTTTATTTTTTCCATTTCTGTTTAATCATCACTCTTTTTACAGAGCAAAAAAAATGAAAATGAAGCCTTTCAAATGCTGATTTTATTTATATGAATTGTCTTTGTCTTATGTTACAGAAACAAGGACACTTTATTTTCATTTTAAGAAGAGATATAATTCATTCTGTTTCTTTCTCTCATAACAAACCCATATATCATTCAAGTTTGAATTAATGTATTATGGCAGGAAAATTACTGTAGATGCCATAACTATCAACAAGGAACTGATTGGACTCTCTACTTATCTGAGAATATTTATTTCTGATACAGACATATATATGTATCTATGTTAATTTCAGCAATTTTTTGTCATACCCCATGTATGAAACAATGGAAGCTGTGTGGGACTCTGGGAAGTTTGACAGTTGCAAAAGAAAATACTCACATATTTTTGTGGAAATATGTCATAACATCTTTTCTTACTCTTTTCCCACCATCCTCAAATTCATGGCCTTCAAATGAATTTGGTAAGAAAATTAAGCATGAATTTGGTAAGAAAAAAATAGACTTGTTTGTGGTATTATTTAAGTAAAAATTCTGTGTAATTAAGTATAATTTTCTTACATAAATCAACGTGTACAACATAAAATATGTTTTGAACTTATTTTGAAATTCTCATTTCCAAGGAAATAATTAAAAATTTGATTCAGCATAGTTTGCATGTTCTGTAGATTATGATTCATTAATTGATGTGAGACCAGTTATGGAATATTTATCTAAGTGACCAAAGAGATCCCATGGAAATCCCATAACAATCCAGGTGATTGGCAAGAGAATGGGTTGCTCTCCAAAAATTGACAGCAAGGTTCCATTGCTGAAGACAATACCTATACAACTTATTCTCCAAAAATTGACAGCAAGGTTCCATTGCTGAAGACAATACCTATACAACTTATTGAATATGAAAAGGTCAAGCTGGTGTGTATATAGAACCTTCACCCATACCTTCGACTCTCTTTGGTATGAGAAGTTATTCTGCAGTCTACCAAAAGAGAAACATAAACACCAACTCCGTCACAAAACTTTGGATGAGCAGTTCTTTCCTGACTGAAAATTATGCTAGGGCGATGGTGGCACAAAGCTGTGGGAGTAACCAGTCAATGCCTTATTTAACTTCAGGCCTACAACACAAGATAGAACCAATACCTGCCACTGCTTGGGTGACCAAGAACCAGAGACTAGATATCCCAGAGACTTAGGGTAAAGCCAAATACTACTGGTTAAAAAGAAAACATTGTGATAAAATAACTCCTAATGAAATTCTATTATACTCATAGATTGGTGCCTTCTTCACTTGTAATCAGAGAAACTTTTTCCTGAATCAGATGGAAACAAATAGAGAGAACCACAGCCAGACATTATTCAGAGAGAGAGAGAGAGAGAGAGAGAGAGAGAGAGAGAGAGAGAGAGAGAGAGAGAGAGAGATATGGTGGTATGGAGAGGGAGAGGAAGAGGTCTTGGAACACAGCTCTAAACTGGATGTCTCCATCAAATGCCTCCCCTCAAAGCTCAGAAAACCCCTCAAAAGAGGAAGGAGAGGACGTTTGGGAGCTGAAGGTGATGGAGGACACCAGGATAACGAGTCCCTCTAAGTTAACTGAATAAAAGCTCCTATGAACTCACAGGCATTGAAGGATCAAGCAAAGAACCTGCCCCTGTGTGTACCAGGCCGCCACATATACATTATAACTTTTATTTAGTTTTTTTATGGGATTTCTGAGTAGGTGAATGAGTGAGTCTCTCATTCTTGTGCATTCTTTTGAGTTTCTTCTCTTCTGTTGGTTTACCTTGTCCAACTTTGATTTTGTTTTGTATAATTATGTTTTATTTTGTTATGCTTTATTGTTATCTCTTAAGAGCCTGTTCTTTTCTAATAATAGACAGACATGGAATGGATCAAGATGGGAGGCAAGGTGAGGAAGAATTGAGAGGAGCAGAGCAAGGGAAAATGAGTATATATTATATGAGATTAAAAATCTCTTTTCAATAAAAGAGGAAAAATTCAAATGATTAAAACAAGCAATAAGGCACAGGAATTATAAACTTGCCCAGGAAGCAACAACTCATATGTTTTAAATCAAGAAGGACAAATACAAGTATAGCTCTATCTTCTTTAAACCTCACAAGAAGAGGAGGAAGAAGAGGAGGAGGAGAGAAAGAAAGAAAGAAAGAAAGAAAGAAAGAAAGAAAGAAAGAAAGAAAGAGAAATCTTAGCCAGAGAAATAATAAAAGAAAGTAAAAGGGATGTAAGTAAAAAAAAAAATGACAAAATTGTGTCTTTATGTAGATGATAGGATCCTATTCTCAGAGAATCTACCAGAAACCTATAGTTCTGATAAATACTTTCAGCAAAGCAGTAGGATGCAAAATCAATAAATAAATATCAGTACTTTGTCTATATAGAAGTAACATACTTGATGAAATTCAGAGAAAATACCCCATTCCCATATCCTCAAAAATTATACCACATCCTCAAAAATAAAATGAAATCCTTAAGCATGAACTTAACCAAAAAAATCAAAATATCTCTTTAATGAAACTATAAAATACTGAGCAGAGACATTTAAAAAGTTTGTACAAGATAGAAAGACTGCGTATGCTCATAAATTAATATTACACAATAACTGTATTATCACAAGTGACAAAACAATAAATGAAATCCTTAGGAGGATTGCAATAACATTTTCCCCAGAAACAGAGAACAACTCTAAAATTCATATGGAAACACAAAAGACTCAGACAAGCCAAAATAATCCTGAGAAAGATGAGCTAAGCATGTGAGAACCAATAATATAGAACAGAAGATATAGTAATAAGTCCACATAACTATTTAATATGATTCTTGAAAAGTTTACCCAAAGGAAACATTGGAAGAAAAGGCAGTCTTCTTAACAAGTACTTCTGGGAAAGGCACTTGTATATATATCCATATGTTGCTATACATAGGAAAAGAAACAATTAAAAGTATAAAATAGTATCTACAAAGATAGACAAAATATTTTTCAGATATTTTTAATCAAACTGGATATCAATATCCAGAATACATAAATACCTCAAATGACTAACCATAAAGTGTAAGTAATCAAACTAAAATGGGCAAATGAGTAGAAGAAATGTTTCTCAAAAGAAGCAAAGATAGCCAATAAATATATGAAAAATGTTTAAATTCAAAGCCATTATGGACATGCAAATGAAACTACACCAAAGTTCCATCTCAGCTCTGTCAGCACAACTGTCACCAGGAAAACCAACTGGAACAAATTTTGGCATGGTACATGGGGTAGGTTCAATAAAAACAAACTTTTGTACAGTGTTGATGGGAATATTAGTCAGCTCAAACAAATCAATATGGAAATTTTTAAGTACAAAACATAGAACTAACATTTGTTTCAGCTGTGTTGCACCTAGCTATATATCCAGAGAAATATAAATTAGTATATCTGATGCATGCATATTTATGCTACTGTTACACTTAAAAACGGCTGACTAACAGAATCCACTCAGGTGTTCATAAATAAATGAAGGGTTAAAAATTTACACACACACACACACACCACAAACTCACTTGCACACACAAACACACACACACACACACACACACACACACACATACACACTGAAGTTTTATTTGGATTCAATGAAGAAAAAGTCTTGTCATTTGTGGAAAAATGAATGGAATTCGAGATGATTATGTAATGTGAAATAAGATGGTCTCACAAAAGCACATATCACCTGTCCTCTTTCATATGTAGGATTTATCGGATCATGAAACCAAAAGACAGACTATTACATGAATACAAGAATAGTAGAATGAGACTGAGTAAAGTAGAAAAATAGAGCAGGTAAATATAATCAAAACAGTATATACGTGTAGAGATATGCCATTATTTAACCAAGTGTTTCTTACAGTCAATAAAGGAAAAAAAAAGTTTTCTGCAATACAGTAGAGTGAATAAAATTAACAAAATAATGTATTCTACATTTTCAAAATAAAAAAGAAAAGGGAGGATTTTAATGTATTTTCTATAAAGAAATGATACATTTGTTTTGTGTAGGATGGATCTAAATGTTTCTCAAAAGTCCATTGGAAAAACTGACTTCTTAGGATGGCTGTATGGGAAATAGTGGAGCCTTTAGAGATCAGGGGCTAGCAGGTGGTGTTTGTTATCTTTCAAGTTGTGCCTTAGAATAGGATTTGGGGATCCTAATCTCTTATTTAATTTTATTTATTCCCTGATAATGATATGAACAGTATTACTGCACAAAGAACCTATGACAGAAAGTGCTACCTTGAAACAACCCCTAAAGCAATGGGACCTATCATTAATGGACTGGATCCTCATGAGCCAAAAAATCAATATTTTCTTTTTATAATTTGATCATCTTGGTTATTTGTTATAGTGATGGAAACAAACTAATTCAGTAATAAAAAGTACACTAATTCCAATTTATTCATGAAAATGACATTTAAATTTATCAAAAGTATATTAACTATGTTAATCTGAAACTAAAATAGTTAAGATAAATACTTTTCATGATTAAAAATATGCATATGAACAAATTGTCAAAGAAGTATGAATGCATAAATTCAATTCAGTGGTTCTCAACCTGTGGGTTATGACTCCTTTGGGGTCACATATCAGATATCCTGCATTATGATTCATAAAAGTATTATATTATCATACATCATGATTCATAAAAGTAGAAAGTTACAGTTATGAAGTAGCAACAAAATAATTTTATGGTTGGTGGGGTCACTGCAACACAAGGAACTAGGTTAAAGGGTCATAGCGTTAGAAAGTTTGAGAACCACTGATTTAATTCATTCTCTTGTTTCTTTAATACCTCGAAACAATCAGTTTAAATGTTCGATATTTAAGGTACACCCTTTCCACCTTCTTAAAAGGGGATCTGCAGATATTAAGTCTCTTAACTCTTTTATGTCTATGAACTGCTTTACCTCTCCATTATCCCTCATGGAGAATTCATAGTCAGATGGTTCTTCCTTGACATGTGGAGGCTTCAGTTGGTTATCTTCTACAAACTGTTGACTAAGAACATGTTGGCCATTTGGTTTGCTGATCCTCAGTCTCCAGTCTTTTAAACTGTTTTCTTTGATTTAATTTTCATGCAGTTGATTAAAAATTATCTAGTCGTTCATTGGTTTCATGGCATCTTGTTTTCATTTCAGTTGATTGAATCTAGACATTTATGATTTAGTTTTCATCAAATTAAGGGAGGTTTTATCTGTTTCTTCCCTTTGAGTATAATTTTAGCTGGACACTACATATACACACACACACACACACACGCTTATGAGACATGAGGTGGCCAGGGCTCACCTACTGATTGCTCCTCTCATGGCAGAGTATGCTACCCTAAACCCATGCACAAGGGACAAGTAATGATAGATTGAAACATCAAATTTAGGTGTCCAAATGTTTTTCTTCCCCTTAAGTTTATTATGATCTCAAATACTTTGTCCTAAATATAGAAAACTAACTGACTCACTGATCTTAGGCATTTAAAAATAAGTATAGGATCAAATTACCAAAATAAAATTTAATATAGGAAAGTTTGACAGTCATGCCAGGATAATGAGAGAACATGGTATAGAATATGCCAAAATATTCAACACTCAAAATTTGTTGATTTAATTCCCTATGTGAACTGGTGACATTTAAAACTGGTACCCAGTCTATGTAGAAAAAATTGTTCTATAGCGTAAATTCTGATTGGGTTTAATAATAAAAATCTGGAGCCAGATATTGAGGTAAATGGTGAAAGATCAGAGAAACAAAGGAGCTAGCCAAAGTCACCTCTTACCTCCATGACTTCTCAGACTGAGAAGAGGCTGAGCTCCTGTCTCCACCCACCTTATATTTCTCTCTCCACCCAGCTATATCACTTCCTGTCTGTACTTTTGCTATCAAGTTTCTTCTAGATCTACTTTATATTCTAAATAATTAATAGAATCTCCTCTTTGTATTTTTTCAGGATATATTTGTTATCCTCAACAAGGCAAATTTTTCTTTACTTCTTCAATCATTTCCTCTAAAGTATCTACAGTTGAGTCAGGTTGTGGTGGTATTTTACTTGTACTGAAATGTGATTTTAATTGTATGTTAATAAATAAAGTTGTCTGGGGGTCGGAGCTATTAGAGTCATAGCAAGTGCATGGCGGCGGTGGCGCACGCCTTTAAGGACCTGGAGGGCGGTACATTCAGGCAGTGACAAGGCAGTCACATGTTTGGGTTTACAACCAATGAGAAGGCAGAACAGGAAGACTTTAAAGACAGACACACAGGAAGTAGGTCCTTTTCGGAGAGCTCTCTTGGCTGGAGAGGATCCCTGAATCAGGAAGGGTGAGGCTCTTAGCTCTGACCTCTTGGCTTTCTTCTCTGAATTGGCTCTGTGTTTCTTATTTTATAAGACCATTGGTTACATCTACATTTGGCGCCCAACGTGACAAGAATCCATTAAAAACCGCTTAACTTGGCTTGGCGGCAGGTCCGGATTCCCGCCAGGGCGGCCGGCAGGTCTGGTCTCCCGCCAGGGCGGCCGGCAGGTCCCGTTTTCCGCCAGGGCGGCCGGCTCCCTAGCCCGGGCCCAGGTCGGCTTGGCCTCAGGCCGGACTAACTTTGAGCTACTTGCTTAAAGCCGGTGCTACAGACAATTCAGGCCTGCCCTGCCGAACAGGGCCCCTGCCTGTAAAGCCAATGCACGTGGTTGGAGCTTAAGGTAGCCAGAGCCAAGGCTTGACTAGGCTCAAGCGGGAACACGTGGCTGGATTCAAGTTCTTAGGCAGAACTTGTGGCTACGGTTCTTGTGTGTTCTCTCTCTCTCTCTCTCTCTCTCTCTCTCTCTCTCTGGATTCACACCTCAGACACTAGGAGGCTGTTTTGAAATTCCCTTGGATTGGTACTGTTCTACGAGGACTTGGTAAGTCATTTAACATATCGAATATTTTAAAGGAAACTATTTAAAAGAGAAATTTTTTCCACATTTAAAAAAAAAATGGGTTTTCTGTGTTCATTGGAAGAAAATTGGGCTTTGTTTGCAATTTTAGACAGTCTGACAATGGAACAGCTATATGAGAAGATTACTGTTGACCGAATTATGCTTTTTTTTTTTTTTTTTTTTTTTTTTTTTTATTAATTTATTTTGCAATACAATTCAGTTCTACATATCAGCCACGGATTCCCTTGTTCTCCCCCCTCCCGTCCCCCTCACCTTCCCCTCAACACCCCCCCCCCCCATTCCCATCTCCTCCAGGGCAAAGCCTTCCCCACAGACTGAGGTCAACCTGGTAGACTCAGTCCAGGTAGGTCTAGTCCCCTCCTCCCAGGCCGAGCCAAACAATCCTGCATAGGCCCCAGGTTTCAAACAGCCAACTCATGCAATGAGCACAAGATCTGGTCCCACTGCCTGGGTGCCTCCCAAACAGATCAAGCCAATCAACTGTCTCATCCATTCAGAGGGCCTGATCCAGTGGGGACCCCTCAGCCATTGGTTCATAGTTCATGTGTTTCCATTCATTTGGCCATTTGTCCCTGTGCTTTATCCAACCTTGGTCTCAACAACTCTCGCTCATATAAACCCTCCTCATTCTCGCTAATTGGACTCCCAGAGATCCACCCGGGGCCTAGTCATGGATCTCTGCATCCAGATCCCTCAGTAGTTGGATGGGGTTTCTAGCACAACAATTAGGGTGTTTGGCCATCCCATCACCAGAGTAGGTCAGTTCAGGCTGTCTCTCGACCTCTGCCAGCAGTCTGTTGTGTGGGTATCTTTGTGGATTTCTGTGGGCCTCTCTAGCACTTTGCTTCTTCCTATTCTCATGTGGTCTTTATTTACCATGGTCTCCTATTCCTTGTTCTCCCTCTCTGTTGTTGATCCAGCTGGGATCTCCCGCTCCCCCAAGCTCTCTTTCCCTCAACCCTCGCCTTTCATTACCCCCACTCATGTCCAGGCTGTTCATGTAGATCTCATTCCATTTCTCTGTCATTGGGTGATCCCTGTGTCTTTCTTGGGGTCCTGTTTTCCAGGTAGCCTCCCTGGTGATGTGAGTAGCAGACAAGTCATCCTTGTTTCATGTCTAGTATCCTGCTATGAGTGAGTACATACCATGTTTGTCTTTCTGAGTCTGGGTTACCTCACTCAGGATGATTTTTTCTAGATCCATCCATTTGTCTGCAAACCTCATGATGCCATTGTTTTTCTCTGCTGAGTAGTATTCCATTGTGTATATGTACCACATTTTGTTTATCCATTCTTCAGTTGAAGGGCATCTGGGTTGTTTCCATGTTCTGGCTATTACAAACAATGCTGATATGAACATAACTGAACAAGTGCTCTTATGGTGTGGTTGAGCATTTCTTGGGTATATGCCCAAGAGTGGTATAGCTGGATCTTGGGGGAGATTGATTCCCAATTTTCTAAGAAAGCGCCATATTGATTTCCAAAGTGGTTGTACAAGCTTGCATTCCCACCAGCAGTGGAGGAGAGTTCCCCTAGCTCCACATCCTCTCCAGCATAAGGTGTCTTCAGTGTTTTTGATCTTAGCCATTCTGACAGGCGTAAGGTGGTATCTCAGAGTTGTTTTGATTTGCATTTCCCTGATGATTAGGGATGTTGAGCAGTTCCTTAAATGTCTTTCGGCCATTTGAGTTTCCTCTGTTGAGAATTCTCTGTTTAGTTCTATAGCCCATTTCTTAATTGGACTGTTGGGCATTTTGATGTCTAATTTCTTGAGTTCCCTATATATTCTGGATATCAGTCCTCTGTCAGATGTGGGGTTGGTGAAGATCTTTTCCCATTCTGTAGGCTGTCGCTTTGCCTTGTTGACCGTATCCTTTGCTCTACAAAAGCTTCTCAGTTTCAAGAGGTCCCATTGATTGATTGTTTGTCTCAGAGTCTGTGCTACTGGTGTTCTATTTAGGAAGTAGTCTCCTATGCCAATGCGTTCAAGACTACTTCCTACTTTCTCTTCTAGCAGGTTCAGAGTAGCTGGATTTATGTTGAGGTCCTTGATCCACTTGGACTTAAGTTTTGTGCACGGTGATAGATATGGATCTATTTGCAGCCTTCTACATGTTGATATCCAGTTTTGCCAGCACCATTTGTTGAAGATGCTTTCTTTTTTCCATTGTGCGCTTTTGGCTTCTTTGTCAAAAATTATATGTTCATAGGTGTGCGGATTAATGTCAGGGTCTTCAATTCGATTCCATTGGTCCACATGTCGGTTTTTATGCCAGTACCAAGCTGTTTTTATTACTGTAGCTCTATAGTAGAGCTTGAAGTCAGGGATCGTGATGCCTCCAGAAGTTGTGTTATTGTACAGGATTCCTTTGGCTATCCTGGGTTTTTTGTTTTTCCATATGAAGTTGAGTATTATTTTTTCCAGGTCTGTGAAGAATTGTGTTGGTATTTTGATGGGGATTGCATTGAATCTGTAGATTGCTTTTGGTAAGATTGCCATTTTTACTATGTTAGTCCTGCCTATCCATGAGCATGGGAGATCTTTCCATTTTCTGACATCTTCTTCAATTTCTTTTTTCAGGGACTTAAAGTTCTTGTCATATAGGTCCTTCACTTGCTTGGTTAGTGTTACCCCAAGGTATTTTATGTCGTTTGTGGCTATAGTAAAGGGTGATGTACCGAATTATGCTTTTTATTACTATGCTTATTCTCATTTTACTATTTAAAAAGATAGTCAATTTAAGTGCCAGGATGACAGCTTTAGAAAAACTTGATAAACCTGTAAAAACTCAGACAGAAGAAACTAACAGTGAAGTTGCTTCAAGATTGGATCATAGGGTTACAGAAAGAAAGCCTGTTTTCACACAGTCACCCTTAGTTTGTCCAGTAACCGTACAGCAGTTGCCTGATCAAATGACTACACAAAATATTTGGGCTCCAATTGAAATGTTAGATTTACGAAGGTTTAAGGAGGCAATAGTATCTTATGGCATGCATTCCCCGTATGTAAAGCAAATGTTAAACTCTTGGTCAACATATAATAGGATTGTACCACAGGATTGGCGGGAGCTGGCACAAGCTGTTCTTGAACCCAGTCAAAGGCTTCAGTGGCTAACTTGGTTCAAGGATGAAGCTAAAAACATAGAAAAACAGTGGAGGGATAAAGGAATACAAGTCTGCCAGGATCAGCTTATTGGAGAAGGTCAATATGCTTCAGCACAAGCACAATGTTTATATGATGTCCAAACCCTAATTTCATGTCGAACAGCAGCCTTGAATGCATGGGACAGAGTTGAGGAACCAGGAAAAAAAACTGAGTCATTTACAAAGGTTGTACAAGGCCCAAAAGAATCTTTCACAGATTTTTTACAAAGACTGGCTTCAGCAGTAAAGAGAATGGTCCCGGATTCAGAAGCTAGTAAGATAATAATTGAGTCTTTGGCCTTTGAGAATGCGAATGCAGCATGCAAAACAATAATCAGGCCGTTAAAGGCAAGATCTGCACCTTTGGAAGATTGGATTAGAGACACGGTTAATGTTGAAGCTCATGAGCATGATGATACGTGGGTAGGAGAAGCAATTTCAAGAGGTTTGAGGAATGTTAGATGTTTTGGATGTGGAAAGCAAGGACATTTGAAAAGGGACTGTAAACAGGTCATTCCTAGAAACAATGTTTCTTCAAGGAACAATGGCAACAGACTGCCCCTTCCTTCTGGAGTATGCAGAAGGTGTGGTAAGGGAAAACACTGGACCAACGAGTGTAGATCAACAAGGGACAGACAGGGTAATCCTTTGCCTCAGTCTTCGGGAAACTCCCAGAGGGGCCTCATGCAGGCCCCAATAGCAAATCCAGTTCAAACCTTTCCTGCAGTCGTAGAGGAAACCCCAACTCAGAACAATTAAATAACCAAATGCCTATTGGAATAAGTCATGCTGGTCAGGATGATGAAACAGAGAGAATAGAAAATTCAGGAGAAAACATAAAGAAAATTTTTTGGCAAACTTCTATTAATGAACAAAGACCAAAATTATCCATAAAAATAAATGGTGTTTTGTTGTCTGGTCTGGTAGACACAGGTGCGGACGTTACCATAATTGCACCAGAATTTTGGCATCCAACTTGGCCTCTTCAGGAGGTAAACATTCAACTGTTAGGAATTGGGACATTATCTCAGGTGAAATAGAGTGCAAGATGGCTCAAATGTATAGGTCCAGAAGGACAGAGAGGAAAATTAAAACCATATGTGGCTAACATAGCTATGAACCTGTGGGGTCGAGACTTGTTACAACAATGGAATACTCAGATTAACATCCCTCCAATCTCAGAAACAAATCATAAACTAGCACATGTTTCTGAGAGAAATATTAGAAGGCATTATTCTGAGTGGTCACCAGCCATCCATATTATACAGGAACAGGGCACAACAACTGATGATCTTCCAAAGACATCAACAGCTCTACCTTTAAAATGGTTAACAGACAAGCCTGTATGGGTCCAGCAATGGCCTTTAACAACAGAGAAACTCCAGGCTTTAGAAGAGCTGGTAGAAAAACAGTTAAATGCTCAGCATATTGAAGAATCAACCAGCCCTTGGAATTCTCCTGTATTTGTTATTAAGAAGAAATCTGGTAAATGGAGAATGGTAACAGACCTTAGAGCAATTAACAAAGTAATTCAGCCAATGGGCTCTCTACAATCTGGAATTCCTTTGCCTACTCTGTTACCAAAAGGATGGCCTCTCATAGTTATTGATTTAAAAGACTGTTTCTTTTCAATACCCTTACAAGAAAAAGACAGAGAAAGATTTGCTTTCACAGTGCCTACTTACAATAATTCTCAACCGGTTAAAAGATTTCAATGGAGAGTCCTCCCACAGGGAATGTTGAACAGCCCAACTCTGTGCCAATATTTTGTACAACAGCCATTGGAAGTGATATGTAAAAAATTTCCTAAATCAATAATTTATCATTATATGGATGATATTTTACTAGCTGACTCAAATGCAGATACTTTAGAAAGAATGTTTGAAGAAGTAAAGAAAATTTTGCCTTGCTGGGGATTACAAATTGATCCTGAAAAGATACAAAGAGGAGATTCTATTAATTATTTAGGATATAAAATAGAGCTACAAAAAATTAGACCCCAAAAGGTGCAAATTAGGAGAGATCGACTACAGACTCTTAATGACTTTCAAAGATTATTTGGAGATATTTCTCATCTAAGAACTATTGTTGGGGTAAAAAATGATGAACTGCATAATTTGTTCAAAACCTTAGAAGGTGACAAGGACTTAAATAGTCCAAGAGAATTATCACCTGAAGCTGAGAAAGAATTGGCCTTGGTAGAAAAGAAAGTACATGAAGGACACGTGGATCGCATTGATCCAAAGCTGGATTGCATTTTGGTTATTTTACCTTCTAGACATTCTCCTACAGGAATATTAATGCAGAGGGAAGATATTATATTAGAATGGATATTTTTACCAAATAAACCAAATAAAAAATTAAAAACTTATGTGGAAAAATTCTCTGACTTGATTTGGAAAGGAAAATTGAGACTTCATCAATTAGCAGGAATAGACCCAGCAGAAATTGTCGTACCTTTAACTAAGGAGGATATTGAAAAATTATGGACAGAAAGTGAACCTTGGCAAAGAGCTTGCAGTAATTTTTTGGGAGAAATTAACAGCAAATATCCCAAAAGCGATAGAATTGATCTTATAAAGAGAGCTGATTAGATCTTGCCTCAAATTGTATGGGAAAAACCCATATCTGGAGTTCGTACATTTTATACAGATGCCAACAAACAAGGAAAGGCAGGTTACAAATCAGAAAATTTAAGTAAAGTGGTTCAAAGTCCTTATAATTCAGTTCAAAAATCAGAATGGTATGCTATTCTGCTGATATTAATGGATTTTTCAGAACCTCTCAACATAGTAACTGACTCTCAGTATGCTGAAAGAGTAGTATTACATATTGAAACTGCAGAATTTATCCCTTATGCTTCAGAATTAACTTCACTATTTATTCAATTACAAGATACAATCAGGAAAAGGAGTCATCCTTTATATATAACTCACATTCGATCCCATACTGGTCTGCCAGGCCCTCTAGCACAAGGCAATGATGAGATTGATAAATTATTGATAGGAAATGTGCTGGAGGCCTCAGAATTTCATATAAAACATCATGTCAATAGTAAAGGTTTAAAAAAGGATTTTTCCATAACCTGGCAACAAGCCAAAGAAATAGTAAAGAAATGTCCTACTTGTTCCTTCTACAATCAAACGCCATTACCAGCTGGATGTAACCCAAAAGGTACTCAAAGAAATGAAATCTGGCAGATGGACGTGTTTCACTTTGCAGAATTTGGAAAACTGAAATATGTACACCACACTATCGATACTTATTCAGGATTTCAGTGGGCAACTGCTTTGAGTTCTGAAAAAGCTGATTCTGTAATCACTCATTTGCTCGAAGTTATGGCCATCATGGGTATACCTGCACAAATCAAAACTGATAATGCTCCATCATATGTCTCTGTTAAAATGAAACAGTTTTTTGCTTATTACAATATAAAGCATATTACAGGCATACCACATAATCCTACAGGTCAAGCAATTGTAGAAAGATCAAACAGAACTCTAAAGGATATGCTAAATAAACAGAAAGGGGTAATAAAAACCCCCAGAAACAGACTTCATAATGCTCTATTAACTTTGAATTTTCTTAATGCCAATGAGAAAGGAACAACAGCTGCAGAGAGACATTGGATAATAGAAAAAACTACAGAATTAAATCAGCCTATATACTTTAAGGATGTGCTGACCTCAGAATGGAAACCAGGGTATGTTTTACATTGGGGACGAGGTTTTGCTTTTGTTTCTACAGGAGAAGATAAGTTGTGGGTACCATCAAAATTGATAAAGGTTCGATTTGAACAAGAGAAACCTCTTAATTAGAGGAGGTGATAGTTCTTCAACCAGCATGAACATCCAATTTAAACTAACTTATACCAGTAACACATGTCTTTTCATTTTATCAGATAATAACTTGCCAAAAAGGAACATCCCCAAAATTAGTCTTGGGGAAAGGTTTTTGTTTTTGTCTTTTAGGAGAATGAAGGTTAAGGAATCTGAAGAACACTGGACAAATGAGACAACTGAGAAAAGGAACAAATCATCTATCCCAGGAAACAGAGTGAAATGGCATATGGGTATATATTATCTAAAAATTTTTTATGTCTTCCTAAATGTTTGTTTCTGCTTTTCTCTAAAAATTTAACACTATTGGTCTTCTAATAGTCCCAGTTCAATTAAAAATTTAAAGCTGACTTTAGAGTTGGAGAATGGCTCTCTCCTTCTTTAAACTCAAGCATGTTGTTAAAAGGAAAATGCAAACCCCCTGTATCATGCCAGAATAAAAGAGCCATCTTCTGCTATGGGACAGGAGAAAAGCCAAATTAGCTAAGGGACTATTCTATTACTAATCTCAACTCTTTGATTCTATTCTGATTCTTTAAAACTTATCTTAAAGTATAAATTTTATATCAAAATCTACAAGATTAATATATATAGATATATAGTTATATATACATTTTAAACTTTAAGATATGAATGGTCATATAGAGTACTAATTAATTCTAGAAAAAAGGCTTCAATTAGCTGCATATATATGTCTTTGTGTTTGAGTCTCTTATCAGTTTTCTGCAGGAAATCACGGCCAGGCCTAACATCAACTGAAGTCTCCAGGAAGAAGTTGGGGCCCCACAACAACAACAATTCCACGTGGACAATAATAACATCATTAAGCTGACAAACATCATCTACAGATCAGCTTTGAACTACAAGGTGCTCATAGCAATTTTGAGATGACTAGCTGAGATGATCCAGTCTCAAAGACTACTTGAATAAAGACTTGAGATAAACCCTGAACTTTGGCATTATACACAGACTGGATAATGAAGGATATGGTTACCTTTCCTAGAATTTGACAATTAACCTAAAATTTTTCTTTCAGGATAAAGATAACTTCGCCCATACCCAGCAGGAAGCAATTTTAAGAATACGACGCCCACATTCCCAAAGAGGTGGTGTGGGGCGGGTGGTTTTTTGGTCTTTTTAATGGGTTTTGGGTCTGGGATAATTTTCATTGTTTAGGGGAGTTGGTTACAAGTTGTTGTCAAGGGTTAGGAAAAAGGCTAAGCAAAGGAGATTAGATTTAAGGTTCTTGTTTAAAAAAAAAAGAGAAAGAAAGAAGAAGAAAAAGACAATTACTAGTTTTAAATACTTTACATTGGATTGGATTGTTTTATATTGTATACAAATTATATATATTGAAATTGATATTGTTAGAAAATGCTATATATATATTTCTAATTGTACTTATACCTTCATTTAACAATGCAATTTTCTGATCCTTGAATGTTATTATTACCAACTATTAGGATATAAAGAAATGAAAGTTAGTAGTTAGACATTACAATAGAACTTGTAGTCATATTAGATATGTTTTAAAAATTGAGCAGATATATTTTAGACAGGTCATCTTCAAACCCTTCAGAGATCTACAGAATATGGCATTTAAAATGTTTTAATAACTTAGAAAATTTTTCTTTTTTGTTATGATTATGAGATATGTCGGCTCCTGGCAGTACCAATCTACTTCAGGGAAAATATGGGCATTGAAGAAACTGTGTATGGAGTTAACTTTCATTGTGGCAAAAGTTAGCCACTGGACAACAAAGTATCCTTGAATAAACTGCTGACAATATGGACAGACAGGACATGAAACAAAGGACTTGATTCTTGCCAAAACAAGTGTGGTTATGGCTTTATCAAAAGGCATCTTCTGAGGCCAGGACAATATGGCACCATCCCTGAAGTGGCCTTCGCAATTTGGAAAAGGTACAGTGCCCTTTTCTTCGAAGGCAGCTGAACAGGCAGTGGGCCGATGGCTTCTGATGTGCAATGGAACAGCAGCTGAAACAGTTATTCTTGAAGAGTAACTAAGCTCACGCCTCACAATAGTAAACTGGCATTTGACAGAGGGATGTGGAGAAGAACGGGTTGCTAAGATGAAGCCATATATACACAGCCAAGAAGAATGGACAGCTGAATTAAAAAATCAACAACAATTTCCAGAATTTAAAATCCTGAATCATGACATGACACTAGTGGAATTCAGGTGTTTCTGGTACATGGACTGCTCTCACCCAATGTGAGGTTGAACTGTTGACCTTGTGTACATCCTACTTCACAAATGAGTCTGTCAGATATGCTAAGCCTATAGGCTGAAGATGATGCCCCAACACTGTGGAGAAACCTCAGGTGACTGTCCAGGCAGCTGGCTGTTTCTGTCAACTCACAAATTTTTTGGAAGTTGCTTGCATGCACTTTCTGTTTTTATTTTTGTTAGCTAATATTATTTCCTTCTTGGGTCTCTGAGGGAGTTGAAGATTAGGTAGTTATAGTTGAAGGTTAGTTAGTTATAGTTGAAGATTAATTAGGATAGAAAGTGAATTAGATACATTTTGGACTTAACAAAATAGGATAGATAATGAAATTATTTTCTCTGAATTTGTCAAATACAAATGGACTAGACATTGTTTAGACATTTATTACTTGTATATATTGTATATAGTCATTGTACTTTTGTATATAGTTTTTCTTTTGTTAGTTATAACCTTTTTCTGTTTTTTCCTTTTTATTAAAATAGAAAAGGGGAAATGTGGTGGTATTTTACTTGTACTGAAATGTGATTTTAATTGTATGTTAATAAATAAAGTTGTCTGGGGGTCAGAGCTATTAGAGTCATAGCAAGTGCATGGCGGCGGTGGCGCACGCCTTTAAGGACCTGGAGGGCGGTACATTCAGGTAGTGACGAGGCAGTCACATGTTTGGGTTTACAACCAATGAGAAGGCAGAACAGGAAGACTTTAAAGACAGACACACAGGAAGTAGGTCCTTTTCAGAGAGCTCTCTTGGCTGGAGAGGATCCCTGAATCAGGAAGGGTGAGGCTCTTAGCTCTGACCTCTTGGCTTTCTTCTCTGAATTGGCTCTGTGTTTCTTATTTTATAAGACCGTTGGTTACATCTACATCAGGTAGTAAAATGTAGTTCATATAATGGTAATCAATAGATTTCCAATGGCTGTTGCACAAATATTGGCACAGGGTGGGTCTATTTAACATTTCCTGTGAGAGAACCTTCCACTGATACCTCTTAACAGGCTGAGAATTATTATAAGTAGGTCCTGTAAAGGCAAATTTTCTCTGTCTTTTTCTTGTAAAGATATGGTGAATAAATAGTCTTTGAAATCAATAACTATAAGAGGCCATCCTTAAGTAACACAGAAGGCAAAGGAGTTTCAGGCTATAGAGAGCCTATTGGCTGAACCACCTTATTAACAGCTCTTAGATCAGTTACCATTTTTCAATTTCCAGATTTCTTTCTTTTAAATTTTTTTATTCATTTTACATACCAACCACAGTTCCCCTCTCATCCCTCCTCCTGCTACACCCCACCCCTGACTTCCATTCCCTCAACCTTCATCCCTTCTCCAACAGGGTAAGTTTTCCCATGAGGGGGACTGCTAAGTCTGATGCATTCAGTTGAGGTAGGACCACGCCCCTCCCCCTGCATCAAGGGTGAGCAAGGTATCTGACCATAGATAATGGGATCCAGAAAGCCAGCTCATGTACCAGGGATAGATCACACTGCCAGGGGCCTCTCAAATAGACCCAGTTACACAACTGTCTCCCATATACAGAGGGTCTAGTCTAGTCTCATGCAGTTTCCAAAGCTGTCAGTCTAAAGTTCATGAGTTCCTATGAGCTTGGTTCAGTTGTCTCTGTAGATTTCTCTATCATGATCTTGACCCTCACCCCTTGCTCATATAATCCCTCTTCCTTCTCTTTGACTGGACTCTCAGAGCTTGGCCTGGTGCTTGGGTGTGGATCTCTGCATCTGCTTCCAACAGTTACTGGATGAAGGCTCCATGATGACAGTTGAGGTATTCACCAATCTGATTACCAAGGTAGGCCAGTTCAGGCACCCTCAACACTATTGCTAGTAGTCTAATCTGGGGTTGTCCTTATGGATTCCTAAGAATTTCCCTAGCACCAGGTTTCTCCCTTAAACCATAATGTCTCCCTCCATCCAGATATCTTTTGTTGCTCTCTCACTCCGTCCCTCCCCTAGCTCGACCATCACATTCCCTCATGTTCTCATCCCCCATCCCTCCCCTCTGTTTGCCCCCCTCATCCCCAGTTTATTCATGGAGATCTCCTGTTTTTCCTTAACAAGGTGATCAATGCATCCCTCTTAGGGTTGTCCTTGTTTCCTAGCTTCTCTGGAGCTGTGGGTTGTAGTCTGATTATTCTTTGCTTTACATCTAGTATCCACTTATGAGTGGGTGCATACCATGTTTGTCTTACTGTGTCTGGGTTACCACACTAAGGATGGTATTTTCTAGTTCTATCCATTTGCCTGCATATTACATGATGTCATTGTTTTTTACAGTTGAGTAGTACTCCACTGTGTATATGATCACATTTTCTTATCCATTTTTTGGTTGAGGGGCAATTAAGTTTCTTCCAGGTTCTGGCTATTACAAATAATGCTGCTATGAACATAATTGAGCAAGTGTCCTTGTGGTATTATTAGGCATCCCTTGGGTATATGCAAAAGAGTAATATCATTGGGTCTAGAGGTAAATTGATTCCCAATTTTCTGAGAAAACCACCATACTGATTTCCAAAGTGACTGTACAAGTTTGCAAGCCAGAACATATTTCTTTTTAATAACAAATACAATAGAATTCTAAGAGTTGATTGATTCTTCAATATGCTGAGCATTTAGCTACTCCTGAACCAGCTCTTCTAAGGCCTGTTATTTCTCTAATGTGAAAGGCCATTGCTCAACCTATACATGTTTGTCTATTGACCGTTTTAAAGGTAGGGCTGTTGGTGACTTTGAAAGATCAGAAGCTATTGTGTCCTTTTCTTGTACAATCTGATTGGTTGTTGACTATTCTTTATAATACCTTCTAAAAGTTTTTCCCAGAAACATATATAAATTTATAATTTTTTCTGAGATTGGAGGAATGTTAATCTGAGTATTTGGTTGCTATAACAAATCACATCTCCATAAATTTTTGCTTTATTAGGCACATATGGCTTTAATTTTTCTGTCTGTCTTTCTGGCCCTATCCATTCAAGCCATCTTGCTCTCTGTTTTACCTGAGATAACATTCCTATCCCTAAAAGCTGAACATTTACCTTGAAAAGATAAATTGGGATGCCCAAATTCTGGTACAATTATTGTTACATATGTACCTGTGTCTACAAGACCCTCAGTGAAATCATTCATGTTTTTTATTTTAGTCTTTGTTCACTTATAGAAGTTTGCCAAAGTATTTGTTTCTCCTGAATTTTCTTTTCTGTCTTCTATAGCTGTTCTATCATCCAGAGCAGTGTGGTTTTTGACAATAGGCATTAGGTTCTTTAATTGTTCAGAGAAGCAGTTTCTTCCACAATTACAGGAAATGATTGAACCATATTTGACATGGGGGTCTATGAGAGACACTCCTAAGGTGTTTCCCAAAGACAGTTGGTTACCTTGACTGTCCCTTGTTGATCTACATTCATTAGACCAATGTCTGCCTTTGCTGCACCTTCTGCATTCTCCAGATTGGAGGGGTGTTCTGATGGGACTATTCTTAGAAAAACATTATTTCTAGGAATGCCCTGTTTATAATCCCTTTTTAGGTGACCTTATTTACCACAAATAAAACATCTGACATTTTAATTTTTCTTCAAATTTCTGGAAATCACCTCTCCTATCCAAGCATCATCACGGTTATGAGATTAAATATTGACTTTATCTCACATCCATTTCTCTAAGTGTGCTGATCTTGCCTTTAATGGGCTAATTACCCTTTTGCATTGTGCAGCAGCATTTTCAAAAGTCAGAGATTCAATTATTATTTGTCTAGTTTCTGAATTTGATATAATTCTATTACTGCTGTGTCAATTTTTGTAAGAAATTAGTGAAGGTTTCTTTGGGGCCCTGTATAACTTGAGTAAATGACTCAGTTTTCTTTCCTAATTCTTCAATTCTGTCCCAAGCATTCAAGATTGCTGTGAAGAATTAATCCAGGGTGTGGTCATCATATAGAGATTGCCTTCATACCTGAGCATTATATTCCTCTCCAAGAAGTTGGTATTAGCCAGGCGGTGGTGACACATGTCTTTAATCCCAGCACTCAGGAGGCAGAGGCAGGTGGGTCTCTGAGAGTTCGAGGC
The DNA here is from genome assembly GCF_007827085.1 of Peromyscus californicus insignis. NCBI lineage: Eukaryota > Metazoa > Chordata > Mammalia > Rodentia > Cricetidae > Peromyscus > Peromyscus californicus. The sequence goes on along the minus strand of NW_026294447.1, from coordinate 36,051,969 downwards.
CAGCCTGAGCTACAGAGTGAGTTCCAGGACAGGCTCCAAAGCTACACAGAGAAACCCTGTCTCAAAAAACCAAAAAAAAAAAAAAAGAAGTTAGTATTGGAAGATTTTCATACCTCTAGCTCTATTTCATTGTTCAATGGTCTTTGCACTAGGTCCTCCACTGTAATTGAGGACCAGGCTCCAAGACTGCTATGACCTAGTCTCTCCAGTCATGAGGGATAATTCTGTTACAAGTTGACTACAAGTTTATCATTTGCTTCACAAAAGGTGAATGCATACCATATGAGACTATCTCTTCCTCGAATCTCCTCAAATCTAACATTTGCACAATGAACAGGAGTTCATTTGGATCTTACAGAGTCTGGGGGTATGTATCTTTTGACAGTTCCTCTAAGGTTACTGGATAAATTAAGGTTGCCTGTTTGAAAACCTTATGCGATTTCTCTGTAAACTTATAATGCAGTGCTTAGATTCATTCTCCTTTAAATCCCTCTGTCTGGGTCTGAATATCTCTATGATCTGTTTTAATAACTTTTTCTAAAACTTGTAACTTAGCATTCATATTAACCAACTTTTTAGTGATAAAACAAAAATAATGAAACCCATAATGTTTATAATTGACATTACACTAATCTTATCTAAATTAATTATCCTCTCATTTGATTGTTCCATTTTCAAACTATCCAGCATATTATCATAGAGACTAACTCCCGCCATTGTAATAGTGTTTCCCATTTTTCAATGTGGGAAAAAATCTCTCTCTTTTAACTAATTCCTCCCTTTAAGAATTTGCAATCATCACCAAATCTGTTGATAATGCTGCTGGAGTTGTGGGGATGACTGCTTCTGCACAGAACAGTGAAAGCCGGAGAAAGTTTTCAAGGCCGCTACATAGTTTGGCAGCAGCTTGAGGAGGGGGTACAGGGAATACCCACAACCCATCAGAAGAGGGAACCCACTGTCTGACAAATGAATGCAGGAGATGGTGGAGGAGAAAAACATGTGGTGGGAGCTGCCTAAAAACAAATCTGGTCAGTGGTGATGGACTAACTCTGGCAGCATTTGGAACCCAAATTCCTGTGAAATTTGCTGCAGAGAGACTGTGAAAGAAAAATCCCAAACTTGCTCAGAGGAATTGGGGAAAAGAAAGGAAAGGAAAACCTAGCCAGAAGGGTAGTGACTTCAGAGGGATGGTGACTCTTCTGCATGCAGCTCTGGCCTGTGCTGGTGGCTGCAAAGCTACAAGCAAGTGTTTTTGTTTTTGTTTTTTCATGAATTCAAGCCCCATATGTTGGACACCAGATGTAGTATGAATTCTAATTGGTATTAATAACAAAAACCCAGAGCCAGATATCTGGGTAAATGATGAGCTATCAGGGAAGTAAAGCAGCTAGCCTCCTTTACCTCCATGACTTCTCAGACCCAAAAGGGGCTGAAATCCTGTTTACGCACACCTTATATTCCTCTCTCTGCCCAGCCATTTCACTTGCTGTCTGTCTGTACAGACCTCCAGACCTTTATGGTTAACTAATGACTAGCTCCACCCTCTGATCTTCAGGGGATGTGCTTTATGTGTTTGAGCACAAACAAAATATCACCACATTGTTCATGGTAAAAACTCACCAAAGTATAAAAAGATGGGAAAAACACTGTTAAAGCTTGGGAAAAAGCTAACAAACTTTATTATTAGTGATAAAATATTGTAAACTTCTCATCTATCAGGAACACTATGCAGATAATTTTTATAATATTAAGTTAGAACATATAATACAGGTAAAAGAATAAAAGGTTAAGTCAATGTTTTAAAATATTTTTAACCCCATGTTAATTTATGAAAATAATATTTCTGAGTATTAATAGCAATTAGTATTTATAATTTTTGATGTGGTATCCAGAAGTACAAATCAACAAATATACACGAATGTATAAATATTTAATGATAATTATTGAGATCAAGGTACTTTAAATTACGGTGAGAATATCATGTTTATATATTTAAAGCATTGATACCAAAATTATATGACTGTCTTTAGCAATTGCTTTTTATAGACCATGTTATTAAAAGAAAAAGGAAATTTGAGAAGTTATAGTATTATTATGGATTGTCAGCATTATTAAAAATATAAACTATATCATTTGCTATTGTTGTAAAATTGAATCCTAAGTCAATAAAATGGAATACAAAAATATTAATAATAAAACTTATTTGTAAACTACTGGGGATACACTATTTGGTGTAAAATATATATATATGAAAAGACCTTTAAACCTTACCTGGTGGCATGAGAATTTAATGCTAATTAAGTTGCATTAGAAACTGTCACAAATATAAAATTATAGTAATAAATATAATATATTGTGAAATAACTGCTTCATTGTTTTAGGATATTTTTACAGTTTATAAAAAGCATTAGACATAGTATAAGCTCTTTATAAATTCAGTCCATTTAACAATGGCATTAATAAAATTAACAGAATAAAATGAAAGTGCAGAAACCAGCCTGATGTCCAAAGCTCCTTAAAGTCTTTAGGAAATGTTAAAAAGTGTGTTGAGAATTTTGGAAAGTGAATTGAAATCTTATTAAGGAAATACATATGGAGAACAAGCATAAGAAATGTATCTAGGAGCAAGGTGGCGGTGGCACACGCCTTTAATCCCAGCAATCAGGAGGCAGAGCCAGATGGATCTCTATGAGTTCGAGACCAGCCTAGTCTATAGACTGAGATCCAGGACAAGAACCAAAAGCTATACAGAAAAACCCTGCCTCAAAAAACCAATCCCCTCAAAAAGAAAGAAAGAAAGAAAGAAAGAAAGAGAGAGAGAGAGAGAGAGAGAGAGAGAGAGAGAGAGAGAGAGAGAGAAAGAAAGAAAGAAAGAAAGAAAGAAAGAAAGAAAGAAAGAAAGAAAGAAAGAAAGAAAGAAAGAAAAAAAAATGTATTTAGCCTATTGCCTTAGAGCAGCAGATGGAACAATCTGTGCTGAGCTATTAAGAGCTATTGATTAAATAGAAGATAGATAGATGGATAGACAGGTAGATAGGTAGTAGATAGGTTAAACAAATAGAGTATAGTAGATTGGCAGATAGATGATAGGTATAAAAAACAGATGATAGATAGGTGATATATATGATATATGGTAGATATTATATATATATATATATGATAGATAGATAGATAGATAGATAGATAGATAGATAGATAGATAGATAGATAGATGATAGTTAGAGAGTGTGTAGAGCATTAGTGAGAATACTGGAGGATTTGACAAAATCAAGTATTAGAGAAAATGTGGAACAGAGGGAAATACTTCATTCTATGACATTAGAAAGGAATTACTCTATGGAGCCCGCAATTGAATTACTCATTTCTCCACTTTTTCCTAACTACTGTCTTATGAAGGCTAGATAAGTAACATTTCTTATTTTTTAATGTAAATTAAAGTTATATATGTTAATTTCTAAGAACAGAGAAACTGAGATATTCAAGAAAAAAATAGTATTCTCTACATTTTCCTTTCTTTCATCATGAAGTTTGACAATTGTCTTAAGGCAGACTTATTTGAATGCCTCAGGCAGCTTTGTACAGACTTCCCTTCAGTTCCTTCCATTATTCCAATTAATCACTGCTGGATGTCTCTCCTAATCTCTAGCTGCATTGCCTGTAGGCTTTTATGACTCCTTAGGTTCGTTTCTGATGCAATAAAATAATTAAGAAATGTCAGAAACAAGTTACTATACAGTTTTAGAAAATTGTGAGAATCACATGATATAAATAATGATTTTTAATATTTTTGGAACAGACTTACCCCAATAGTTTCCTAATATTTTCTATTGAAGCTTTTCTATAACTTTCAAAGTGGGCTAAAACATTTCCTATAGATATGTTTTAATTATCCCATTAAGCAATGATATGCTAGCAGAGTCATTAACACATAAAGGAAAGCACTTTGCCACAGTATCTATTGATGTCCATGATAGAATTTCCAATTTCAAACAACTGAATTGGTGTATTTGACTTAAAAAGAAATAGAAAACACATCTGTGACTACAGCACCACAGCACTACTTGATCTGTTTCCTTGACATGAATGATATAATGAAACACTCAACGTCACCATGAACTCCAGAGACTAAATGCCAGCATGGGAAGGGTCTTGGGTATTCAGCACTTTGGCCAAAGGTTGTTGTTCAACTAAACTGGTGTCAGGTGCTATTTAGAATCTGGGTTTTAGCCAGGCTTGGTGGTGGTGTATGCCTTTAATCCCATAACTCAGGAGTCAGAGGCAGGTGGACCTCTGTGAGTTTGAGGCCAGACTTCTATACAAAGAGAGTTTCAGGATAGCCAGAACTGTTATCCAGAGAAACCCTTTCTTAAACCCACACCCTCCCCATAAAAAAAAAAATCTGAGTTTTACTCCTATTAGTGGCTATAGTGTAGCTATAATTTTTGGTACAAAATAATTAATTTTAAAAGTCAAATAAAGACATAATTTTATTTGGTAAAGCAGTTTTCAACAACTTTTAAAACATTAATAGATATGTTTTGAGTACTTTTAGGTCTAAATAGTTCAGTGACATTGCCTGGGAATGGTCACATAATCATTGCTGGTCAGCATATAGGTCACCAGTTCCTTAGATTTGGGATGCAAACTAATCTCTAGACATGGCTATTTAGATATGTATCACTCCTCATCATGTTGTTTAAGATAGACTTTTACTCAGAGAAACACCTAAATAAAAGTGTATTCAATTGATATAAGAATTTTATGATGATGAATTTGCTTAAAGTCTCTGTTACGAAAATGGACTGTAAAGTACTTGTTCACACGTCTGAGGTAGGTTTGATCCTCAAATAGAGGAGAGAGGGAGAAAGAGAGAGAGTGGAAGAACAATGAGAAAGAGGAAAAGGAAAGGGAAGAAAAGAGAAAGAATGGTAGGAAACAGAATATTGGTAAGGATATGTTCAAATATGCCAACACCATCATATCTGTCAGACTTATCTACTCACCTGTAACTACTCATACGGTGTGATCATAAGTTTGTATTGATTCATGATGTCTGTGTTACATCTAAGGATGTGTCTGGTCCTTTCCGGGGCTTACCCTCTTCACACTGACACTGGCTGTCCCTCATTAGCCTCTGACCATGGCCAGTTGCTTCATGGTCTAAGGGTAATGTAAGAATTCCAGATACTTCAAGATTCTGTCTCTAAAATCTTCAAATTCCATAGACAATTTCATAGACATAGTTCAGACTACTAGGTTTTAAGCACAATGGACATAATATTGGTTGAGTCCAATTACATTAGATCCAGGCAAAGATGCCAATCACTACTTCTGTCATTCAGCACCTTACGAAATGCAATGAGAAAAGAAAAGGGATTGGATTTGATATATATTGAAAGAGAGGTTACATATTTCAGTATCATATTTTAGTTGTCTACCAAAATAAAGAATGTAAGGAAATAAAAGAAAGAAGGAAAAAAGGGAAAGAAAGGTAACCAGATGGAGGAGAGAAAGGGAGGGGGAAGGGAGGGTGGGAGGGAGGAAGGGAGGGAGGGAGGGACAAAGAGAGCAAGAGAGAACAGTTTATAAAAGACACATTTTGAAACACCCTCAAGGCTGTCCACATGGCATCCATGGACCAATCAGTGTGCTGAAGTATGAGTTTACCACTAATGTGTGTGCCACCATTGCCCAGTAATGATATTTGTTTTCTACAAATATTAATGTCCTTCTTAAAATATGTTCTTGTAGAAGCACAGGATTATTTAACTCATTGAAAATGCCCTTTCAACTTCTTACCACTTCAGTTTCTATTCTCTTGCAGCCTATGTTCCATCTGACAGAGAAGTCTGGTATGTACCATCAAAATATAGCTGCAGGCCAATAACTCCAGCTTGTTATCTATATTTTCCAAGAGCTTTACTGGTGTCTAGAAATAATACTAAACAGATATTTCTTGGTTGAATGATTGCTATATAGATTCAAAGCATGCTTTTCACTATTTAGAATAACATCGAGTTAGTCCACATGCCTAAGAAGCAAAGACATGCTAAATCAATAGCAATGCTAATTATTTTAGTTTTTTTTTCAGTTAGAAGTAACAAAAATAGTATAGCTGGCTTTTGTCATATTAACTACCTTTTGTTAATAAAATACTGGAAGAATAACACCCAGTAATAACACTAATAAATTCAAATGTATCTTTATCTCTTACTGAAATAATTTTTAGTTGAACAGTGATTTATCCTTCAAATCCATAATCTGCTATTAAGTATGTACAGTTCGACACATTCTCTTCCAGGATTGCATTGCATTAGTTGAAATAATAGGAATAATTATTCCTGTCTCTATATATACTTTTCTTTGACTATGAAAATTTGTCAATTAAGCTTTTCTTAACAGTTTTTTATGACTACAATTATTTTCTCAGGTTTAATGAACTTTTCTATTGTTTAAACTAAAACTGATAGGATTTCAGTCTTTTGTATAAACATATTGCTTTATTAAGAAGCCGGGCGGTGGTGGCGCACGCCTTTAATCCCAGCACTAGGGAGGCAGAGCCAGGCGGATCTCTGTGAGTTCGAGGCCAGCCTGGACTACCAAGTGAGTTCCAGGAAAGGCGCAAAGCTACACAGAGAAACCCTGTCTCGAAAAACCAAAAAAAAAAAAAAAAAAAAAAAAAAAAAAAGAATGCCCAGGTTTTTGTGTTTTTCCTCAGAACAAATAGTATTTGAAACCTAGAAGTAAACTCAGAATATTCATAGATTAATGGACCAGTGCACATAATATGACCAAAAAGTACAAAACATAAAGTATGATCAAAAATTAGTTGTACATATTGAAACTCTAAGACTTTAATTCTGCTTACCTTTCATACCTCATCCATAAAGGCTGGTGCCCCCTTTTTTGAACTGTGCAAGTTTCTTTTCTTCAAAGGCTTGCCCTTTCCTGTGTCAGAACCTCTCTACTCCTTGGCATTCATTTTTTTTTCTTCTACTAACAATAAATTTTTTCCCTATATATCCTGATTATGATTTACCCTCCCTGTACTCCTCCCTTGCCTTCCCAGCTCCCTCCCATCCAGATCCACCCCATCAGTCTCTTGTTATAAAACAAACAGACATCAAAGGAATAGTAATTAAAAAAAAGTAAAATAAAATAATTTAAAACAAAAACAAACAGATCAGAATAGGATAAAACAAGCAAACAGAAGGAAAAGAGCGGAAGAAAACAACGCAAGAAACAGATACAGACACAGAGACCACAGAGGACCTATATGGTAAAATAAAAGAGTAAAAGAAAAAGAAAAAGACCCTAACACGACATTATGAGACAAGGAACCTCCAAAGATGTCACTGTGTTGGTTTTCTTTTTCCCATCTACCGCTGAGCATGCAGCCTATCCATAATAGAGGCTTCCGCGGGCAGTAGATGGGAGCTGGTGCAGAGAACTACAGCCAGAAACTATGCAAAGAGAGAGTCTAAATGGGAGGTCTCCATCAAGTAAGTCCCTCCCCTCAGAGATCCAGGTATCCTGTGGAACAGGGGGTGGGGGGCTATAGGAGTCAGAGGGGATGGAGGACTTCAGGAGAATCCAGTTATATGGGCTCACCGAGACTGAAGCTGCAAGCACAGGGATCTGCATGGGTCTGCACCAGGTCCTCTGCTTAAACGTTACCGCTGTTAGCTTGGTGTTCATGTGGGACTTCTAACAGTGGGAGCAGCATCGTCTCTGATTCTTTTGCCTGCTCTTTGGACTCTTTTTTTCCCTCCTGTTGGGTTACTTTGTCTGGCCTTGACATGAGGGCTTTTACCTCGTGTTATTGTATCTTGTGTTGTCGTGTTTGATTGTTGTTCCCTGAAGGGTCTGCTCCATTGTGATGGGAAATGGAGGGAGAGTGGATCTTAGGAAGAGGGGAGGTGGGGATGAACTGAGAGGAGTGGAGGGAGGGGAGGGGAAACTGTGGTCCGGATGAGAGAAGAGGTTTTTTTGTTTTTGTTTTTGTTTTTGTTTTTGAGAGTAGTTTGTTTTTTCCTTGTAGAAAACTAAATTTTTATTTGTAAGTGATCATCAATTGTAGATAGTTTCTGCATTAGGGATGGGGGCATGTGTCTCCCTTCTTTCAGCTCTAGGACCTCATCTGGTGCAGACTCACGTTGGCCCTGTGCATGCTGCCTAAGTCTCTGTGAGTTCATATGAGCTTCGATCACGTTGATTTAGAGGGTCTTGTTTCCTTGGGTATCTGTCCTTCTTTCTCTTTGACTCTTACATTCTTTCTATCGCCTCTTCCAAGGGGTTCCCTGATCCCCAAGGGGAGAGATTTTATGCAGGCATCTCATTTAGGACTGAGGGCTACTGGGTTACATGGTCCATCATTCTCTGTATGATGTCAGGCTGTGAGTCTTTACATTTGCTCCCATCTGCTGCAGGAAGAAGCTTCTCCAATGATAGCTGAGCAAGGCACTGATCTATGAATGAGCCGAAATGTCACCAGGAGTCATTTTCTTGCTATGTTCCTTTAGTGGAATAGTAATATTTGGTTTCTCATAGGTATCTGAGTTAACTAGTCTCCTTTTCAGCATCAGGGATGGGTTTTATCTTCTGTAATAGGCCTTAAGTCAATTCAAGTATTGATTGAGTATTCCCACATGCTTTGTGTCACCCTTGCCCTAGCATATCCTGCTGGCAGGACACCATTTCAGGCCGTTGGGTTTGTAGCTGAGTGGGTGTTTCATTTTCCTTTGGTAGAGTGCAGAATGCTTTCCTGTACCAAAGACACTAGAATGTAGGGATGGTGGCTATAGATGTAGGTACCAGCTCAACTTCTCTGTGTTCTTAAGCAATAAGGCCCTGCCCTCAGTCTGTGGTAAACAACCTATAACATCAACCTGGGTTGTCTGAGGACTCCCATGGGACCCCTTTGTCCAACAACTCAATTAGCTATAACCCATTCCAAGTACGAGAAGCTTCATTTGGTAACAAGAAATGTCCATTTAGGGGCTCTATCTGCTATTATTTGGCCATTTCATTTAGGTCACATTTATATTAGTAATTATTTTAGGAAGCTTCTACTGTATTATGTTTCCACAGTTTCTCCCTGTATTCTCCCCATTCCCCCTTTCCCCTCAAGTCCTACTTGATCCTCCCATTCCAGTCCTTTGTTTTGTCCATCTATAACTATATATTCTGTTCCCCCTTCTAGAGAGATCTATCAATGCCCACCATCCCTTACTGTATACATATACATAACCTCTGTAGTTTCTATGATTGTAGTTTGATATCCTTGACTTAGCAGATTATATCCACATATAAATGAATACATATGACATTTCTTTCTGGGCCTGGGTTACTACACTTAGCATGATTTTTTTTTTAGTTATGTCTATTTACCTGGAAATTTCACTTTTTTATGGCCGAGTAATATTCCATTGCTTTTTGTAAAAAAAAAGTCCCACATTTTCTCTATCCAGTCTTCTGTTGAGGGTCTTTGAGGTTGATTCTAATTTATGGCTATGATTAATAGAGCAGCAATGAACACCATTGAGTATTTCATCAGTTGCCATTGATCTAGCAATTGCCATGGTCAGAATGTGATCCAGTTTATTCTAAGTGTCCTTGTCAATCATCCAGTAAGTGGAGGCTAGAGTGGTCAATGAGACTGATGGATTGTCCACTCTATAATTTTACCTTCATTGCATGGGAGGTCTGGCAGATGCCTAAGTAGAGACAGTGTTCATCTTGTACTCTTGACTCTGAGTTCGAACCAAGAAATTCATGTGGGCCTTATCCAGTTTGTCTTTTTTCATGATGGCTTATTATATACACCTTGGTTGATGCGGTCTTTTTCTCTTTCTACATTCTCTGAAAATTGAAAATTTGTCCCATTTACTGCATTTGCTTAGGGAGTTAAACACCTGTTGATTTCCTTTTGTATTTTCCATTTTCAGTAGGAAACATTTTGAGTTAAATCTGTACAGTCTCTTGTCCCTTTTTGTCATAAAATTATTCCCATAGTGAGAACATCTTCTAGGCCCTCAAATAAATCCCAAGAAAAATTATCGCACAGATAGCTTTGTATCCTAGTAATTTTTAATGAGAATTTATTTCATAAATGTGTGTATCTATTAGTCATGAAAATAGGAAGGTAAAAATTCCAGGTAGCTTTAAAACTACATGCTAATATTACTAAAAAAAAATTAGGTAGAAGGGATATTTAATCAACCAAGACACTTGAGAAAATGTGACTGTCACTTTGTAATTAGAAATAATTTCAATATGCAAGTACAAAAAATGTAATCAAAGTAGCTTAATATGTCCTTTATTAATACTGTGAAAATTAATGACTTCAAAGAAAACTGATTATTTAACTTGCCTTGTCAAATATTTAAAATAAAGCACTTTTCTGCTTCCTCTCAATCCTCTAAGTTTGGAGGATACAAAATACCTTTTCTAAAATAAAAGTGTAAATAAAGAAAAAAATGGGCTCAACATGTGATGTTTCTATACAGGTTTTGTTTGTCACAATATCGGGAACACAAAGTATTTCTCTCATATGAGAATGGCCTCTAGAAGTAACATACTTAGGAACAAATATTTTATTTTTGACAATTAAAACTTAATCTTAATCATAAAAAACTTGCAAATAAGCCGGGCAGTGGTGGCTCACGCCTTTAATCCCAGCACTATGGGAGGTAGAAGCAGGCAGGATCTCTGTGAGTTCGAGGACAGCCTGGTCTACAGAGCGAGTTCCAGGACAGGCATTAAAACTACACAGAGAAACCCTGTCTCAAAAATGAAAAAAAAAATTTGCAAATAAAAACACTCATGCACTGAAATTAATCAGATCCAAAGTTTATCCATGTCAGCAAGCTTCCATAGGATTAGAAAAGACTTTCTGAAGTTGTGGAGACTTACACTGGTTTGTTGTGCACACTTTCAGGATCAAATATATTTTTATAAAAATTTCCACCACCCAAACCCTAGAAATCATGACATTTAAAACTATAAAAACAACTAGCTTAACAACCTCTTTCATAACTCAAGTGTTCATTACTTGCAATTCAGTCTTCCCTTAACACCCAACATTGACCCTTCCGTGTTCTTCTTTCTACATGTTACACTGTACCACTTACACATTTGTTAATGTGTGTGCAAACACATATATACACACATGTGAATGCATGCATCCATGTGTGCCAATATCCACATATAAGTAATAACATGCATTTTTTCTTTCTGAGATTGGATAACCTTGCTTAAAATTGTACATTCTAAGTCTATCCATTTTGCTACAAATTTTGTGATTCCATTTTTTTTGAATGTGCATAGTATTCATATATATATACCAAATTTATATATATATATATATATATATATATATACCAAATTTTCACTATCTGTTGATAGACAAGTAAGTTGGTCCATTTCTTTGCTATAGTGAATAAAGCAGACAAACATGGGGTTTAGTATTCTCTGTGGTTGGATATAGAGTTCTCTGTGTATATATCCATGAGTAGAATAGCTGGGTCATATGGTTAAGTTTGATTTTTAACTTCTGAGAAATTGACAAACTGATTTCCACAGCGGCTGTATTAATTTATAGTCCCACTAACAGTGAATAAGCGTTCCTCTCTCTTCATGTCTTCCCCAACCCTTGCTATCATATTTTTTGATGACAACCGTTTTGGCTGGGATGAAGTGGGATCTCTAAGTACTTTTGACAGTGATTTCCCTGGTTGCTACAGGCACTAAAGACTTTTAAATGTAGTTATTGACCATTTGTTTTTGAGTGTGTGTGTGTGTGTGTGTGTGTGTGTGTGTGTGTGTGTGTGTGTGTGTTTAACCATTTATTCAGCTCATTTCTTTTTTTAAAAAAAGATTTATTTATTTATTATGTACACAGAAGAGTGTGCCAGATCTCATTACAGATGATTGTGAGCCACCATGTGGGTGCTGGGAATTGAACTCAGGACCTCCAGAAGAACAGTCAGTGCCTCTTAACCTCTGAACCATCTCTCCAGCCCCATCAGCTCATTTCTTAATTGTCAGATTTATTTCTTTGGTATTTAATTTTTGCCGTTCCTTGAAAATTCTGGATATCAGTCCCTTGTCTGAATTGTTGCTGGTAAAGATGTTCTCCACTCTGTGGACTGCTTGCTCTGATGACTGCTTCCTTAATTGTAGAGGTTTGTTTTCATATGACTGCATCTGTTAATACATAGGGCTAGTTCCTGAACTACTTGTCTTTTACTCAGAAAATCCTAGCATAACTAAATGTCTTGAAGGGTTCTCCATATACTTTACTCTAGAAGTTTCAAGTTTTAAAGTAAGTTCTTTGATCCACTTAGAATTGATTTTTTTCAAGATGGAAGATAAGAATCTAATTTTATTCTTTTGCAGATAACACTCCTGTTTCTCCAGTACCATATGTTGAACAGACTCTCTTTTTTTCCCAATGAATGTTTTGCTTCTTTGTAAAAAGTTAAGTGGTCATGGATTTGTCATTTTATTTCCAGGTTGTCTATTCTACCCATCTATATTTATGCTAGTATCAAACTGCCTTAATCAGTATAGCTGTATAATATAATTTGAGATTGGGTGTCTTAATACCTTTGCTTTGTTCTTATTCCTCGGTAATGCTTTGACTATTAATGGTATGTTGTGGTTTCATGTGAATTCTTGCAATGTGTTTTGTTAACCTATGAAATATGACATTAGAATTCTGATAGGTTTTACTTTAACTCTGTAAATGAATGTTGTATTTTATTTATTTTCATGATATCCATTCTGTCGACCCTGGAGCATGTTGCCTGTTGTAAAATGGCACAGGACGTGCTTGGCAGGTTTGAATCAAGGTGAAAAGAAAGCCATGCCATGCTGGCAACCGGCAGCAGAGTGGCGCGGTGGAAAGTTACTCACACCATGCAGACATGGCATCCACAAAGTGGAAAGTTATATTGGAGGGCAAGGAGAAGGGACGAGAGGGGAAAAAGAAACAAGAATAAGAGGAAGAGAAAAGGGAAGAAAGGAAGAGAGAAAGTGCACACTACCTCATAGCATGACAGAGAGGAAGGAAGGGAGAAAGCAGGGGGGAGGGGTTTTTCTTAAAGGGGACTTTATGTAAAATGTGGTCAGGACACTGGGCAGGTCCCAAGGTGCGGGCCAGAATGCTAACATTGTCTACTGTCTTCTGCAATTTCATTTTCAATGTCTTGAAATTTTCATTATAGGAGTTCATGTTTTAAAGATAACATCAGTTATCTTTAGCTAATCAAATATCAAGAATAAAATACATAAGAAAATAATAATTTGATGATGGCTCATCCTTGACATTGCTACAGTAATTGACACCTTGTAATTACACGGCTGAATTAAGTTGCGTCTTCATTGCAAAACTATTTACTCCAGCTGTACGTGGTGGTAAATATCTATAACCCTACCACTCAGGAGGCAGAGACAGGAGCCTGATGAGTTCTAGACCAGCCTCTGATAAACAGCAAGACTGCTGTCACAAGAACAACAATAACAGAAAAAAACAGGAATGTATTTATTCAAACATATCAGGTCCAGCTCCTTACAAAAATCTTCTGCACTGAATAATTCCGTGCAATAGTATATATACAAAGGCTCATATAACAAAATAGTTAAAATGCCTTTGACTTTTCAGCTTCAGTTTTGAGGAATAATTCTTTTTTTTAAAGAATTTGAAACTTCATATTATTCTTCAAGATGTTACAGTATGTTTGGTTTTGAATGGATAATTAATTGATGATAAATGCCTCTTGTAAGTAATTAGGATGAATTAGAATAATTTAATCTCAATACATATACAAAAGAGTAAATACATAAGTTGAATGGGAAGATTTTTCAGTTGATTCAGGAGAGATGAGAAATTCTGTTAGATAAGCATTAACTACTATTATTTGATTTCATTTGATTAATAGTTTTGTTTTTATCTCTTTTTCTTTATTTGCTGTTTGTTTTGTGAGTGTTTGTTTCATTGCATTATTTCACTTGTTTAGAACTTGTTATGTAGCCCAGGCTAGTCTATAACTCACTATTTAGCCCAAGTTAGCCTCAGATTCATGGCCTTCCAGCCTCATGTACCCAGGTGTTGAGATTATAGGTGTGAGCAACCACACCTTGATTGATCGACAGTTTCTACTTTAGCTTTATATATGCAGTGGTTATATCACAACCATAAAAGCAAAACAGGGTCTCTGTTGGTAACTGCACACATTTCTGGAGAGCATTTTGTTTCTTTGTTGTGAGCCTAGCCTTTAATGGCTGAGTCATTGCTCCAGCCTTCTGGAGAGTATTTTAAACAAGAGATTTGGGTAATATAAATGATATACACATATATGACAGGGTTTTTCTGTGTATTGCCAGTCCCCTGCTCTCCTGGAACTCACTCAGGGATCTGAGATCTGCCTGCCTCTGCCTCGGGAGTGCTGGTTTTAAAGGTGTGTGCCACCACCCCCTGGCTCTGTTGGTTAATGTTTTAAAAGAAAAATAGTAATCACCATTCCAAATAACAGAAATAAGTAACTTTAAGTAAGCTTTAAAATTTTCAATAGGATGAATACACTGCATCCTTGCCTCACTGATATTTCCTTCTTCTCATGCATGAGTTTTTTAGATATTGAAAAAGGAGACACTTAGAATTGAAGGGTTTATTTTTTTCAAGAAAGCTTTGCTTAAAAGTAAATTATAACTATGCATTCTAAATTGTGTTGTTATTTAAATTCCATTCTCATTTTGACTGTATGAAAATAATTGACCCTGGACACTGGGACACAATAATGAAAGGGAAAGCGACATGTTTTCTGTGATTTTTATGAGAGATCCATCACCACAGACCCAAATTTACAAGGTGTCCTAGGCAGGTAAGAATTAGGTAAACTCAGGCATAACCTTTAAGAATGTGTTCCATGGGATATGTGATTTTGAATTCACATGTGTGTAGTATGTGTGGCTTCAAATTGCTTCTGTAGGTTTTGGTATAAGAAGCTTCATATTTCAGTTTCATTTTGATACAGTAATAAGACATACTGGCCAATAGAAAGTGACAAGACTAAAGGGTTTATTTTCAGCTTTCAGGTTGCAGTCTATCATTGAAAAAGTCAGAACAAGAACTTAGGCTGAAAGTGAGGCTTGCTGTCTCACAGACTGGTGCTTGGCTAGCTTTCTTAATATATACCAGGGCCATGTGCCCAGGGAATGGTGCCTCCCACAGTGGTTGTCTTTCTGCATCAATTGTCTATCAAGACATTCTTCTAAAGATATGCCTGAAGGCCAATGTGATCTGGGAAGTCTGTCACTGAAACTCTCTTCTCAGATGATGCTAGACTATCAAGTTGACTGCTAAACAAAGTAGAATAATGGGAATTTAGCAAATTGGCATAGGACGTAAACTTCTATGCATTATGGAAGGAAGATAAGATAAAAGAAGGGAATTATTGCTATTAAAATAAGAATTTATTTATTTTTCATTAAGCAAAGCACTGAGATGCTATATAGTATATATATGTATATATACATACGTACATATACATATATATATATATACATACATACACACACACACACACACACACACACACACATATATATATATATGACTAGTCATTAATACCATTGACTGGGAAATAGTTTCACTGTTTTCTGAATAAAAAATAAGAGAGAGAGAAACTATACAATAAATTGTGAAATTTACAAACTAGAGCCTGCAAGTTGAATCTATTGCATTTAACAGTTCTGAATAATTCAGCTCTTAGATCTATAAATAGAAAAATCTGACTTTTAAATTAAAGTGAAAAGCAAGAGATGAAGAGAAGCCTGATTTTTTGAAGATGAGTCCCTTTTTTGAAAAGACATCACCCATAAATAATTATCCTATTTTAAAAGTTATCATGTTATATTTACAGTGCCTTAAGAATTTTTGTGTCAGTGAAGGAAGCTTCCCGTTGGTAATTAGTGTGAAATATATCTATGTGCATTATGGGAGTCTGCATTTCAGAAAGTAGTGTAACTTGTTGTGTAAGTAACTCATTATCATAGCAAAGCTCTACTAGTTTAAAACTGCACCACCCTCGGGAATCATCATTGCACTACCAAGCCATCCTGAATCAAGGGTTTTAAATAATGATGAGAAAATGCATTCTTCTGGGTGACCTTAGAATCCTGTTAGTAATTTTACTTTAATGCATTTTCTGATATCTTACTGGTGCTGTTTTTAGAAAGAGTCAAGCAAACACTTTAGCAAGTATTGTTTTCATTAATTTTATAGACAAAGGGCGATGAAAGTTAAGGTCTAGTGATTAATAAATAGAGATTCTGATCTGATGTGGATTGATTGAAAGAGCCCTTGCACAAATACAGTGCCATTGAATGATGAAGGGGGAAGAAAAAAATAATAAAACTAACAAAATGCTTATGATATATAGAATAACATTATAAAATAAAACAATGAAATAAAAGTTACTTGAACAGACAAAATTCTCATTGGGTAGGCAAGAATCATAAATGACAAATTCAATTCAAAAAAGTACCCTAGGATTAAAGTATTGAAATGTGAGAATAAGATTTTATAATTTACTTCATAATGACAAATTTGAAAATGAATGTAAAATTCTAGAAATATCTATTTTACAAAATCAGATTCAAGAGAAAACAGATGTCTCACATAATTTGCATCTCTATATGTTATCTTCATCAAGGTTTAGGATATTCCCTACTCATTATTTCCCTCTTGCTTATAAACTCAAATTAATGCCTATTGTACAAAATTCTTGGGAGAAATATTTAATTTTTTGTGGGAATATCAGCAAATCTTTGGCATAAAAACCTTCCAAAGTATTTACAAAAACCAAAAAAGAAAAAGAAAAAGAAAAATTATATGGTAACATCTCACTTTGAAAAGCCTTACACAATGTTAGGAGATTACTCCAGGAATCTATGTCAACCATATAAAGAGAAAGAGGAGTGAAGAAGCATTATAGAAGAAAATAATCAACCAGTTAAAAATTTAAAAAAACAATGTGATTTGCTGATGCTGAAAAGCTGATTCTACAATTAAAATGGAAATAGAAATACCAAGAACAGACATGTTGGTCTTGAAATATGTGACAACAAATTCGGAGTATTCATGCCAGGAAATATCAACCATACAAAAATGTAGTGGTTAAAAAAACCTGCATTAATAAAGATAGACAAACATGTAAATGAGAATATACATGCCCTAACTGCCTCTTGAGGAAGGATGATTAATTTAGGACAAAAATAGCATTAGTGGGCTATAAGAAACAGTTTTGTTTTCTGTATGTAGCCCTGAGTCATCTGAAGTTTGCAAGATATGCATTCTGTTGTGCAGTTTCTCTGCCATGTATTTTCCTACACAAGAACAATATGACGATAATGGATCATTATAATGTTTACTGTAGCTGGAGTTTTTCTGGTCCTGCCTGACCCACAGTCAGGACAAATCTCTCTCACCCGCCAGTCCCACAGCTGCTCAGACCCAACCAAGTAAACACAGAGACTTATATTGCTTACAAACTCTATGACTGTGGCAGGCTTCTTATTAACTGTTCTTATATCTTAAATTAACCCATTTATATTAATCTATAAGTTGCCACATTGCTCGTGCCTTACCAGTACCTTACATCTCGCTTCTCATGGCAGTGGCTGGCAGTGTCCCCTGCCTCCACCTTCCACTTCCCACAATTCTCCTCTTTGCTAGTCCTGCCTATACTTCCTGCCTGGCTACTGGCCAACCATTGTTTTATTTATCAATCAATTATCCACAGCAGTTTACACTAGCAAACTTTTGAGTTCTCTTTACCTTGAATATAATGGAATCCTTTTATGTTTTTTGTTTTACTGTATGTAATCAAGAAACATGTTTTCCTCATATGTACATGTGTATATGGATGTGTGTGTGTGTGTGTGTGTGTGTGTGTGTGTGTGTGTGTGTGTGTGTGTGTGTTAGGGTTTTTATTGCTGTGATAAAAAATCATGAGCAAAAGCATCTTGGGGAGGAAAGGGTTTATGCCATCTTATAATTCTTAGGCCACAATCCACCATTAAGGAAGTCATGTAGGAACTCAAGCCACAAACCAAAAAGGGGGAATTGAAACGGAAGTTGTAGAGGAATGATGATTACCAGCTTACTAAACTTGCTCATTTATACTATCCAGGACCAGAGAGAGGACTTGGGGTGGCATCAGCTTTGGTGGGCTGAGCACTCACACATCAATCATTAACGAAGAATTTCTCCCCCAGGCTTGCCCATAGCCCATTCTAGTGGGGGTGTTTTCTCAACTGAGGTTTCCTCTTTTCAAATGAACTAGGTTGTGTCAACTCGAGAAAAACTAAACCAGGGCAATATGTAACAATAATAACTTTAAAAGAAGCTAGATTTTGGATGAGGGATGGGACATAGAAGTTTTAGGAAAAGAGGCATGGGAGGAGAGTAATGTAGATGGAGTATTTATATACTACATTCTCAAAAAAAAGTTGTAAGTATCCTTGTTTGATGCAGAGCCATGAAATGACTTTTGTGTTTTCTTCTAGTACACTGAAGTCTTTAACTCATTCATATTTTTTTATTTTATAAAGAATTATAGTTGTTTTATTAATTTTCATGCTGACATGCAATTTTCAAGAACATTTATTCAACACACACACACACACACACACACACACACACACACACACACACACACACAACTGTCCTCTTCCTATCTCTATTGAAAGGAAGTTGCTTTTAGATTTATGGTTTGATTTCTATGTTTTGTAATTTTTCTATTCTATTCTGTTCTGTTCCAAGTTTTCTGTGACTATCCTGTTTGTGATGTTTGTCATAGAGTTCAAGATCAGGTAATCAGGTAGTTTACTGTGATATCGCCTGCATTTCACTTTTGATTAAGGTTGCTTTTGTTCTTCAATATATTTTGGGCTGGGGCTGGCTTTCTGTATGCTGTGAATGTGTTGCTTTGATTGATTGATAAATAAAATGCTGATTGGCTAGTAGCCAGGTGGGAAGTATAAGTGGGACAAAGACAGAGGAGAATTCTGGGAACAGGAAGGCTGACACAGGAGTTGCTAGTCAGACACAAAGGAAGCAAGATGTAAAAGTACTGGTAAGCCACAAGCCACGTGGCAACTTTTAGATTAATAGAAATGGGTCAATTTGAGATATAAGAACTAGAGAGTAAGAAGCCTGCAAAGGCCATACAGTTAGTAAGTAATATAAGTCTCTGTGTGTTTACTTGTGTCTGAGCAGCTGCAGGAGCTGGGTGGACAAAGGAAAACTCCAGCTACAAATTTGTTGCTCAATATTTTTTCATTTATTCTTTTCTCATATATTACATCCTGATGGCATTTTCTGCTCCCTCCTCTCCTTGTCCCCCTGCCATCTTCCTTCTCCCCTAAATCCAGTCCTCCCCCATTTCCCTTCAGACAATGGCTGGCTTCCCAGAGATATCAACCAAACATGGAATAACAAGTTACAATAAGACTGGACACATCCTCTCATATTAAGGCTAGACTAGGCTACTCAGTAGGGGAAAGGGGTCTCATATCAAGCAAAAGATTCAGAGATAGCCCCTGTTTCCATTGTTAGGTGTCACACAAGAACACTAAGCTACATAACCATGACATATATGCAGAAGACCTAGCTCAAACCCATAGACTCCCTGATTTTCAGTTCAGTGTCTTGTGAGTCCTTATGAAGACAGGTTAGTTGATTGTGTGGATTTTCTTATGGTGTCCTCTATCCCTCTGGCTCATACAAGCCTTCTTCCCTCTCTGTTGCAGCATTCCCTAATTTCTGCCTAATATTTCACTGTGGGTTGCTGAATTTTCTTCCATAAGTTGCTAGATGAAGCCTGTCTGGTGTCATTTATTCTAGGCTTTAGTCTAGAAATATAGTAGAGTATTATTAGGGATCATTTCATTGACTTGTTTTGGTTTTGCCTGTCATGTTTGGTTCAATCTTAGGTTTCTGGGCTGTCCAGACTCTAGTTTATGGCTCTCCAGACAGTATCAGGCATGGGCTCCCTGTCCTGGCGTGGGTCTCAAGCTGGGCCACTCTTTGGTTAGCTACTCCCCCAAGTTCTGCACCATTTTACCTCAGCTCATCTTGCAGACAGGACAGACAGGTCAAAGATATTGTGGCTGGATTGGTGTCCCAATCCCTCCACTGGAAGCCTTCCTGGATACAGAAGATGAACAGTTCAGGGTCTGTATCCCCCATTACTAGAAGTCTTCTCTAGAGTCACCCTCATAGATTCCTTGAAGTTTCCATAATTAGGTTTTTACTTTGGCCTCCAATTGGCCTCCAATTCCAGTACTCCTTGCATCTGCTCTATTTCCCCTGGTCCCACCCCAATCTGCCTCCATTCTACCCTTGAAATCTTTTCTATTTCTCCTTCCCAGAGAGATCCATGTGCCTCTCCTTGAATCCTCCTTTTTACTTAGTCTCTCTGGGTCTGTGGACATAGCATGATTATACTTTACTTTACAATTAATATCCACTTACAAGTGAATACATACTGTGTTTGCCTTTCTATATCTGGGTTACTTCACTTAGGATGCTTATTTTTTCTATTTCCATCCATTTGCCTGCTAATTTTATGATGTTATTTTTTAACAGCTGAACAATACTTCATTGTGTAAATGTACCACATTTTCTTTATGCATTTTTGGTTGAGGGATATCTAGGTTGCTTTCACTTTCTGACTATTATGGATACAGGTGCTATGAACATAGTTAAGCCAGTGTCCTTACATTAGTATGAAGCTTCTTTAGGGTATATGCACAAGAGTGGTATAGCTGGATATTGAGGTAGATAAATTACAAACTTTCTGAGAAATTGCCATATTGATTTCCAAAGTGACTTACAAGTTTGCACTCCCACAAGCAATGGAGGAGTGTTCCCTTGCTCCACAACCTCACCAGCATGAGCAGTCTCTTGTGCTTTTGGTCTTATCCATTTTGACAGGGATAAGATGGACTCTCAGAGCAGTTTTGACTTGAATTTCCCTGATGGGAACATTTCTTTAAGTGTTTTTCTCTGTCATTTGAGATTCCTCCATTAAGACTTCTCTGTTTAGATCCTGACCCCATTTATTCAATTGGATTATTTGGCTTGTTGATGTTTAGTTTATTGAGTTCTTTATATATTTTGAATATTAGCCCTCTTTCAGATGTAGGGTTGGTGAAAATCTTTTCCCATTCTTTTAGGCTGCCATTTTGTCCCATTAATGATGTCCTTTGCCTTACAGAAGCTTTTAAGTTTCATGAGATCCCACTTATTAATTGTTGCTCTTTTTGCCTGTGCTATTGGCCTTCCGTTCAAGATGTTGTCTTCTCTGCCAATGCATTCAAAGGCTGTTCCCCACTTTCTCTTTTATCAGTTTCAGTGTATCTGGTTTTTTTTGTTGAGGTCTTTGAACCACTTGGACTTAAGTTCTAAGCAGGGTGATAGACATAGATCTATTTGCATTCTTTTACAAGCTGACATTCAGTTAGACTAGCACCATTTGTTGATGGTGTTTTCTTTTTTTCATTGTATATTTCTGAATTCTTTATCAAATTTCAGGTGTCCATAGATGCTTGGATTTACTTCTGGGTTTTTGTTTAGATTCCATTGATCCACCTGTCTGATTTTATGCCAATACCATGATTATTATTATTATTATTATTATTATTATTATTATTATTATTATTATTATTTATTATTATTTTAGCTCTAGTACAACTTGAAATTAGGAATGGTGATACTACTAGAAGTTCTTTTATTGTACAGGATTTTTTTAGCTATAGGTTTTTATTTTTCTATATGAAGTTGAATATTGTCCTTTCAAAGTTTGTTAAGAATCGTGTTGGAATTTTGATGGGGATTGCATTGAATCGGTAGATTGCTTTTGGTAGGTTGGCCATGTTTACTATCTACAGATTCAATTTCTTTTTTTCAAAGAATTGAAGTTTTATCATATGGGTCTTCCACTTGCTTGTTTATAGTTACCTGAGCAGTGGATATCTATCCATGCATGGTCAGGGGCATAGCAGTAGGAGTGGGCAGGCAGTGGGCAGGAGGGGTGTCAGCAGCTTGAGTCTTTGACTCTGAAGTGAGGGCATAGGAAGGTTACAAGGGCAGGTATCTGTTACAAGGACTCTTACCTGTTCTGATTGGCATGGCCTGCACTTGAGCTGACTTGATTATTTTTAGGATTAATTTTCCTAATTCTGTGAAGAAAGTTATTACTATCGTCACATGAGTATTATGATATGTTTAGCACTTTGTGTCTTATAGATCCATTATCAACACTGTAGTTTCTATCACAGAGGTATCACCTCTTTGGCTATTCCTAGAGATCTTTTGCTTAACTATAGATTATTGCTTTCCTGATTTATTATTCTATAATACCACCTATTTGGTAATATCATAAAGTAAAACATTGCTGGCATTTTTTATTTTTATTCAACATGGTGCATCTCTGATAAGCTTATTCACTGTGTTTGTGGTAGTTCTGGTGAAATTTTGAGGTCTTCTGTCTGTAAGAGTGTACTGTCTGTAGTAGTGTCACTTTGACTCCCCCACTCCAGTTGGCATGCTATGCCTTTTTTTCTTGTGTTTCTGGCTGACATTCCTAGAACTAACTTGAATCAAGATTGTCAGAGTAGATACTTTTCTCTTGCTCTAGCTCTTAAGAAGGAAGGCTTTTAACCTTTTGCCATCAAGTTGGTTGCGGTTTTGTTACATGTGATGTTTAATGGGTTGAGAGCAAATCATTCTATACAAAATGTATCTAGATATTTTTACAGTTGTTAAATGAATTTAATACACAATAGCAAGACTCACTGAAGCAAAACTAACATAAACATGGCATAAGTTTGAAAGTACAACAGTATGTCTTAACAGAACTGTTAAAAATGATTTTTAAAAAGTAGCCTAAGAAAATTCAGCTATATTTGTATAATGTTACCCACTGGATGGACCTATCGACATTTATAGGAAATTCTGTAAGGGACTATTTAAATTATTCATGTTATCTTGATAAACCTTTGGAGGATCACAGACATCTAGAAATTCATCAATATTTTAAAATGTGTTTTCCAATTTGGTAGAATGAATATTCTTAAGGACTGAATCCCCCTCCATGTCTCCTTTATCCTCCTGTGTTTTATTATTTTCATCCTCCTCTTCCTATTGGTTAATTTGGCTAAAGGTATGCCCATTTTGATAGTGTTTTCAAAGAATGGACTCTTTGTTTCACTGTATCTTTATATTTTTCTGTTTATTTCACTGATTTCAGCCGTATTTAATGGGACATCTGTATCATACCCTTTCCACAAGACTCAAAGACCGTCATGAAAGATGAGGCAGAAAGATTGTAGGAGCCAGAGGTCATGGAAGACTAGAGCAAACAGTGTCTTCTGGCCATGACAGGACCACTGCACTCATGACCCACTGCACCTGTGGTCACTTATACACCATCAAGCCAGTCAACTTTCAAGCATAGAGTAGGAAATTCTGTTTAAATGTAGAATTCAAGAACTTTTACACAGCTTATTAATGAAAATAAACAAAGTAGTGACCTACATAATACACTGAGATCAAATAAAGAGTATACATCCTGAGTGCAGTGGAATCAGATTACATCATCAACAGGATTTATTCAGAAAAATCCCCCCAAAAATGATATAACAACACATGACATAAAGTTTTATTAGAAAATTGAAAATATTCAAATTGAGTGAGAATTAAATAGAATCTATCAAAATTATAAATGAAAATTAAAGACATAAAATTTAGAAACGTAATTATTAGGAAAGAGAATGAGAGTCCACAGGAGAAAGTGAAGAATTAATGAAAGTCATGGTGGATGAGTATGATAAAAACCCATCACATGAATGTGTGAGAATACCAAAATGAAAACCATTAACCTGTATAGTTTCCCATGTCAACAAAATCTGGTGTCCCTTTAAAATCATGAAATGAAGTAACAGATTCTTTTAAGGAAATGGACAGATGAAGACTCAAACTTACAAAAAGCATGAAGGTAATTTAGTGAAGAAACTATACTTTGACAAGTGACTGTATAGCAAGTAGTCTTAAAAAAATGTACACATTCATACATGCTAAGACTTCTAACAATCATGGAGACAGTGCCTGAATTAGCCTTCCCCTCTACTCAGATTGATGACTACTCTAATTGTCATCATCGAACCTACATTCAGTGACTGACAAAGGAAGCAGATGCAGAGACTCACAGCTAAGCACTTGGCCGAGATCCTGGAGTTCAGTTGAATGGAGGGAAGAGGAACTATAGGAGCAAGAGGGGTCAAGATCATGATGGGAAAAACCACAGAGACTGCTGACTTGAGCTAGTGGGAGCTCACGGACTCTGGAGTGACAGCTGGGGAGCCTGCATGGGACTGACCTAGGCATTCTGAATGTGGGTGACTGTTGTGTGGCTTGATCTCTTTGTGGGACCCCTGGCAATGGGACTAGGACCTATCTCGAGTACATGAGCTGACATTTTAGAGCCCATTCCTTATGGTAGGTTGCCTTACTCAGCATTGATGCAGGGGTGAGGGGCTTAGTCCTGCCCCAACTTGGTATGCCAGTCTGTGTTGACTACTCAAGAGAGGCCTTACCTGCTATGAGGAGTAATTGGGGGATGGGATGGGGGAGGTGGGAGGAAATTGGAGAAGGAGAGGGAGGGGAAACAATGGTTGGTATGTAAAATGGAAAAATAATTAAAGAAAAAAAATACCATGTAATTGCTTAACAAAAAGGCAATAGCTATTTTTGAAAAAAAAAATTTGAGGTGCTCATGGTCAGCCAAGTTAAACTGAGCTTGTTGAGTGGGATGGACCAATAATTAAAAGCCTGGAAAAGACAGAAGATCAGCCACAGAAAAAGTGAAAGTAAAAGCTTTATTGCAAAAAGAAAAAAAAGCCATTGGGATGGGGGTTCTAAGGTGGAATTCAGCTAAACAGACCTAGGGTTCACCATGTTATAGGCTTGAGGACCCTCGTCTTTCTCGTATTGGTTCAGTTTAGAAACCACCTTCAGCTGTACAATATTTTCTGGGAAGAAGAACCCATCAAAGGAAGCCAAAGTTTGCTTTCCCTGTCCACCTGTGCCCCTCTAGTTCTCCCAGTCCCTTCTTTCCCTCTACTTTGTATTGCCTATGCTTCATAAAGCATTTTAAATTAATGTATTTCAGTTTTAGAGCAGTAGAAAGCTTATAGAAAAACTCCTTAGCTGTGCATTTATCTTAACTGATAAACAAGTACAAATGTAGTGTAGCTTAAAAGTCTATAATTTGCTTTGGGGTTTATTCATTGTTGCACATCTTAGGAATTTTGACTTGTATGATATGTATTCACCATTATTCTGTCATACTAAGTAGTTTCCTTGGCCAGAAAACCCTTCAACTCCACTCCTTTCCTTCCTCACTAACATTTAAACCACTAACAAGAGCTCTTTTATTATTGCTTGTATCGTTGTCTTTTCTATCATGGCCCCTCATTGAAGCAACAATTTATTTAAGCATTCGAGCTAATTTGTCCATTCAGCAATATGCTGTAAGGTTTCTGTTTCTCTTCTTGTGGCTTCATAGGACAATTCCTTTTATAATTGAACCATATTTTTCAGCAGGGATGTGACTCAGATTGTATTTTCACTTTCAGGATGACATCTTGATTACTTATAACTTTCAATATGTTAAATCTGTTGACCACAAATTTTCATGTGCAAATTTTAGTATGGTTAGAAAATTTCAGTTTCTTTGGGTAAACAACAAGATAAATACATGTTTTTTTTTGTAGGCTACTACCCAATTGTCCTTCAAAGAGCCTGTAGCAACGTGAATTCTGCTCACAGCAAGTGTCAGAGCTTGGTGGCACCCATCATCTCCAGCACCTGGTGGTCTCTGTGTTTTGAACCCTCCAACTGGCAAATAGTCACCTTTCTTCACTGTCTGCCCTTAAGCCTTACTAATGACAACTGATATGTAGGATTATTTCCTATGTTTACTTGATATCATTGTATCACCACTGATGAAGAATTTACTAGGCTATCTTCTCACGTAAAAGTAGGATTGAGATTTTATATTGTTTTATTATAAGATTATTTTTTTATTTTTGATACTAGTGATGTATCAGTTATGTTTCATGAAAATATTTTTGCTCTACATATAATGTTACCAATGTTTTTTTCCAAACTTGTTCTCTCATTTATTTAACTGTACTTATGAACTGTTGCTGTGACTTACTTTATTTTTGATTGTCATATCTAACAAAATTGTCAAATACAATTTCTATGATTCTCTTTCAGCTAATTTTTGTATATATATTTTTTATCAAGATGGCATTAGATCTTATCAAATGATTTTCATGAATCTGTAGATATATTACATAGTCTTTAATTCTGTCTTATGGTGTTTCACATTAACTATCATGCATATAATGATGCATACCTGTATACCCAGGAAAACTCCCATTAATCAATGAAAATAATCTTTTAGATATTCTTTTGGATTTGGTTTGCTATTAATTTTGAGGGCTTTCATATTTGTGTTCATTAAAAACATTACTTTAGAGGTGTGTGTGTGTGTGTGTGTGTGTGTGTGTGTGGCATTAGAGTCTCTCAAAAGTTGTGTAGCTTCTCCACAACACAATTCTTATATTTGGGAATGGGGGCGTCTTTTTCACTCTTTTTAGTTTGGAAGTTTTCATTGATATTTCCTTCGGTTTAGAGACTTTATTTCTCAGGTGAAACCAATATACTATAAAGTTGACTTTGCACCTATTTCCTGATTTTGGAAATCTAGCATTTCCTTAATACATTCTCATCTCTGCATCTTTCATCTTGAACTTTTCATCTATCCAGTCTGATTCTACCTCTTTCCAATTAGCGCCATTACTCTCTATTATCTTAAGCATAGTTGTTCTAAATTCCTAATCTGAACATCCTTGACATTCTGTGTAATTGTAAGATTTTTATTTTTAACTCAATCCTGCTGTTGGGATGTCTTTCTGTAGGCTGTGAATGTGTACCTCCCATTGGATAATAAATAAACCTGCATTGCCCATGGCAGCGCAGGAAAAGGTTAGGGCGGTACGTTCAAACTGAGGATGAGACAAAGAAGGGTGGAGTCAGGAGAGACACAAACCCATAGCTGAAGGAGCAACTGGATGCCAGCAGACCAGAATGTCATGGCCACGTGGCAACATATAAATTAATAGGAATAGGTTAATTCAAGATGAAAGAGCTAGCTAGCAAGAAGCCTGCCATAGGCCATACAGTTGGTAATTAATATTAAGCCTCTGAGTGATTATTTTATAAGCAGCTGCAGGACCACAAATGGAAGAGGTTCCTCTGGACCACAGGGCCAGACAGCACTGGAGAAACTTTCGGCTACATAATCCTTTACTTTGCACTTCAGTATAATCTGGGTGAGTTGAACATATTGTACTTAACTTAAACAACAATGGTACATACATGAGATGAGGATTTAGCAGTTAAACATACTTAAGGCTCTTTCAAAGGAAAAGTTTCCAGCATCTGCACCCAGATCCATTGCCCTATTCTGCTGTACATTTGCACCAGATTACTGGACATAGACTCTTTCATTCTCCATTCTCTGTCTCTGTCTCTGTCTCCATCTCCGTCTCCCTCTCTCTCTCCCTCCCTCCATCCATCCATCCCTCCCTTCCTCTCTCTCTCTCTCTCTCTCTCTCTCTCTCTCTCTCTCTCTCTCTCTCTCTCTCTCTCTCCTTCCTCTTTTCCTCACCCTCTGCTTCTTCCCATGCCTCTTGGTTGTGTGCACACAACACACACACACACACACACACACACACACACACACACACACACACACACACATGCACACACACTTGTACATACATAAACAAAAAATTAAAACAAGTCTTCAAAATGGCAAACAAATCTTTAAAGATGTGGTGATAGGACATCAGCAGAGAAGCACTTGGTAATCCCCTGAGTGGATAGTCTTTCAGCACTTTTATGTCCCTGATACTGGATGATTTATAGGAAATGTTGTTCATCTACTGTCAAGTTTCCTTGAATACTGTCATCACCTGTATTTTTTCATGTCATACTGTTTGTCTTCAAAAGTTGGGAGCAGTGGCTTTTCCTATGACCTCTGCTCTCTGGTGCATTAAAGAAAAGTTATTGATTTATCAACTTTCTGTTCATTGGGTAAGAGCATAAACTTCCATGCTCCTGATATATGAGCCCCCAAACAGGAAGTTGTTCTTTCTTTTTTTACATTTTTACTTGTTCTTAAAAATAAAGCTGAAGTAAAAAAGAATTCCCTGTTTCATCATTCAATGTGTGTTTGAAGGAGTAGTGAGTTGAATGAAATTCACAAGAGCATCCCAGATTTCTGTATGTACCTACACCTTTTCAGCTGGAGCAGGTTGTCAGGAAGAAACAGTGCCTCTTCCTCAGACCTTTTACCAGCTGGGCTCTGGCCACTTTTAAGAGCTCTTAAAACCTGAAAAGCAATTCAGGAAGCTTAAAGAAATGGAAGGATAGGTGGGAGAAAGTTTTAAAAGTATCATCATTTCTCTTTGTCAATTGAATTAGATAGTGGAGATCTATAGAAATAGGACTACACCTCAGCTAAAAGCTAAGAAAGACTTTCCAAAGATTCCAAGATTCAAGAGACAAAGGTAACACAAGGTTGTACATAAGTTACTAAACTGGATGGATAGCAGTTTGTCTCAACTTGTGGTACTTTAGCATAAGGAAGTGTTGGAACTCTCTTTCTCCAAGTGTATACTCATAACTAAGTTGCAGACAGTATACTCTGAGTCATCAGTAACATGTTTAAGACCTCTGACACCTCAAGAGTTTTCCAATTTTATTTAATTGTCACAATGTGATCATGGATCACATCATTGGGTGGAAATAGATACTCTGTTAACATTTGCTTATGATTTTAAGGTATTGCATAAAAAAGCAGCTAAAAGAATGAATGAAACATAATGATGTAGAATAATGAAAAGGACTGACCTTTTTAATGATGGCAAAGTTTATAAATGTCATATATTCACTTAAATGATTTTGAAATAATAAAGTACATTAAGGTCCTGCCATTATCTATACTGACATGCATGGTTTCTGATGTTTCCATTTGTTCTTTTTTTTTTCCCAGCACATGAAACCGTTTCATGTGATTTCTTTTCCTGTGTTATAGTCTTTAAAAGTACTTTCCTAAAGTCATCTGATAGAGAAGTGTGTCACAAGTTGCTCACTCTAGCATTTCTCTAAATAGAAAGCGAAGTCTGTGTACTCTGTTTGTCCCTCCTTAGGCAGTAACTTATCTCTTCAAGGGCACACTTACTGAGGAGCTGACTTAAATTAAATATTAATATTGATTTACTCCAAAAAAGGAAGAGTGCCCTAGTTTAAAAGGAATAAGAAACATTTCAAACCTCTATACAACTTTTAGAGTCTTAAAATATTTTAAGTAGAAAAGTGGGATCTTATGTAAAATCTGTTACCACTGTTTGAAGTTACAGAATGTTAAGTTAAATTTGAATTTAAAAATATGTTATTAGAGATATGTATTTTTATATCTGTATCTATTATTTTAAATTAAACATAAGCTACAGAGTATTTTATCATAATTAAATATTGTAGACTGTACATTATATATAATTACCGTTCTATCCTTTTATCTTTTAATATAGTTACCATGTGTTCACAGAGGTTTAACTATTACATTTCTTATGTCTTAAGTAACACATATTATTTTATAGAAATAAATACCAATACTGACATTAAATATATGTAACTTCAGCAATATAATTGATAGAATGTTCTAAATTAACCCATGGTTTAAATGTAATTCCAAAAGGAAATCTTATATAGAAATGAATATCTATATTGGATGATGAGCATATTCAAAATTATAAAAAATACGTAAAAGTATTTTACTGTTAATTTTATCAAATGGATAGTTTTGTTCTAAGTTCATAGATGAAAACAATGTAAAATATAGACAAAAAAAATCTTAAGAAAAATTTTGTTGAGTGGTGGCCTAAAATGAAGAACAACTTTCTCAAGTAGATAATTGTCTTATAGCCAGAATTTATGGCTTTGTATCTTAATCATGTAGGGGTATCACACTATCTATACACATGTCAAAGAATGTCATATTATAACCCAAACATATGTAGATACATAACATGTCAATCAAAATGTAATAAAATAAAGTTATTCCAAAATGCTGTGATTTATGTTAACTTGTATCTGTAAGTCAGAATGCTGAGTAACTTTTTCTTTCAGGCCATCCTATCAGAACTTTGAGTAACCATAGTATAAGGAATTTACAATACCTAAGACATTTATTCAAAAGGAGGAGAAATGTGGAAAGACCTAACATTCCTTTACTACTAGTAAATAGTTCTGTTCAAAATATTTATAAAGTGATTTGCCATATAGTAAGCACTGCATTTTGCTACACCACATTCTAATTCCTTAACCAGGACAGTTTATTGGGCAGGCACTAATTGGCATATTCTGTAATTTAACATTTAAGTTATGAACAATGGGTTTATCTCTATGCTGTCAGCATAAATAATATCAAGTGGTACATATGGCCTGGTACAAAATGAACAACCTGAGTTGGAAGATGCTCATATTCTATGCAAATAATGGCTGTTTATACCCAATAGGTAACTCCATTATGATATACAAGTATTGTTGAACTGATTGGTGTAACCAGCCAGCACAGTAAGCTAATGTCAAGCTAATGTCTAGAATATCAAGAGTTAGCTTAACCCTTTAGATCCCATATAGCACATACCTTCCTAAATCAACAGTGTCTTCTAAACCAAGATAAGCTATAGGAACATGAAAAACAGAAACATTCCCTGTGGTAATACGAAGACAAATAAAAATCTTAGAAGAATGAAGATGAAGGACATACAATCAGTCATCAGTTTTTATTAACTAAACAATCTCTTCCCATGTTACTCTAAATGAGACTTTGCTCTTTTGTGAGATTTAAAGATTTTATCGTTGAAGTTTGTACTCTTTTTTTTTTTCTTTATAAATTTATGCTCTTCCTGTTTCTTGGAAAATTTTCATTCCAGGCACGCATCACCACCCCTGGCTTTGCTCAACCCTCAAGGACTTAAAAGTCTAGAGAATGGATTTAACGCACGTGGGTATTTATGGTTGATTGTTAAACTGAGACAGCTGTTTATCTAGAAACTCTACTCTGATCTGTGGCAAACCATGTTTATGAAAATCAGAGGAAATAAAGAACTAATTGAAATTGCACTGGAAGTCTCCATCCTTAATAATCTTTAAGTGTAAAATTAGCTTTTTTTAGTAACTCTGTATATATTAATTTTATTTGTCTAGTATTAAGAGATAACACAGGATCTGATAAATATGCATTTCATTGACTAATTAGAGTGCATACATTCAAGTCTTTTATGCTGACTCATTTTCCTTAACTTGCCTAATAAATTCTTAAATATTTAGGTTTATCTTTAGATTCTTTTTAGGACTTCCTGCTTCAGCCCCCATAATTTAAAGATTATGTGAAATACTTTGGCTGATTTAAGTTTATTGCTATGGTATATGTACATTCACACCTAACTCTCCCTTTTTCACTTGTTTATTATTTTATTTGATCAAATATAAACCCTCATATGAAATATAGTTATATAAGTAAATCTTGCTAAGTATCTGAAGTATATTTTTATTATTTCATTTTTTGAGATTATAATTACACTGCTTTTCTCTTCTCTTTTCTCCTTCCAAACTTTCCCATATACTCCTTGCTTTTTTACAAATTTATAGCCTCCTTTTCCTTAATTGTTGCTACATATGTGTGTGTGAATGTATACATATATACTAAATACAATACGCTCAGTATAACGTGAGATTGTTTCTTAGTAATGTTAAAAGCTATAATCACAAAGTCTCACCAACATGATTACCTAATCATAAACTGAACAAGGACAACAATAGACATGCCAGAGCAGACAGGAGAAAGCCTCAACCCTACACAAAGAACTACAAACAAACAAGCAATGCTGAAAGCTGGAGACATAGTCTTTCCAAGAGAAGACTACAACCACTGGTGATCTGATACTAAAAGCTCAACCCCGATTCTACTTCCTAATCACTTCCATTTACCTTTTTTCTTCATCTTCGTTGTCATGACCTGAATCTAAATGACTATTTATCTTCCTTTAAACTGCAGCGATAGGTATTTATTATTTTTTTAAGTGTGTTAAAAACATGACATAAATTTTACTGTGTTAATCAGCTTTAAGTACACAATTTAGTAGTGATCAGACCTGTCTACATTCTGAAACTTATTCACAACTGTTGTGTCTACTAAATATATAACTCTACACACACACACACACACACACACACACACACACACACACACACACACAAATACAACCAACCCACCAAACCCACCAAACAAACAAACAAAATCCCCAAAACCTCCTATCTTTCTCTCCAGAGTGCTGTGGGATATTCTGTATGCTGTGAATGTGTTGCTCTGGTTGGTTGATAAATAAAAAGCTGATTGGCCAGTAGCCAGGCAGGAAGTATAGGCAGGGTACAGGAACAGGAAGGCTGAGTCAGCAGACACCAGCCTGCAGTCAAGAGCAGCATGTAATAGCACACAGGTAAAGCCACAGAACACATGACAACATATTGATGAAGAAAAAATGGGCTGAGTTTAAGTGTAAGAGCCAGACAGTAGTAGGCCCGAGCTAATGGCCAAGCAGCTTTAATTAATATAAGCCTCTGTGTGTTTACATGGGTCCAAATGGCTGCAGAACTGGTGGGTGACTGGTGAATAAGAGAGATTTGTCCTGATCATGGGCCAGGTGGGACATAAGAAAACTTCAGGTGCACCAGAGTCTCTGGTAACCACCACACTGCTTGCATTTTCTAAAACCTCCAAAACTTTCTAGAGTTCAGCTACATAGAATCATGAAATATTTCTATTTCTCTGTCATGTTTATTCCATCTAGCATATTGTCCTCTGGGTTTAGCACATGACATCATTTTGTTGCATTTGAAGGGTGAATATTCCACTTCATGTGTAATCATTCTTGGTTTATCCAGCTATCCATTGATAGGTATTTGGGTTTACTCTACTATTGGCTATATGTGGGTACACAAATGTCTGCTTCATTTATTTCACTTATAACTCAAAGGACAGGACGTCATCACTCTAAGTAGTTTTATATTCAGAAACAGAACCTTGTGAGAAACATTTACACTGTCTTTTAAGCAGTTGCTTTATTCTGTACTCACTAGTATTCTTCACAGTTCCGGTTTCTCCACAATATTTCAAGCACTTTGTTTGTTTGGTTGGCTGTTTTGTTTTTAACTTTAGGCACACTAACGAATGCAAGGTAAGTTTGCACTTTGGTTTGGGTTTCTATGTCTTAATGCCTGCTGACCTTTTCTTGTATGTGTCTCAGATTTGCATATTATTTTTAGAGACATGTCTGTTCAAGTCCTTCCCCACTTTAATATCATATCCCTTCATCATCTATGTTGTTGCTATTGAATTGTATGGTTCTTTTCACATGTTCTAGAAAGTAATAACTTATCAGATACACATTTACAACTATTTTTCTCCAGTCTATAGATTGCCTTTTTACTCTCACGATTTTGTCTTCTGATTTAACTGAAATTTTTAATAGTATCTTCTGTTTTATACAACTTATTTCCAAAACTCCTTCTTATTTGAAAAACAATTATAAAAGTTAACATGACCACATATCTCTACTTGGTAGATGTTCCCAAATATTTCAGGATTTATCCTGATAATGCAAGGCTTCATATCGTGTCTCATAGTCTGGCTTCCAAAACTTTACAAAAAGTATATGTTTTTGTTTTTTTGAGGAAGGATTTCATTATGTAGACATGGCTAACCTGGAATTCTCTTTGTAGACCAGGCTGACTTCAAATTCACAGAGAGTTCCATTTTCCTCTGCCTCCCGAGTGCTGAGATAAAAGGTGTGTGCCACTTCATAAAGCATGTGCACATTTCTCTACCTCTCACATTTCACACTAGTCCTGTTATTCTTCCTATCACTAGACAGTCTCCACCTATCTTTCAGTCCATTTCCTGTACTTTTACTGTGCAATGATTTTTCTCCTTATTCTTTGAAAAGTGAACTTCTGTCTCCTGTTCTCGGGTTGAAGTCCATTTTTAGGAATTCTCCTGAGTAGAAAAACACTTAGTTATGTATTATGGATGTTTTGTAAACTTGTTTGTGGAATTTACCAAATTTTACTGGCATGTTAGTCCTGTGAATTATTTCATGACTCTTTATTCGTAATTTGAGACATATCAATAACTTCTCTCCTCTCACACTTGTGTCTTCAAGACTAGCATACTCCTGCTATTTAGCTATGCAATATATATTTTGAGATGAATAAAATTATAAATGAAGAAATAATTGTCTGTTTTTTATTAGTGTGTATGAATATGCATATGAAAGAGAGAGAGGGGGAGAGAGAGACAGAGAGACAGAAACAGAGACAGTCACCTTTATATGGAGGTCAGGGGACAACTTCTGGGACTCAGATGTCCCCTTCAATATCAGGTTGTAGGAGTGAGCACCTTTGCCTGCTGGGTCATTTCACTTGCCTATAGTTGTCTGACATCTACAAAAAAGTCTTAGCTGGAGCACTCTAACCAATGATGTTAGTTTGAGAAATACAGAGACCGGACCTGGTGGAAAGATGTTACATACCGATACCCAGGAATAAAATGTCAAGTGAAAAAAATCTAAGCTCAAGACTGTGGTTAGTGAAATGTAGGGGAATCTACACTGGGATAGGAATTAGAGTCAGAGAACTGGTGAAAGTCAGAATTTCTTTGGGAATAAGACTAAACAAATAAGCACATAAATAAATGATATAAAAAAATAAAAAGCAGCAGGCAGGTCCTTGGAAATTGGTATGGATGAAGTTGAAGAGAACTGCCTGATCTTACCAACCATGAGACTCAGGACTGGGGGCAGGGCCTTGAGGGTGAAAAACATTTCCACAGAGAACTAGTGCTTCAGTGTTCTGGCCCAAGAAACAGACAAAGCTACCCAATTATCAAATTTCCTTCAAAGTTTGAATATGGGCTTTGAGTTACTGCAATTCTCCATTGTCTTGGTTTAGTGTGTCCCTC
The DNA here is from genome assembly GCF_007827085.1 of Peromyscus californicus insignis. Classification (NCBI taxonomy): domain Eukaryota; kingdom Metazoa; phylum Chordata; class Mammalia; order Rodentia; family Cricetidae; genus Peromyscus; species Peromyscus californicus. The sequence continues at coordinate 36,016,735 of NW_026294447.1, read as the reverse complement.
ATGTGCTAAACTTAGTCTCCCTTCTGCAGTATTAAGAGGATAGGAATTTAATCCAAATTGTGAGTCTTAGCTGTGGAGACTTTGGGAGGTGATTAACATTAGATTAAACCCTCAGGGTGGAGTTTAAACCTCAATTGAATATTGATGGCTTCATAAGAAGTTGCAGGGAATCCAGAAGACACACACACAAGTGCTTCTATTTCTGACCATGTGATCTCACTATCTTCAGAATCTAAGCCAGGAGGCCATTACTAAATAAAGGCCTTCAATTGATTGTGCTCCTGTCATGACTATGAACCAGAATACACCTCTTTTCTTTAATATATACCTAGTCTTTGTTATGTGTTATTTGTCAACAGAATACAGAATAATATATCTGACATCATGTCTTAGAAGTCACATAATTTTTCCCTATTAGGCCCATATGATTTGTACTACTTTATAAGACATACTTCTGTAATTTCAGCAAGGACTTCAAAGCAGAGCATGCAGCCTCACTGATCATCAGAGAGTGTTTGCTTTGCTGGAACAAGGCTCTGGGTTCATTCCCTAACTTGTTTGACAAGTAAAGCAGTTGAGAACACTTTGCTCTGGTTTTCAATAGTGTTTGCATGTACCAAAGGAGGAATATATGCAATTCTGTCATCAGAAATCATCTCTCCTTGTGAACAAGAAAAATGGCTGATTTTCCTCTTTAAAATCTCTCTTTAAACACTGGAATCTAATTATAATATGTTAAGTTTTGCTCTATTTAATAACTGCTAAATATTTTGATCACTTAGTTCAGGATTCTCAAAGCATTGTCTTCGTGTGACAGTTTTACCTTCTGATTGTGACTATTGCTTTTATTACGTTTATTATAACAAGATTCACTTTTCATAAATGGGAGAAAGAAAAACAGTCAATACTCTTTTTCTGGGTAATATTTAATACATGACTGTACATGAAGAGAGTTTTGTCCTGACTATTTCATAAAGATGTCTTTTACCCTTCGAAATGTCAGATTCTGACAGCTATGAACTCCTCACTTTGTTCAACAAGCTCTGACTCTGTGAAAATATCAAGTGTATACAAGGGGATGACCTTTAAGCAAGTCTCAGCTTCAATTGCATATTTTAAGTCTCTGTGGCTGAACTCCTCTCAACGGATTTTTATTATATATTATCATAAATGCAATAGTTACTTTATAAATCATCACATAATGTTACATTCTGCGTGTATCAGAGTAAGTGGTAGAAGCTGGCGTGTGCTGACAGCTACATCATCATTTAATCTTCAGCCAGATAGTAGAAGGCTTTTTTTGCTTTCCCAGGTTGTTTCCTGTTTTCATCAGAAGTAGCTGTGCAGAAGAGCAAATCAACCAAATTCAGGGCCTTGTGTTTCTTTTATTTTCTCCACAAAGCCTGTTAAGTATAAATCCTTTCAGGCAAATCAATGTCCTTTCTCTGCTTCCCAGGTTCCTTGTTAGCAAAATGAGGAGTTTTGAGCAATAGCATTTGAGTTTCCATCCACTGGTGTCACAACATGTTGCAGAGTCTCAGTGTGGGTGAAAATATTCCCAAGGGAGTGCAAATTGTTTCCTTAGAAAGAGACATCATAGATATTATAATTGTCTGTGACCTGCCAAAATATCACCATATATAACCAGATACATAATAGCTGTGGTGTATGAACATTCCACAGGAAGAGGGTTGTGATTCGCAAAAGCACTTTGTGGGCTGGATAGATGACTGAGCAGGCAAAACTGCTTTCCTGGCATGCATGACCACTGATTTTGATTCCCAAACCCCAAGAGGAATGGGAGAGCTAACTTTCACAAATTATCCTCTGACCTACTTACACATAATGGCAAATGTGTCCCTGTGTTCACATATATACACCTCATACATACATGTATACATCAGTAATGAAGAAAATGAAAAATGTTTAAAGGTAAAGCTATGTTGCAAATGTTCTTTACAGATGAATTTTTTAATTGAGAAATATTGTTGGTAGGTGTTTTCACTTCTCAGTTCACAAGCCTTAGCACCATAACTTGTTCCGTTGCTTTATTTTTCCACTGATGTCATACCACTATTATCTATTCTGTTGTGATTGACATCCAGAGTGATTGTTTTCCCTCCAAATTTTCTTCTCTATAGATACTGCTTTTGCTTTTCCAGTTGGATTATCTGAATTATACCATCATTTTGAAATAGATAAAAAGAGAGAAAAAAAAAGAAAAGAATGTGATTTGACTTACTATTTATGTAAATATTAAAGAATAGTTTCTCTACTTCCAAATGCTAGATACAAATTATGCCATTACAAGTTTAAATCCAACATTGGATGAAAAAAGAGATTATGTGTTTGCTTAAATTATATTTAAATGTACTTCCTTTTTAGGAGGGAAATTAAAACAGAACAAATAGGACAAAAACACAGTCAGTGGCCCAGAATAACAGCAGAAATTGTCATAAAAATGTAATCAGTCTTTTACAGGGACTCACAAGTCTATTCTTGAAGATTTGATGCTTTAAATTGGAGCAGCAAATGAATTATTCAAGTGACAATGAAACTACCAGTGTAGTTTCTATGAGTCTAACAGGATCAACCACCCCTGGCTGCAGTCATAGTGACCAGCTGATCCTCCTCCCAACCATCTTTCCCCCATCCCTTGGGCATCCTAATATCAGTAGCCACAATGACTTGTTGCAGCTTCTGATCAAGCAGAAATTTCCAATAAGAATCACTCTGTGAGTGAGTAGAGTACAATCTGTGAATATATGTGTGTTTGTGTGTACATACATACATACCTCCAAACCCTAGAAATAGACAGTTGCTGTCTTCTCCAATAGTCATCCACCATATTTGTTAAAACAGAGTCTTTTACTGATCTCAGTGTTTGACAGTTTGGCTGCCCTGTCTCTGCTTTTTCAGCGTGAGATTATAGGCACTCTCCACCATGCTTGGCTTTTGATGTGGTTGTTGGAGATCTAAGTACAGGTCTTTGAGTTTCCATATCAAGCCCTTTGATGATTGAGCATTTCTTGGGCCACACAGGCAATCTTTGAGTTAATGAATGTTTAAAGTGTAATTATGTAGATAAGTAGATAATTAGTTTGATTTCCTACTACATTGTGATTGAGATATATACATGCATACACCTTTATACAGACACACATATAGGTACAAATCATATAACATAAATACATAATGAATATAGTAGACAGAGTATTCTCCACTCTAAGATGTACCACATATGTGAATCCTCAATATATATATATATATCTCACAGGGAAAATGAGATGAATGACAGATGGAATTGATGGTTCTAATCAATTAACCTTATAGAGAAGGTTGTTTTGGACTAGCTGGTAGACATAATGTAATAACAAGAACCAAAATATGAGAGAGAAAGAAAGGTGCAGACATATCAGAACATGTGAGAGAACATCACAAGAAAGGTTCAATTAGTCTTCACTGGCTATGAAGGTGAAAAAGGGAATTTATAGGAAAAAGTGAGGGAAGCTTCTAGAAGGTGGAGAGGCAAAAGAAAGGATTCTTCCTAGTACATTCACTACATGCTTCCATGCTGCATGTCTATGTTTATGTATGTGTGTGCACATGTGTGGGTATCTGAAGAAACCAGAAGAGTTCATCAGATCCCCTGAAACTCTGCACCACCAGTTGCAAGTATTGGGAATGGAACTCAGGACCTTTGAGGAGCAGCAAGTGCTCTTAACTGCTGAGCTATATCGACAGATCTTTCATTTCAAAATACTATTTCTTAATTTTAGTCATTTAACTGATTAGTTAATTTATGATTCTGATGCTGAGAGATTCAAAACCCTAGCTTGAGTATGCTAAGGCAAATTTTCTAATATTGAGTTATATCTCTCTTCCTACTTCATATGTCTTTAATCCTTGGTTATTTTATGGATTTATTAAGAGGTAGTTTGCAATAATTTCATTGTCACAAATGAAGTAAACTATCTCTCCTGTTTTCTATGATTATTGATAAGCACGTTCTGATTCACAAACAAATTCCTTGGTATGAGTTTTGGTATTTATTTGTGTGAATAAATAGGGAAAATTTCAATAAGTTTAAACTATATGGACATTTCACAGGTATATTAGTAGCTCATTCCTTTTCTTTCTTTTCAAATGTATAATTAATTCATATATTTATGTGTGTGAACATGAATTGGTCAATTTATATTTATCAATTATATCAGACATTTCTGTGTTATACTTTCATTAAGTAGGACTATTAAAGCAATGAGCCTGATTATTCTTTACAGTGAATTTATTTATGTACAGAAAGTTATTTATATGTAAAATAAAAACAGTACTTCTTTTTCAATAGTCCTCTTGTGGGAAATGTTGATGCTAGCAATTTTTAAACTATGAAACAGCCACTCCCTTTAATGTATTTATGCCACGACAAATCCACTTGCCTCAAACAAACTCAATGAAAAGTGAACATATTGTGCAATGAGCAGAGCTCCATGAAGCCATGGAGATCAGAAAAGTTACCTAATGATAGATTTACTTTACAGATGAAATTACTTCTACACAGAGTGCAAAAGAATCCCCAACGCTGCAAACCTCTGGTTAACCTGCTGTTTTGAAGCCTATTTATATTGTGCCTGATGGAAGGATGTTTTGCAGTTAGAGGCATGTCAGACAGTGAAATGTGGTACATTGATAGGCTCACCACTCATGAATCAGGAAAGAGTGTGGAAGTCATCAAATCCACACAGACTCAGCTAAAATTTCACAATATATTGAACAGCCCATTAAAATGTATGTGCACTTCATTTGTCAGGAGATTAGGGACCTCAGATGTGGACACTATGACTTATGCCCTTTGAGTTTTATGTTTTAACTTTATTTCATCTGTAGTTATAATGAAAAATCCTAGAGTCTTGCTCTGTTTGGTACATTTTTAATGTACAAAAGTGGCCTGGGTTTGTAGGTGACTTGGAAACTTGCCTTTCTCTATTAGTCTTCTGATTTAGTAACAAATATTATTTTGTTCATTTGTAGTTTCCAGCATTGTTACAGTTTTCCACCGCCACTGGGAATCTAAATATCATAATGAGTATAAAGAGATTTTTCATGGGTTATGGTACAGACAGCATATATGATTGCTTCTCATTAGCAATCACCACTTAAATTTATCAAACTTGTCCTCATTGAATGAGCTGAACATTCAACACCTCCAAAAGTAATTTAAAAATATGATCTGATAAAAATGAGAAATGGAAATAGTCTTTTCGTATGCTGATAGACCTACCTAAAACAGGAGATCTTCATCTATAGAAATATTATAACATATAAACACATGAATATCACTGACTGGCTTTTCTGACTTAAGTGTATTTGGTATTATTTATTTAAAATAGAGTTGATTTTTTTTAAGGCAGAAAACGTGTCAACCCTAGCGAACTATAGCTTCGTTGTAAGGGTGAAGATATCACATTGACTAACAGTATGGTTTAGTAGAGGAAATGGTGTTTCATTTTTAATGTGGATCTAGAGGTTTCTGAAATAGAGTCAATGGTGAAGTTTAAATATTAGATTTAAAACAAGTAAAATAATGCAAAATGATGAATGGTCTTTATTGGTCTCTTTTGCTTTGTACTCTTAATTTCCAATTTGAGAGTTGAGCCTTAAAAACTGTATAGGAAATATATATTCATGTTACATGAGTACAGAGCATAAATATACCATAGTGTGTTTAATAGGAAGTTTCACAGTCAGTCTGGAAATCACAATACTCTTTAGTTTCATGGTAATCATAAATATATAATTTTACTTATATTATTTGTTTTAAAATAATATGGTGACCTTCCAATGCTAACGTGTGCTTTAGAAGGACAAGCATGACTTATTTTTTCCTGGGAAAATGGAAACAAACATCAGCCCCCTCCTTATGGAACACCAACAACACACCAAAATATAATCCCAACAAAGTTCAACTCACACAGCAAGAATCAGAGAAACTTACCAGACTCCTGGTGACTCCAAAGCATCCATATCTTCCAAAATCTTACCCCAGCATGATGATAACTTCCCCATAGATGAACAGATGTAGGTCTCACTTCGGGTAACTTTTCACTCTATATTCTCTAGACTACCAGACCGTTTATCACTCTAAAGACAGTGAAATCTGGAAGAATGGAGCCTAAAAGAAAGGCAAACTAAAATCTCATGCAATAGCCAACTTCATGTAGAGCATCAAATATTTTATAATCTGAGGCTTAAGAAAGGTCACAGGAGTAAAATTCTCATGAGTTCAGGCTGTGCACAATCACAAAGACAAGCTGCATGGGGCAAAAAAAAAAAAAAAAAAAAAAAAAAAAAAAAAAAAGGTGTGTTTCCATAGAGGCAAATAAACAAATTACAATAGCCTGCTGAAACTAACAATGTGAAGTAAACACCCTTCAATCTGCTACACCCGGGAGGAGCATGGGAGCACATTCCAAGAACAATTCTGTGTTTGAAGAAACCAAGGTCACAAGGCCCTTCCTTGTTTTCTTGGAGCTTTATCACAAGCACTAAGAACTTCCCTGGCACGCCTTAATTCTTGGACTGTGTTCTGCCCCCAGACCAAATGCATTTAGGGTAGAATTACATACAAATGATCCAGAAGTGCAGGCAAAGAGTGTCTGGAATCTCAGGTGAGGGCTCAATGACTTTTCCTTACCCTCTGTCTATGAGGAACCATCATCAACAAGCCCAGTCACGAGATCTCTTGCAAGTGATCCTAGCTTCTCTGAAGACTGGCTGCTGTGCTGGGAAGATAGTAAAATACAACAGGAGGGATCACTACTAGTTATTTTGGGCACACATAGGATATAAACCATCAAATAAAGCAATGTTTTAGAATGTTATATTAATGTCGGTTATTTAAAAACTGCAAGCTCTTTGCCTGCCTTGAAGTAGGTGGTATGTATTTTAAAATTCAGTTATTACAATCTTGGTGAAGCAAAGCCAAGCGGGCACTTACAGACTCTTCAAGTGACTATTTCTCAAATGTGAACTTGAATTATTATTTGCAAATTGGGAACAACTACTTGCTAATTCATTGAGCAGACACTTATTTGCAAGTTTCAGGAAATACTATGATGCTAATCCTCAACATATCCAACATATGGCAGTCAAAAAAGGCCTGTCATATTGAATCAAGACTGATGAAATATGGTGTTCTCAAAAATCACTCATACGCTGAGCAACCCTGGAAAAGAAGAAGATGCTTTATTGTTATTATAATGTTTCATGTTTCAAATGCACCTTAGTCCAGGTTAGTTCAAGGAAGAGGAACATTAAAGTAATAATATATTATTTCAATTGGCTCATCAACCTTATCTGGGAAAGGACAGGCTTCAGCAGTAGAAAGGACTCATGTGCCTTTGTGTACTGACATAAAGACACAGCATAAAAGACAGGTCTGTCACTTTTCAGTGTAGCCAAGTTTCATTTCTCAAATGCACGGAACAGTCTTTGTCCTCAGATTATAAAGCAAAGAGCTAAGCATGCATGAGGCTTGCTGTTTTCAACATTGTTGAGCAAAAGCTTTATGTGTTTTAATATCTGTTCTCTCTGCTGCTTGTGCAGTTCAAGTTAAGTTGTTTAGAGTGAGTAAAACATGAACTGAAAACCCATCTCCAATCAATGTAGAAAACTCTAAAAGAGTTTCAAATTAAAACTGCACTTTATTAAAAACCAGCACATCACATCTTTATCATGGACAAAGGTCAGAACTGAGCTTCTAGGCAACCCTACGGATTATCTCAGAAGTGACCACTGATGGTTTAAGAAAATTTTATTTTATACACAATTGGTAATATCTCACTTTTATTAAAAAGAAAACATAAAATTTGTGTTGATAGTAATTTCTCTCAAGTTTATTTTTATAAGCCACCATTGGAGTCTATTGCTTGACATCTACCCTGACTCTCTGGATGGAACACACTCTCTCAGAAAAGATGTATGATATGTACAGCTAAAAATCTAATTAACTGTGTTAACGTCTTCTTTTGGCCAATGTGAAGAATGGTTGCTCTTCTGCTTACCTGTACTTACTGAGAGTAGTGATGTTATTTTGAGATCTCAAAGTAACTGTTACCCCACTTTATGTTATATGTTATTCAATTAATATATTAATATACATCACACAATTATCTCATAAACAAATAATTATGATTTGATCTATGTAAAGTCATTGATACACATTACAAATTTTATGCTGGGTTAATTCACTGTGGTTGGGATTTTCTTTGGGCCACCAACTGGCTTCCAAATAAAGACACAGAGACTTATTATTAATTATGAATGCTTGGCCTTAGCTTAGGCCTATCCCACTAGGTCTTTAACTTAATTTAACCTATTTCTATTCATCTGCATTTTGCCTTGGGGCTTTTACATTTCTTTCATTCTGTATGTTCTACTTTCCTGCTTCCTCTGTGTCTGGCTCCTGGCCCCTGGCATACCTTTTTCTTTTTTCCTCCCCAAGCCTAAATTCCTCCTCCTACTTACTCTCCCTGCCTGGAAGTCTCACCTATTCCTCCTCTCTCACTATTCGCTATCCAGGTTTTCATTAGACCAATCAGGTGCGTTTGGCAGGCAAGGTAAAAAAAAAAAAAAAAAAACCAGCAACACATCTTTACATAATTAAACAAATGCAACACCTCATTACATGATTAAGTGTAGCTAGAGTTTTTCTCTCTGGGTCCCACCAAGCCCCGGCAGTCTGACAGCCCACTTATAAAATAAACACACAGACGCTTATATTGTTTAAACTGTTTGGCCTAATGGCTCAGGCTTCTTGCTAACTGTTCTTCTATCTTAAATTTACCCATTTCTATTAATCTGTAAGTTGCCACATGGCTCGTGGCTTACTAGTATCTTAACATCTTCTCATGGCGGCGGCTGGCAGCATCTCTCTGCCTCAGCCTTCCACTTCCCAGAATTCTCTTCTCTGTGGTATCCACAGCACTTCCCCTTTTCTTTTCTTTTCTTTTTTTTAAAGGGAGGTTTTAACTTTCACATGGTAAGATTACATATAACAAAACAATTATCAAGCAAGAATTACAGTTACAATATCTAGTCTATTTATAATATCTAGTCTATTTGTATTTGGCAAAATTAAAGAAGATATCCTATCTATCCTATATTTGTGAGTCTAAGGTTTCATGTCTAACTTATCTCTTATCATAACCAAGGAAATTATAGCTATCTAGTCTTCAACTACATCAAAGACCTCAGAAGGATATAATATTACCTGAGAAACGGAAGACAGACACAAGTAACTTTCGGGAGTCTTGCGACAGTAGACAGAGACAGCTGGCAGCCTGGACAGTTATTCAAAGTTCCTTTGTAAAGTTGGGGCATCTGTCTTCAGCCCACAGGCCTAGAGTCTCTCAGTCACTTCTCTCTGTGTCCTGTAGAATGTCTGGCAGTTTCCTTTGCAAAGCAGGAACCGGAAGGACCATTTTGCTTAGCAAAGTTCAGTGGTCACCTTCCTAAGGGTCCTGCATGTCCAGTCGATAAAGCAGTCCAGGCAAGAACAGTTTCTTGCCCAAATGGCTATTTTTCCCAAGAAGAAGATAAACTCCATATAGAGTGTCTTCGATGCCCATCCTCCTCTCTGAAGTAAATCAGTGATGCCAGGAGCAGACATGTCTCACTGTCCAGAAAGTCTAAATTTTTAAAGCATTTTAAATGACATATTCTGTAGGTCTTTGAAATGTTTGACGATTACCTACCTAATTGAATTATATCTATGTATACCTAAAAAAACAACATGACTATAAGTTTGATTATCACATAAAACTAATTTTTAATCTGTATTTCTTCATTATCCATTACAATCTAAATGAGTTACATAAACAATACCTCAAATGAGAATAGAAATATATATATAGTATAACAAAATTAAGTTTAAACTTGTATCAATAAACTTAAAATCCATAGCAATGTAAAACATTTTAAGCAAGTTGCTCTTTAAAAGTAGGTTCAATAATCTACCCTTTCATCTTATCCTATCTATATCCCCTTTTCTTCTATAGAAAGACATTGCATTTATAATCAACCTGCTTTAAATAAAAATGTTGGTTTTTCTCTGTCCCACACCAGAGGGCTCTTCTGATTTGGGACACAAGAATCTCTTAACCTTTTCTTTTAGCAATATGCCTGGGTTTAGAGAAGTAGTGAGCCAATTTCATCTCCAAAGCCAGCTTGGTATATTTGGGTTAAGCAAATATTCAGCAACATAAACAAATGTAACAAATTTTTGCCTAGTTAACAAATAATTCACACAGTTTTTCTAAATCAATCATGTAACAAGAAATAATCTTACTAATTGCAAAAATCAGTTACTGATAATATAATACAATAAGGATTATCAAAAAATACAAGGATAGGGCTGGAGAGATGGCTCAGAGGTTAAGAGCACGGACTGTCCTTCCAGAGGTCCTGAGTTCAATTCCCAGCACCCACATGGTGGCTCACAACCATCTACGATGAGATCTGGTGCCCTCTTCTGGCCTGCAGTCATACATGCTGTATACATAATAAATAAATAAATAAATAAATCTTTAAGCTGGGTGGTGGCGGCACACACCTTTAATACCAGCACTCAGGAGGCAGAGGCAGGGAGATCTCTGTGAGTTCGAGGCCAGCCTGGTCTCCAAAGTGAGTTCCAGAAAAGGGGGAAAGCTACACAGAGAAACCCTGTCTCAAAAAACCAAAAAAAATACAAGGATAATTCTTATGGGGTTAAAGTAATAACAAAAATCTCAGCTTACAATACCATTCAACTTTGTGAAAGGTTTGTAGTGGTAAATATCTACCTCATAAAATATAGTTTCTTGAGGAATGATCCATATGTATATCAGAGTTCATTGTCTTATTAAATTCTTAATGAGAATTGTAAAAGAAGTGACAGACAAAATATTGTATTAAGGAAATAAAAACTTTGCCATAGTAAAGGAATCTATAGCAATTATATAAGCCACACAGAAAAAAATATCTCTTTCTAAATACTGCGCCTGGGTTCTTACTTCATTTTTGTTGACTTTTCCAGCTATCACCATGTACTTCCAACATAAAGTCATTTGCTCCTCAGCTTTAAAAACTAGAAGCCTTGTTTGTTCTTGATCTCTACTTCAGAGGAAAAGAAATGTACTTACAGAGGCTGGGGTTTGGGGGGGTTCACTAAGAGTCCATAATGTTCCTTGAACAGAAACTAAAAATAAAAACATATTTTTCCTTCTAAGATTAGGAAATTGTAGCTGGTAATGTGAAAGCTATCTTTTGCTGTCTCACTTTTGCTTCAGGTTTCAACTCATATGCTTCCAACTCAGACGCTTCCCTTATGTTTCAGGAAACGTTTATCATGGAATAATGACTCTGCCTGGTGGAGGCATTTACATCTTCACCGAGTCACAGCCCACAATGGCATGTTTTTTATTTTGATATTTTAGCAGAAGTTGAATTACTGGTGTGAAGCATCACTTTTAGTTGAAGTTACCTTGTGAGAAAACAGATTTCTGAGCATTCACTCAGTATATGAAATCTTCCTTAAAGCCTCATGTAAAAAGATTGATTAATGCAAAGAAAATGAATCTACAATATGTTTTCTATGGTCAGCACCTTTTCTTCCTGAAATCTGAAACCCAATTTGCTATCTCCACCGAAACAGTTTTAGTTCTTGACATTTTTTCTCATTACCAGTTTCTATTATTAATTTTTTAACTTGGATTGGTGTCAGGACTATCTCAAAATGCTACCGTTTTTGAGTGTTGTATAGATTTAGGAGAAAGAATCTAAATTTTTCCAACTAATTCATGATACAGTGTTTATTAAGAATAAAGAACTTTAAAATCAACAGTTAAAATGTGATTGCCTATATGTTCAGGTGCATGATCTTTATTGACTCCGACAGTTTACACTTTCTATTATCATTTGTACCACATTTTACAATTTATTTTGATAGTGTTTATCCCTACTCACCAGATCAACCTCTACCTCCACACCCATCCAATTTCCTATTCTCTCTCCTTCACAGAGCTCAAAATGTGCTGCCTAAATACTCTTGAGTGTGGGCCTGCCCTAGAGCAAGGTCTGCCTAAGAAGGTCACATCCTTAAATAAAACTCATTCTCTCCCAGCATCTATTAATGACATTAACCAAAACAGAAAGAGAACCACACTAATAAGTTGAGAGATGAAAATGAAAACATTACAACAGATACTGAGGAAATTCAGAAAATCATAAAGATATACTTAATTTTTTTATCCCACTAAACTAGAAAAAATGAATGAATTTCTAGATATATTACCTACAAAGATTAAATCAAAATGAAGTAAATAAGTTAAGTATTACCCCAGAAACCACTGATATAGAGTAGCAATTAAAAATAGCCCAGCTCCGAAGACCAAGGCCAGATGGATAATGTAGGACAGAGTAAAGAATTCTACCAGAACTTCAAATAAGAAGTTTATCACCAATAAACTTCACATTATTCAGTAAAATAAAGAAGTGACATTTCCAATATTTTATGAAGCCAAGTATCACTCTGATCCAAAAGCAGAAAAAAATTAAGTATTAACTCTCTAGTGAACATAGATGCAAAAATTCTCAGTAAAATACTTGCAAATAAAATAGAGCAACACATCAAAAAGATTTCTCACCATGATCAAGTGAGCATCACATACTTATGTAGAATGGTTTGGAGGTGGGGGCTTACTAGTCATTGGGCATGAAATACCTCATTAAGATGATTACACTTGGTAAAATATCTGAAATCAGGAAAAAGCTACATATTTTGACCCTGGGAGTACAAAAGCTTCCAGAAAGAAGAAGCCACAAAGAAAACTTAGGTTAACACAAAACTGAAATATTACTGACATTATTTCCCATCCAATTTCAGCAATAACAGCAGAGAAAAGCCAGGCAAAACATTATAATAATTCTTAAAATTATTGGAATAGAAATATCATGTTTTAAAGTTATTATAGTATAAAATAATTCTATTTTTTCTTTAGAAGAGAAAGCATGCCACATATCTTTCTACACACTCCTAATATTTAATAAATTTTGAAATTTTTGCTCTATCTTCTGTGTTTTATGCAAAATTCATTTAAATAAATAAAGAGTTAAGACAAGTAGAGAGACAAGGAGGGATCTGTGCAAATATATCACCCAGGGTTTATAATTATATGCAATACAAAATAATATTAGGACTAGATTGTGTACTGATATAAGGACTGGTAATGATAGCAGTGTAGTCCTTAGTGTGCAGTAAGCATCTGTCACCCAGCAATAATTCTTCTCAAAGGCAATGCTTTTCCTGTTTGTGTTGGGCACCCTTAGTGAGAGGCACAAAGCCAGGTGTGGAAGGAACACTAGGAAAAGTTTTCAATTTGCTCTGGATTCAACTTACACATGTACAATAAAGAGAACAATACATAAAAGCTGCTGTGCTCGCTCATGATAGATGGAGAGGTTCAAACAAAAAGGAGATTTACAACTAAAAGCTGGAAAGTAAATGTCAAACTGATCTTACCATGTGGCCTGGATGGTGAGGAAGAGAAGGTAGGTGTCAGAAGAAAGAAAGAGAAAGAGAGAGAACATCCTATCCACTTTTTCTAAGTTCTTATTACTGTCAAAGAAAGAATTCAGGGAGATAAAGTAGGAAATTTGGAGAGATTTTATTAGAGTGAAAACACAAACTCCAGCACTGAGAGTGAATATTCTCAGAATGACTTGCACTCCTGGGAATGTGGGCCAGCGCTTTACATAAACTGACTTAATACAAGTAAAGACTGGACTTCAAAGGTAAGGCTGAGACAGGTGGAACATTCCAGAATGGTTGTATGTGGGGTTCCAGCATAGAGTTACACCCTTTTCTGTCATATAATGGGATTTGGGGATATGTTGTGGAGCATTAGTTGATTGTTACATTAGTTTATGCTATGGAACATTTGTTTAATGATGTGAAGATGTGCTGCATTCTTTTAGGTTGCATTTGTTTAACTCTGTGAAGCTGTGTTACTTTGCCTGTATAAAACACCAGATTTGTCTAATAAAGAGCTGAATGGCCAATAGCTAGGTAGGAGAGGGATAGATAGGGCTACCAGGCAGAGAGAATAAATAGAAAGAAGAGAAGAGAGAGGGAAGAGCAAGATAAGAAGAAGGAGGATGCCTGGGGCCAGCCACACAGCCACACAGCCTCACAGCCAGATAAAGAATAAGAAGAAAATAAATGATATACAGAAATAGTGAAAGGTAAAATCCCAGAGGCAAAAGTAGATGGATAATTTAAGAAAAGCTAGCTAGAAATAAGCCAAGCTAAGGCCAAGCATTCTTAAGAAAGAATAAGTCTCTGTGTGATTGTTTGGGAGCTCAGTGGTGGCCCCCCAAAGAGAAAAGAGGGAAAAAAATTACAGGGATTGTTGTGGTATTTGATGAATGATGTAATAGCCAACATGGAAATTTTTTTTTTTTTTTTTTTTTTTTGGTTTTTCGAGACAGGGTTTCTCTGTGTAGCTTTGCGCCTTTCCTGGAACTCGCTTTGGAGACCAGGCTGGCCTCGAACTCACAGAGATCTGCCTGGCTCTGCCTCCCGAGTGCTGGGATTAAAGGCGTGCGCCACCACCGCCCGGCCGTGTGCCACCACCGCCCGGCGGAAATGTTTTTATCATGAACCCAAGGACAGTTGTTAAAGGCTGTTCCTTTGGGTAACCTTGTTGGACTCAGCTGGTTCTAGTGTTCTGGCTAGTTCTTGTTTTGCCCAATTGGTGTATCATGTGTTGCCTTGCTTTAATTCTGTTTTGGGTTACCTAAGACATTAGCTTTCATATAGCTGCCCTTTCCCCTGGGATAAATAGCTTGTATTAAGGCCATAAACAGCCAGTAGAAGAAATGTCCTGTGAGCATCCACCTGAACTCATACATGAAAAAAACTGTTGATCAAGAACACGTAAGTTCCCAGTGAAGAGATCTAGAGAAACAAGAAATGACATAATTGACCACCAGTAAGAAGGGCCTAAATTTACTGCTTTGGTCCGTACGTTGTAGGTGACAAAAGGTCAAAGGTGGCAGTATCTCCATAGTCACAAGTGTAAAGCCCCAAATCAGAAGACACTCAGTCAGACACTGTACTAATTACAGAAGCAAACAATGGTCCAGGAACTGCATCCTTGAGCTCTTTGAGATGTGGTAATTCATGAACGATGTATGGTAGAAGCAAGCAGCCAGGAACACACAAGTATTCTTAATATTGATGACTGGAAGGGCGACGTGCAAGGCAAATTCTTACAGAAGTAATTTGTTAAGCCTTTGCTCAACTGGTGAATTTTTCCATGTAGTAAAGTTCCCCCCATCACATCAGCTCTGTTTCCAGTGCATGGGGAAGCTCTTCCCAATCAGGAGCTACATTTAATAATGAAAGTGTAGTTAAAACTTTCTGTAGTATTGTCAAGTCTCATGACCATAAAGAGTAAAAAAGACTGGAAAAGAAAAATAAAACAGGAGGTGGGTAAAGAAAGGGGCTGTTAGAGTAGGAGAGGCTTCTTATATCCTGCTCCTCATAGAACCGTCCAGTGCTCAGCTAAGTCTTATTGACATCCAGGGTTGGCAGCAAATGGCATTGACAGATCTTGGCAGTGTTCTGCAGGAATGGGTTCCTCTAGAATGCAGTTTGCATTCATTGCAATTTTAAACTGCTAAAATACAGTAACTAGAGTGGATCATAAAGTGGCTATAAGCATTAGAAGGACTGTCAAAATGGGAATTAGATATATGTGGATTTGAAATATTTTCCATTTCAGCTCTAAGATTCATGGTACCATGCACAGGGGGTAAGATAACTAGACTGTCAGCTAGTGTGGTGGCCAAGGCTTATAAACCAGTACTTCAGAGGCTGATGAAGGAGGATTACCTCTAGTTCAACATGAGCTGTAGCTGAAAGTTTTCCTGTGTCCCTCCTGGCCTGCGGTCAGGACAAATCTCTCTCACCCGCTGGTCCCTCAGCTGCTGGGTCCCAAATAAACACACACAGGCTAATATTATTTTTAAATTATGGCCATGGCAGGATTCTTGTTATCTAGTTCTTATATCGTAAATTAACCCATTTCTATAAATCTATACTTTGGTTTACCATGGCTTGTGGTTTACAGGTACCTTTACATCTTGCTTCTTCTGGTGGTGGCTGGCAGCATCTCCCCTGCTGTGTTCTTTCTTCCTGTCTCTCTCTTTAGAATGTCCCGCCTAACCTTATTCTGCCTCACCATTGGACAAACAACTTTATTTATCAACCAATCAGAGCAACACGTTTTCACAGCATACAGAATGACATTACCTATCAGTGAGCCTGACCTATATGGTGAGTTCAAGGTCAGGTTGGGCAGGGTGAGACCCTGTCTCAAAACAGACCAACCAACAAACAAATGAGTGAGTGAGAGAGAGAGAGAAAGAAGAGAGAGAGAGAGAGAGAGAGAGAGAGAGAGAGAGAGAGAGAGAGAGAGAGAGAGAGAGGATCTAGATTTCTTTGTGAACAGCTTAAAAGTCCAACATGATACATTTAATCAATGCAACTTTGACTCTCATGTTTCTTATGATCTACACATTAAATTTGTTTTAAGTTTCAAAATTACAATGTATTAGTAGTATTTTGGCAAGGCAGTGTATTATAAATTCTTTCTTTCTTTTCTTTTCTTTTTTTTTTTTTTTTTTTGGTTTTTAGAGACAGGGTTTCTCTATGTAGCTTTGCGCCTTTCCTGGAACTCACTCTGTAGTCCATGCTGGCCTTGAACTCATGGAGATCCACCTGGCTCTGCCTCTAGAGTGTTGAGATTAAAGGCATGTGCCACCACTCCCCGGCTATAATTTTTTTAATAATCAGCATATATGATGAAATTACTTTTTAAAATTTAATGTTGTAACATTGACATTCTAGCATGAGTGTTCAAAGTATTAAATGCATTTATTAGGCATCTTGTTGCAATAAATTTGGACTAGAACAACACTAAAATAGGGCCTGAGTTCTGCTATTCCAGCACATGATCAGGTACTATAACTGCTCTGGATCTGAGGATCGTACTTTTAGTAAGGGCTTTTAAGTCGTCACAAAAACCTCACCTTCGCCATTTCAATTCTAATTTGGCCAGTTGACAGCTTTCACATTAGAAAGTAAAACTGAAACTCAAAATGAGGCCAGAAACCAATATGAGGTATTACAATGGTTTGAAATAACATTCTATCATACTTACAACCAAATTCTTAAATCTATGGAGGAATAAATAGGATACTCTTTATATGCCATATGCTAGTTTCTACTATGGTGTAATATTTTTTAATTAACATGTAGCATGAAACAGGCCTCTGAAAGTTAAGAACCACAAAACAATGAAACAAGTAAACCCTTTTGTTGAAAAGCTTCAATTCCCATGTTAACATCTCATTCACAGCCTAATTGTAACCCAATTAGGAAAATTAAGATAAGTAGAAACAGCTGGAACAGAAGGCACTTGGAGTGAAGTGTACCCTCTGCACTCATTATTTGATGGAGATCATTACCCAACTTTACACACAGTGCAGGATATTTAATGCAATTGCACTAATTTATATCTGAAAAGAATAAGCATGCTTTATGTAAAGAAATGAATGACCTATTAGCTCTTATTCTTTAATGTCTATCATCTGATGATTCAAACACAATCATGAGATTAGCCTAAAAGATGCAGTGAGTTCTCTTTTAGTATATCTCCTTCTGATTATGACGTTATAGCCATATAATGAGCACAGAAAATATTGGTGAACCTGGCAACAACATTATGATGTGCTGTTTTATATACCATCATGCCAAAGAGAATATAAGTTTGGTTTTAATTTTCTATAGGTAGTGGGATAAATATAATTTTGCAACTCAAGTAAACCTGACTCTGAGGAAGGTACTACATTGTTAGCGCATGTTGTTCAGGAATACAAACTATGAAATTAAAGGTAGTAATTTAATCTTTCAAGGCCTGCTCTCCTTGTGTGCAAATGATCAATAGTAATGGTGTTTATCCCACAGAACTGTGAAAAAGATTAAAGAAAATAATGCATATAAAACAGTTAGCTTGCACCTGGCCGATGTGACTCTTCAGTAAGTAGTAGCTATCTGGAGGTACTGAGATATAGCACTCTGATTGGGATTTGTGTCATCAGTCTTCACTGCAAGGCAGATTAAATACCGTTGTCCTTCATAGGACATCCAGCATGAACATACATCATTCCAGAAAGTTCACTTACAATTATGCTAATGAAAACAAATAAGCAGCAAGAAAAGTGTGATACTTTGGGTATCACAGTATTCCAACGCACAGACATTGGAAGCTAGAATACAAGCTGTAGGATTGGTGAAAACAGTTTTACACATTCTTCATATACTTTTAATTTAGAGAGAAAACCAAAGATGTGATGTTTTCTTGACTGATATGTTTAGTTGTTATCTGTGGCCTCTATGTTTTGACAGGACAACAATAAGAAAAAAAAATTATAATGCAATAAGATACCTGCTATTTGAAAATTGCAATCTCTCACCTCTCTCTCTCTCTCTCTCTCTCTCTCTCTCTCTCTCTCTCTCTCTCTCTCTCTCTCTCTCTCTCATACACACACACACACACACACACACACACACAATTTATAGAAAGTAGGATCTAGGTTAAAATACAGAATATTTGGGTTTGTCTACATAACAACTTCATTCTTCTTTTTTTAAAATCAGGATTTAAAAACAGCCTATCAATTACCAGGAAGGAAATATCACTTTGTAGAATTGGCTAGTGGTTCACTGAGCTCACTGATAAATTCTGTCATTTTCTTGAATCTGATAACCATGGAGAAGGCTGCTAGAACCAGTTAGCCAAACTCTGATGTGGTTTATGTTGGAATGATAGCCACTTTGTACTATAACCATTTGAAAGCTGGAGGGAATTCACAGACCCTTGGAGAATCAGCTACCAACTAAAATTTTGTAATAACAGGAAAAAAGGATAAAAAGATTGCTCACTGGTACATTTGTATTATATATAACCACGGGATAAATGGACTAACATTCTGTTTCTGATATGGACAATCTCAGATGCAGAAGAATAAAGATAATGTATTCATCAATATGACCAGATTTGCATTAACACAGCCAAAGGTAAAATTTCACTCCGTGTGTTTATGCTTCCAGACAATCTGGTATTTATTTATTTATTTTTTGAATTTCTATTTCTAATACCCATAGTGTATGTGCATATATAGAAATATTCAGCTACTTAAAAATGGCATTGAGGAAATTCTGAAAGTATTTAGTAACTAATGAAAATAAAAAATAAAAACGTCTAGCCAGCTAAACTTGAGAAGTTTTGATTTGTTCTCTGAAGGCCTGATTATTTATAGAATATTTTTTATACTAACTATAAAGGCATCAATTAGTCAACAATATTTGACTGTTGTTTTTAAGATTTATAAAGGAATTACTTTGCAAATTTCCTTGTGAATATAATTTCTATAAAGTAATTTTAACACCCTCAAGGAAAACAATGTTACAAGAATATAAAAAAATATAAATATTGGGCCTTAAAGAATGAAAGAACTTGTAGATAATATTACTGAATTTTAAGGTGTCCATCGCTTATTTAAAAAGCAGAATGCATCAATTAAAATTATGCTAGTTATCAAGACAAAATACAGAGCCTCCATCTGATAATATTTTAATAGGTATCAAAATTTTGTTTGATGAAATATGTGCTCATTGTCCACATTTATAAAGCTTACCTATGAGGGGATGAGAGATGGTCAGTAGCAAAGCTGCTTTTCAAGAGGACCTGGGTTCCATCCCTAGATTCAAAGCATGCATTTTACAACTGCCTGTAACTCCAGTTCCAGGGGATTAGACACCCTCCTCTAGCCTCTGCAGGCACCAACATGCATGTAGCGCTCGCGCGCGCGCGCGCACACACACACACACACACACGCACACTCACAGACACATGAAAACAAAATCTTTTAAATACTTACACATGCATATATTAGCATACAATTAGAATATTTTAAAAGTATTTTAGTCCTCTATTATCTTGTTAGTGGTACCATTAGTACCACTAAAGCCCTTTCTGGCTAAATATTTTATGCAACCTAACCCTCTTGTCCATTTTTAAAATCACATATAGACTGAAGAAGATGGCAAAGCAATGCTCTGTGGGTTTTCCAAAATCTGACCTGTGTAGGCCTCACAGACTGCAAAGTTCACAAGCTCCAGAAAGTAATAGGGAGGAGAGTGGCAGGAAGACCTCACAAGAGTGGAGTCTCTCTTGGTAAAGTCAACTATAATCCTCTGCAATGCATCCTCACCACCTACCTCATGCCATATTCCCTAAAGACTCTCACAAGTTCTGTGCATTGCCCTCAATATGTCTCCAAAACTTTGTTCTTTGAGAAGATTCCAGTGGTGGAAATTAAAGTTAGTCTTTAATTCTGTGGATGCTTTCTATGGAATTTGAAAGTTGGCATATCTTTGCTTGTGACATCTCTGTTCAGAACATCGTTCACCTTCTGTTGTACTAATTGACTCCAGATTATACTGTAAGCTCAGTTATTATCTTCATTCATGCAGGACAGGGTGGTTATATTACACTTCAGTAACAACCCCAAACCTCACTACATAAAACCAACAAAATTATTATTTACCAGTTGGGAGATTCAGTTAATATCAGTTCGTTAGGTCTCCTGAGCTCTGACTCATTTCATTTATTACAGGTGACCATGGTAGGTGGTAATGGAAGACACAACCAACTGTGAATCCAGTTTTCATGCATCCACTCAATGACAACATGCTGCATCTAATGGAAGATCACCCACAAAAGTCACTTCAACATACCGAACTTTTAGAAAGGGCATACTGAGTAAAGTTCTACAGTGTGGGGCAAGTGGTAGGGACAGCCAGCCCTTTGCAAATGTCACTACCAGTATCAAGAATGTATAGCTGTAATATTTATTTCTATACTTCATCATTATGCAGCTCTCAGAGTCTGTATATATTGCACACCTAATCCACACCTAATAATGTCAACATTGCTTATTATAAAGAAGTGTAACATATTACCACTGTTCTTAAAGAGAGCAGGAAACCAATTCATCAAACATTAATGACTTAACTGAACATTTCTAATTTACATAACTATATCATGCTTAGAAAAATCAGGGATTTGAGATGAGTTGTTCTTATTTACTTCTAACTTTTATGGAAAATATTCATTAAAATAGTGAGCTTTTACAGTTAGTCCAAGTAACAGTGTTGAACACTCAGGGCAAAAGTCAGAACACAGTGAGAAAGAATCTATTGCCTGGATAATTGGCCTCCATTTTTAAGGCAGGGATATAGTTAGACAAGGAGGAAAATTGTCATAACACCGAAGGGGAGACTATATTTTCACTCTAGATCATAGCTTAAATGAGATCTTGGAAACAATTTCCATTTATTTTAGATTGTGGCTAAGGAAAGCACTTACACTTTCTATGAAAGTGGGAAACACTCTCTTCTGGGCTTAAATACAGAAGATTCAAGGTGTTAATGACAGGTCTGATTATGTATATGAAGAATGGAAACACCTGCACATGGGGAAGGATTTCCCCAGGCTGCCAACAACTCGGCTTTATCAAATATTTCCTCAAGGGAAAAATGATATTGTGCCCTCATTCATCCCAAATTCTCTAATGAGTGCCACCCTGGTCAGATGCTCTGCCTGTCATTTTCAAATATGAATGTGTAATTCTGCTACAGAGAGCATCTCTGTGTGCTGGTGCTGCCTCCTTATCTGGGGCAAAGGCTGTCTCTACTACTATTAGACCTTTTGATGCAATGACGCTTTTGGATTTTGGACTGCATTATTTTACAAGTGATTTTATGCTCAACGATTGGGCATTAATTTCACGACGGGTCCTAATATCCATAAACTTTCATCTAACCTAATTCTTCTATTTCCTTTCTTGAAGTAGCTCAGGAATGCTTGTAGGTCACACAAGAGATAGACTTTTAGCAGAGAGATAAATGAGAAGGTCTTAAGAAAGCCAGCTCATATTTGCACTTGTTTAACAAAGAATAAATCCTAAACTCACTTTAATAAATTTTGAGATTATTTTTAAAGTTAGACATTTCATTGTGTTTTTGAATGTTGTAGAAAATTGAGCAAATAGTACAGATGTGCCATCTTTCTTCTTTTCTAATAATTTGCCCTGCACTTAAGATTTTTTTCATTGGATACATTTATTAAATTAATGGACTACCATAGTGTGATACTATTCCTGGAGAGACATGACAAATGGCTCCTCATCCCAGAACTGAAAATAAACCAAAGAAGTAACCAACAAAGTCCCACGTGGTGAAGCAGTGAGTTTTATTGGGGTTAGTTACAATAATATGGGGAAGGAGTTGCTTACAGGAGCAGAAATGAATCAAAGACAATGGCATCACCCAAGCCCATGCTAGCACGGGTGACAGCTCATGGAAACTGGAAACCTGGAACTCACTGTGTAAACTCCATGCAGTTTAAAAGGTTGGAGAGTTTCCTTTCCAGGTAGCTTGGTGGGTTTGAGCTTCTACCATGCAGCTGGTCTCTGCTTCTTCCAAGCTACTTAGCTAGTCAGGAAGTGTCTCTCATTACTACTTTACTTCTTTTATGTCGTGGGGAGGGAGGGGCTTTGTGAATCTGGTAAATTTCAAGGACTTCCTGAAGACATTGAGTTGCTTACTTCCAGGGCTTAAGAATGTTTCCTGAATGATGGAATGTTTCACTTCTCTTTTAACATCTTGTGTCTTCATGAGCTCCTCCCTAAGAAGGTTCTGTGGGGTTCACTTCTGCTTTATTCAGTCTCTAAAGGAAATTCCTACAAGGATGGAAGATTTTAATCACAGAGGAAATTGACACCAACTACTATTGATGAATTATTACTGATGAAAAACTAGTTTACACTAGTTTTCACTCTGAGATTTGGTTTTGGCCACTATTAGATGTCATATGTCCATCACTACAATATTTTATGGAATGAGTTCACTGACCTAAAAGTACCTTGCTGGCCATCTATCCATCCTCTCTATTTTCATCATGAGGTTCTGAAAAATCAATGTTCTTTGTAATATGTCACTTTACCTTTTCTTGGAAGTCATGTATTTATAGAAAAATGTCGTATTTTATATACCATGATACAATGTGTCAGATAACTTGACAAATCTGTCACCAAATCAGTTCTATTTCTTCCGTATGTTGGAAGAATGTCAGAAGAGTAGACATTAGAGAAAAATGACGTAGAAGTTATACAAAATGCTTTGTGTCACAATAGTTGAACTTTGACCATAACTACCCCACATTACCTTGACTTACCCCATCCACCACCTTCTGGATCCTTCTCCTTTTGTCTGGACTTATCCCTCCATTTCCATGTTATTTTTTTATTATGAGAAAAAAACATAATTGTACTTTTATATCTCTTTTTTGTTGTCTGACATGAGTTAGGACAGAAATGTTGATAAACTTTCTAACCAGATTATCTTCCTTTACCTGTAGAAGCTTCTGTGTTAACCTTCCCAGCAACATGTACCATTCTGCTGTTTTATTTACATTAGTGCTTTATATGTCTCATTCTATAGGCTTTGATTATGATGCCAGTTTTTCATTGTCTTTTATTTTCATAAAACAAATACAGACTATTTTACTATCTTTGTAAATTAAAAAACTAACCTTCAAGTTTTAATTTGTTTATGTCTTTACCGCAAGGCTTAGGTTAGCATCAGAGCTCATTTTTTCATAATAGCTATAAGAAATGTGTATGAGTATACAAAACTATCATTTAATAGTAAATAAAGATCATAGTAAAATATAGATGCTATATTTTAAACATTGATGTTCTGGTTTGTAAAATACCACTTCATATATTTGTACAAGGAAAGCCTAAGAACTTAGTACCTCTAAATTCTAGTAGATTTGCAAATCTGATCAATAGAACATAATTGCTATATGTGTATGAATGTATGTTTTTGGATAGAAATTTTGACATGAGTTACTACAGGGACAGAGGATAGGGGCCTAATTATGAAAAGATAAAATATATTAAGACTTGAAATATTAAGACATGGCTTGGTCTATAATTTGAAAGACCCTATATAAGACAGAAATATAAAGCTCCTTGTTCTAAACTATTAAGAATTTTTGCATTCATAGAGCAGTTCCTGAACAAAAGTATGTGGTCCTCTTGCAGAAATATCTTTAATAACCAAGGTATCACATGCCCATTTATGAGCAATGACAAATGGAATATTCTAAGTGAGAAGATATAAAGGAGTCATTAAAAAGTTAGCAATATCCTTCTGGCTCCATCACAGAGAACAACTTAGAAAGAAAAGCCTTGTCTTAAGTAGAGAGATTTGAGTGAAGACTATAAAATCACTCAGATGTCAGGTAACCTTAGCATGAACTATGGTAATAGCTGTAAGTATGGGGTAAGTGACAGGATTACAGGGCATATTTGGAAGCAGAACACAGAATAATTATGACATATTGGGTGTCAGTAACCAAATGAATGGATTTAAAATTTTCTATTTAAACACAGAAGAAATGGGACAAGATTGGGGAAGAGTGTGCTATCTCCATCTAATTGAAAATTACAGCAATCAGTTGCATATATGCTGTGAAATCAAGAGAAATCTACACCTAAAATAGAAACTAGGAAGGTTTTGGTGTTCATGCAAGAATTTGAAATGATGGTGTTTTGGGACAGCTCTGAGAGATTTGTACTACAAACAGGAAATAAAGCAGAGAATAGAACCAGAGGAAGAACTAACCTGGAAGGGATAAGCAGAGGGGAACCATTTTTAGCATAAGCCATGAAAAACAAGAAGTATATGTGGGGGGAGAAAAGCTGAGTCTGCAGTCCATGGTGTATGTTTTATGAAATAATGAACTGTCAAAACAGGTCAAATGATGCCATAAGGTCAGGTAGGTCAGCCTGTAAGAGAAAAGATCCCTATTCCTTTAACTGTCCTGGTTCAATCAAAGCATGTATTTTAAGATGCAAAATGTGTTTTCGGTCATTTATTTTATAAACACTGAAGTGTATATTTGAATTCAACTTACTAGAATTCCCAAAGAAAGACATACTCTTTGACTCGGCACATCTGAGTTTCAATGTGAAGCTCGTTTTCCTTGCCTGCACGTTTGTCTGTGTTTGTCTTCACTTTAGAAATTCCGTCGGCATTATCGCATTTACACAAGAGTGACTTTATAAAAACTTCATTCCAGGTCTTTAATCACAGCCTCTTTTTCTAAGCATTGATATTTTTCTTCTTGGAAATTGTGGTACATGAGAACCATTGACTCATTTTGAACCTAACAAATAGTTCCTGGGTTCTTAATCTGCATAAGTACGTGTAGATAAAGCTCTAGGTTCCATTCAAACTAGTCAAGATCCTTGTTGTCATGGCTTTTAACTTTAAACAGAAAGCAGAAATGAATATTATAACATACCATGAAATAAAATGACTTGGCAAAACATTTTGATGGAGTAAAACAATGGTAAACAGAAGAACTTATACTGGTTATGTTGGAAGTGGTCCTTGTAACCATTTAATCTATTTCAAGTATATGAATGATAGGAATATGTTTCAACACCACAGATGTGAAAACAGAATCATCCTCCCCAGATCTAACTATGTGGTTAGAACTGAAAAATCAGAAGTAAAATGCACACACTTGTTCCTTAGCTTAATTAATAGAATTATATGATGTCAAGGAAAAATATTCATTTGCTAAGCAAAATAAAATAGTTGCCATGAAGTTCTAAGATGAAATAAAGTGAGGTGTAAGAAAGAATCCACAGTGTGCCCAAAGCATAGTGATCTTTCCTTCCTCTTTCCTTGGGGAAGCTGTGTGTTCTGATTCTGGCTGAGTAGACTCTGTAGCCAGCTAAGTAATGGTGATGGTTTTAACACCTGATTGGAAGATGAACTGTCATTTTACAGTTTGGCTCATAGTAAGTGCCAATGGTATTCACTTACCGAGTTAAAAAAAAATATGTAATTGCAATAAAATTAAAAGTAAAGAACTAATAACAGTTTTTTGTTGATGTGGGGTTTTTTGTTTTGTTTTTTTTTTGTTGTTGTTGTTGCTTTGTTTTGTTGGTTTTCCAGATAGGGTTTCTCTGCATAATACTGTAACAGTCCTAGCTGTCCTGAAACTCACTCTGTAGAGCAGTCTGATCTCAAACTAAGAGATCCTCCGGCCTCTGCCTCCCTAGTGCTGGGAATAAAGACATGTGTCTGCCACCACACCCAGACAAATAATAATTTTTATACCCAAAGTTCTCAATATAACTTTCCTTGTGTATCAGGTGTTAAAATTATTTAACAATTTGGATAGATCACCATCAGCACGTTGCTTCTTTATTTGTTTCAAAGTGAACTTTAGAGTGTAATGTGAGTTTTAATCCAAGGTACACAAAATCAGCCATTTGTCAAAGGGTTCAACTTGTGCCACAAACAAAGTTGCTAAAGCAAGAAAATCACATATTTTATTAAACATTTTACTGCACATTTTGAATGCCAGAGTTGCTATAATTTCTATTGTGTACCATAAATGTGTGAACGATGCTTTTTTTCTGCTTTGGTAAATTCTCATCAGCTTCCTTGATTAATGTTTACTGCTTTTCCACAAAGAGCATGCCACTACACCTGGCATTGAACTTAATCTTTTCTCCTAGCTGATGAATCAGCACCCTTAGATGAAAGGGTGACCTAAAATGTGAATACTCCACAAAGAGAAAAAAAATGCTTTCAGCTAAGATAATTCATTCTCCTTTTCAATATCTTTGTCCTTAAGGAGAAGGCAATCAAGCATTGTCTTTGCCTTGCCTCACTTCAGGAAATGCTTTGTTAGCATCTTCCCGTTGTTATCACTCCCCCTTTATTCTACTCTCGATGCCCTTTCTTAGGAATTATAAGCAGAGAAATTTCTTGCAAAGAATAAGATTGAATATATCTTTCTGTTCTTTCAAGAGAAAATAGCTGAGGATCACATAGTATTTGTTACTCCATCGGTTATCAATGAACTATTTATCAGTTGTTAATAAATAATTTTCATGTCTTTCCACTCTGAGAAAAAAAAATGTTTCTTATAATCATTTAATCTATTTTTCCCTTTCCTTATTTTTTTCTGATAAAACAAACCTTCTTGTATTTAAGTTCTTTTCCTAATCCTTTCCATAAATTCAACTGGGAAATATCTTTTAAATTTACAGCACAAAGGAAACGTGGGAATACTCTGGAGAGAGTGTAAATAGGGTAGACTTTACAAAAAGGAAGTTCCTTTACAAACTAAAAATGGAACTGTATGTTTCCTTGAACCTTATACTGATATGAATTCAAACAAAATGGAACTGGTATGTTGGTGATCCATCTGTGCTCCTACATTCATTGTAGGTCTATTCACAATAACCAAGAGAAGAAACAACTGATGTTCTGTTATCTGACTGGTGAGTGGATCAAGGAAATATAATCTATATTACATGGGATAGTGTCCATCCATTAAAGGAAATTCTCTTATTTGTAAAAACGTGGTGGGACTGGAGAACACAGTACTAAAAGGAAAATGATACACACCAAAAGATAAATGTCATTTGAAATCTTCAAATTTGCACAGAAGTTGAGAGCAGAATCTCTAGAGGCTGTTGAGAATGAGGAGTGGGTGGGGAAATGATTACTGGAGATTTAAGAGCAAGGAGCTTTGATGCACTGTTGTTTGGCAGGGTGATTTTGGATAATGTTCTATGACTGTTTCTTGAACCTGAAGTGCTCAGTAGAGGTTCACATCAATATTGGGCGGATGTAGGACCTTGAGAAGGTAGAGCTTACTAAGGTTTCTTCTGGCCTTTAGAGTGTGCTTTTTGAAGGATGGGGAGGGTGCCAGGTTTCTTCTTTCTTTGTCTTTCTGTCCATGAAAGAATGGTGTCCTCACCACTCACTAAGGGCCAAGATGTGTCTAAGACCATGGGCCCAACTGGTCTTGATCTTAAACCACTAAGGAACTGAGCCTAAACAATCCATTTCTCTTTACAAGTTGATCATCTCAGATATTTGTTAGGAACAGCAAGCTAAGACAATTATGCATTCAAAATGTTATAAAAATGATCACGAAAGCTTTCACTATGAAGAAAGATAAATATTGAAGAAGACAGATATATTTTACCCAGCCTAACATTATATGATATATATAAGTATGCTGGCTGTTGTTGTGTGTCAATTTGACACAAGCTAGTCATTAGAAAGGAAATGTCTCAATGAGATCCAGCTGTTAAGACATTTTCTCATTTAGTGATCATTGAGAGGGGGAGGGCCCAGCCCATGGTGGGTGGTTCCATTACTGGTCAGATGGTTCTGGGTTTTATAAGTAGGTAGGATGAGCTGGCCAAGGGAACCTAGCCAATAAGCAGTTTTTTTCCCATGGCCTCTGTATCAGCTCTTGCTTTCTGAATCCTGCCCTGTTTGAGTTCTTATCCTGACCTCCTTCAGTGATGAACAGCAATGCTGAAGTGTAAGCCTAATAAACCTCTTCCTCCTCAACTTGCTTTTTAGTCATGGTATTTCATCGTAGCAATAGAAACCCTAAGACAATAAATGTAAATATAAGTGTAAACATGCATACATAGCACCTTAATCATTAATACGTGTAGTTTTATACATAAATTAAATTTTGATTTGAAAAATACTAGACAAAATTTCAGTGTATGTCTTCCTTTTAATGGTTTATATAATTTCGTTTTCCTATTGCTTGGAAAATATCAAATTCACATTACTCATCCTCTATCAAACAGACTTCTGATCTAATCTACTTTCTTTTCTTGCTATTATTATAAGAAAATATCCTACTGCAATTATAAGGTAACTATAGGCTGGATGCCTTGACCTATGCCTTTATTACCAGCACTCAGGAGGTAGAGTCAGGTAGATCTCTGTGAGTCCAAGGCCTATCTGGCCTATATAGCAACTTCCAGGCCAACAAGTAGGGCTAATGGTTTGTGTGTGTGTGTGTGTGTGTGTGTGTGTGTGTTGAGAGAGAGAGAGAGAGAGAGAGAGAGAGAGAGAGAGAGAGAGAGAGATTGCCAGAACTACAGCACTTATTGTCTAATGTCACTAAATGACCTGCCTAGGAAAGGTATAGCCTCATTTGAATAAAATGTTACTATTTTCCTGTATCAGAGCTGAGAAAGAGTAAAAACACTAGCTATAAAATCAACTGTTTAGAAATACACAAATCAGACAATGTCCACATATAATCTTTCTGATGATGACTAGTAACAAATCACTTTATTTTCCATCAAAATAAAAGTTTCATATAGAGTTATATTTTCTAACCTCATAAATATGTTTCTCTTCTTTTAGGGAAATTAAAAAAATTAGGCATAAATAAGGACTATGATATAGTTGTCTACTTACTATATTTTCCTTCTTTGGGATAAAAAGATGCTTCAATAAGGATCTTTGTTACTAAGAAAGATAAGCATGCAATGTGAACTGTTTATCAGGGAATGTGGTGGGTCGGGCATATGGACCATGGGGTGTCTGGTGAAACTTTAGGAATATTATAACCACAGCAAAAGGAGGTAAAAACTCCCTAAATTAAGAATTTTATTTCTAATATTTTCCACAATCACTATATAATGAGAAAAGGGTTGAAGTTGAAGGTAACAGAAAAAAGTACATTAAAAGTTATTATTTAAATATCTATAAAAATTGTCATAGTCTTCACAGGTAGATTCCTGCCTGGAGTAAACATTGAGTCAGCCACAGTTTGCTTTGTTGACCAGCATCAAAGCCTAGTGTTAAATTGAATTTGCTAAGAGGGCAAAAGATGGATCACTCTTTCCTCTTCAGATTTTTCTCTTGGATCCTAAAGTGTCAAAATGCTTGGAGTCAGTAATGTGGATATGGGCCCTTTTTGTAAAGGAGTTCTGTGATCACAGATTAACTAGGCTTCAGATGAGAAGCTGGGTGTTGCTGTATCACAATGGGACTTTTAAATCCAGCTCTAAGAGCTTGCTTCTACCTTGCTTTGTATAGGGAGTGCTTTGCAGCCCTTTCTAAGTTCAAATCCCAGTGTCCACTTCCTGTCCTACTGCTCTCTAACTGCCCCATTGCCTCCAACCATCAACAGTCTTGGCTTGAGGTTCCTCTGGCCCACTCACCTTTGCCATGCCTTGGTTAGGAGTCCTTTCACCTCTGTTCTCAGATATGGGCTTTTTCCCTCACCAGTTGTGCTACTTGGTTCACAGATGTGCTTGATTTGGCCTCACATCATGAGGTATAAAACATAGATATGTCTTAAGGTGCATCACTTTGTCTATGAAGAAGTTTATCTGAGAGAGCAAATTTTTCTCTATCAGACTTTATTATGTATTCTGAAACTTCAAAACAGTCTCACTGACCTATGTTTCCTTCTGCCATGACTTGTTGCATGGGAAAAGAAATTGAATGAAGACGTTTTTAATGAAACATTCTCGCACTTGGAATAATTCAAACCATGCAATCCTTTTGGAAAACTGCAGTGATAGGCTTACTTTGCCATTGTGCATTGGAAGACAGCCTGCCTCCTGCCCCACTACTGTTATGCTCAGAAGAAATGTCAGCATGCTCTGTGCCGAAGCTGCCGTTTACTCCAACCACTGACGGCAGGGCAGGAAGCACCCATTCATCGACTCCCAACGTTCATCAGTGCCCAGTTTCCACTGCATCTGTATCTCACACCACAGACCAGCAGAATTCTAAATCCATTCATTTCCATAAACAAGCCATTTTCTGCCCTTTATTTCATAATGACCTTTCTCCTAAGTGTTGAATCAAAGCTCATGACACTGATCTGTAAATGCAATTGTAACACAGGACATGTTTGGCAGCCTTCTTGTCTCCTGAGTTTAAAAAAAGTCTCATCTTCTCCCAAAGCTTTGGATGGAATTCTCCAAAGAAAAGACAGGCCGCTTTTATGGGGGGGCATTGCAGTTCACCTGGAGGGACTGTGCTGTGCCCATGGGACTGAACAGCACACACTTCATAGAGAAATCATTAAATTTCCCCCATCTTCTCTCAGAGAGGCAACTTCATTGTTTTAAGGTGAGGAGATAAAGTTGCCCCATGAATGCATATATTCAAAAGACCGAACACATAGACTGTAGCAACTTTTAAAAACAAGACTGTTTTAAGAAAGTGAAATAATTAAAGCGATAGGATGCAGAATTGTTTACACAATGTGGTGACTCCACTCATCTCTCTCCTTCTAATCACCAAAAGGGAAGAGAGTGAACGGCAGGTATTCATGGTGATTAATTACACACATGCCTCCCCAGAGTCATATCATGATGATAGATGTCTGCATAGTGCTGAAGTCCTCTAATTAGGGCTGACTGAATATGGTAGATTAAAATTCTAAACATTAGGCTTTGGGGAAAAACTCCAGCCCACATTCAATTTTCATTAGCTTAGAGTCACTTCATATATTCAAGTCATCTGAGAAATATTTGTAGGTTCTCTGTGAAGTTGAGCTACATCCCAGGAATGCTGAAATCTGGCAGCAATTTTTAAATCCTTAAGCAGAAAGAATTTTTTTTGTTTGTTTTTCATCAGTACCTTCTATGCAGGGGCCTTACGTTCATAATGTTAATTAAAATAATTGAGAGAAAGCAGAAGGGATGCCTTCTAAACTATCATATTTATTTGCTCCCTTTCTTAGTTTTAATGCTTTAACCTAGTTTCCTCTGAATTATAGATTTATACCTCCATTAGGTTTTTGCTAATTTACTCTTTTAAAGCTAAATTCCCATTTCTTAAAATGGTAGCACTATTTCGTGAAGAGAAACAACCCAAGTAAGTTTTTATTTTATCTGCTATTTATTTCAGATGTTTTCTTAAGGGGGGATTTCATTTTAATGTACAGGAATATAAATCAAAGAAAATAATGCACCTGGGGTACTTGGTAAAAATTAGGAAAACAATTTTAGCAGGACCCTCAGGGATGTACTAATGTATTCATGTAATCCACTAACTAGATTGGGCAAACCTACAAAAGATAGCTTTGGGTCTTGTCGCAGCTGGTGATATGGCCGCTGGTGGTCAGGTTTTAAGCTCCCATGTTCTCTTTGACAGACACAAGGGAGGGCAAGATTGTGCACCAGCGGTGAAGTATTTAGGTGGACAGCACATACCAGGTGAGGGTTATTCATCTGGAATCCGCTCTCACCTCTACATTCCCTTCTGGCAGAGCTTTTCTTTGACACTGCTCTACGTGGGAAATATAGACAGAGCTGGAAGCAAAGATTCCTATTACAAACCTAATTCTGAGCTTGAAGACTTATCACTTGCCTGTCAGCTGAAATCTTAATGAAAAACTTCCTGGGCTAACAGGAGAAATTTGAAAGCGGGAAAATAAAGATCAATCTTTGAGCGTGTAACAAAATAAAATAAGTAGCTTTTCCATTTGGTGCTTGGTAACTACATTGCACTGGTGCCTTTGCTATTGTAGTTTTCCTGCTAGAGTTGGGCTCTCTGCTTTACTGGGGTTGTGTTGGGTGGGTGAATCTTTCACTGTGGTATCCTGCACACTCCCTGATTTCATGGTGGAGACAAATCCAGTGTAGGAAGTTTTGTCTGCGTATTTTCTCATCCTGATGCCTTGAGGTTAATAAAACACCAAGTACCATTCACATTCTAAGAATAGCCTGTATTTACCATGGGCAGACACACACTTTTGTGGGCTCTGGTCTCAAGTTGATGCAGTCAAGAGAACTGAGCCCTCAAATACTTAGAAGAAAACAAGTTAAGACTGCATTATCTGCAACTCATTACCAGTAACATATTGCAAAGCAAACAGCTTGGAAAAGGGTGAAAAGGAAGGGGAGTGAGGGAGGGAAAAATAAAAGGAGGGAATTAAGTTGATCAAGTGGAATTTTTTTCTTTGTTTAAATTCTGGGAACAATGAAGTCCTTGCAAGCACAGCTCGTTTCTGCAGGTTATTTGCCCCGGGTGGATTTCGGGGAGTCCAATTAGCGAGAATGAGGAGGGTTTATATGAGCGAGAATTGTTGAGACCCAGGTTGGATAAAGCACAGGGACAAATAGCCAAAGGAATGGAAACACATGAACTATGAACCAATGGCTGAGGGGTCCCCAACTGGATCAGGCCCTCTGAATGGGTGAGTCAGTTGATTGGCTTGAACTGCTTGGGAGGCATCCAGGCAGTGGGACCGGGTCCTGTGCTCATTGCATGAGCTGGCTGTTTGAAACCTGGGGCCTATGCAGGATCGCTTGGCTCGGCCTGGGAGGAGGGGACTGGACCTACCTGGACTGAATCTACCAGGTTGATCTCAGTCCGCAGGGGAGGCTTTGCCCTGGAGGAGGTGGGAATGGGGGCTGGGCTGGGGGGAAGGTGAGGGGGACAGGAAGGGGGAGAACAAGGGAATCTGTGGCTGATATGTAGAACTGAATTGTACTGCAAAATAAAAATAAAATTTAAAAAAAAAAAAAGAGAGAACTGAGCCCTACCCAGCACTAGATAAAACTCAGGTCTGAGGTATCCTGAGACTCAAGAGAAAGGGTTTCACAATGTCAGATTGAATATTTGTGGTTGACACATTTTCTTGAGGTTCTGAGGTTTTTTATCCATTTTTCCCCTCTTTCTGATTCTTAGCATGGCCACAGTTTCCAAAAAGTTCCTTGATGGAAATACTGTTTCTTACTCTAAATTGTCATTATTCTTGAGATGTTTCAGCTGTTCTTCAATCCTAAATTGGAAACTTATTTCAGAGCATTTTTTAAAATTTAATTTAGTGACTATTGGGATAAAATCAAACTACAATTGCTTGAAAATATCAAAGAACTTACTGCAATTCTTATGACTAATACTTTAAATATGCTTATAAGTGTACATCTACAATACCCCAAACAGATGTACCAATCACACATGCCCAAGAGAAGTAGAATGTTTCTTCATGAGTGAGAATGGATAGATGGAGTGCTAAATCCATATAAGGCTGCTGCTTATGCAGATGTGGGCAGCCAAGTTTTTAAATGTATCAAGCATGCCCATTCATAGTTGTGTAGGTTCTGTTCAATGGAATCCCATGTGAGACAGCTTCAATTTACTTCACATTTTCCAGATTTTATATTCAGATACATACTTTAATCACTGAAACACTACACAGCAAATAAAGTGGGATGAATAGGAAGAATACAGAAAAGTAAAATGCAGACAACTTACTAATGAGTCTCTATGGTGCCAATTAAGCAAAACTGATAACCTCTTTATGTACACTTTTATTGATCAACTTAATTTTATGATGAAATTACTTGGCTTTATGCATAAACTTATTTTCAAATTAGAATGAGAATATTTGAGAGAAAAAAATGAATACAATCCTTTTTGAAGTTCCTGATATGAAGAAACTCAGTCTCAAGGGTTATGATTTATTTCCCTCTAGATAACTAGTTCATGACAACAGTATAAAAATTAAACTTGGAAATGCAATACAGAGGAATCTAAATTTCATTAAAGGTAGAAAAGACTGCTTTTCATTCCAGGTTGCAATTATGCCCTGGGGTATATGTCGGGTCTCAATTTCCATGCTCACTCAGGCTGGAACCCTCCACAACATTTCTATTGCTAAGTTTGTTCCTTGAAAACTTCCCCAACAGGTGAGTTCAGGTGGGACTGAGAGGGAGAGTAACAAGAGTCATTTTGATGGTAGGGGGTGCATTTCAAAGTTAGGTAGAAGCCTGGTGCCAGGGAAAATCCCAGGAATCAAAAAAGATGACCCAAACTACTTCTAGCATGTACTGGAGAGGGTGCCTGAACTGGCCATCTGCTGTAATTAGATTGGTGACTACTCTGATTGTCATCAGAGATCCTTCATCTAGTAACTAACAGAAGCAGATGCAGAGATCCACAGCCAAGCACTGGTCTGAGTCCTCTTGAAGAAAGAGAGACGGGATTGTGTGAGGGGGGGGGAGGTCAAGGTCATGATGGAGGAACCCACAGAGACAGCTGGCCTGAGCTCATGGAAGCACATAGACTCTAGACTAACAATTAGGGAGCCTGCATGGGACCAACCTACACCTTCTGCATAAGGGTGACAGATGTGTAGCTTGATCTGTTTGTAAGGCTCCCAGCAGTGAGATCAGTACCTGTTCCTGGCACTTAGCTGACTTTTTAGGAACCTGTTCCCCATGCTGGATTACCTCCTCCAACCTTTATGTAGGGGGAGAAGCTCAGTCCTACCTCAACTTGATTGTGCCATGCTTTGTTCAAGCCCCTGGGAGGCCTGCCCTTTCTAAATGAAGATGGAGGAGGAGTGGCTGGGGAGGGGAGTAGATGGAAGTTGGGGGGAGGGAACTGGAGGAAAGGAGGGAGGGGAAACTGTTGTGGGTATGTAAGATGAATGAAAAAATGTTAATAAAATAAAATTAAATTAAATTAAAAATAAAAAGAAAAGCAAAAAATTCCCCAAGCAATGATGAGCACTAGCCTGAACAATACTGGAGAGCTCACCCTAGTGGTGAGGACTGGTGAGAGCCGGCAGGCCCACCATCTCTGCAACTCAGAGCTAGTGTCATGAAGTGGTCCACCCCAACATCCACTCATCTGGGATTTGCTGGAGCATGTGAGGGGGCCTGTCCTGAAGATCCAAAGCTGCAGGATCTCCACAACACAGGGCAACAGCAGAATATAAAAGAGGAGTCTCAGTGAGGGCTCATTATGGATTGTATAGCAGAACCCAGAGGTCTCAAAGCAGACCAATGACGTTTTGCAATGAACACTTGCATGTAAATATATATGGATAAAAGGGTTTAGGGCGTGACTCACTATGTCACACTACAGCTTCCATGATGAGATTTTTCCTCTTAAATTTTATTTTGTTTTATTTTAGGGGGAAGGTTGTAAGGGCAGAGGTGGATACAAAGGAACCAAAAGTGAATGAGATCACAATGCATGATGTGAAAGACACAAAGAATAAATAAAAAGTTTAATAGAAAATAAAAATAATAAAAACTTCCCCAAGAGCCACCTATGATGAAGCTGGAAGCAGCTCTCTTAGGTTTTACTACTATTTACTTAAAACAACTAAAAATTCTTTCATAATTCTACACTCCAATAATCCAAAAAAGATGTCAGCAGAGCCACATTTCTCCTGCAGCCTGTACAGAATACTCCTGTGCCTCCTCTGGTCCCTGGTAGTTCTTTGACTTTTTCAAGTGTAACTAAGTTTTCACATAGCTCCTGTCCTGTGTTTTTATGTCCTGTTTCTCTTATAAACTCATTATCATTCAATAGAGTACCCACTCTAATCCACTAGGATTCCATCTGAATCCTTAGCTTAACTGCATCTCCCAGGAGCTGCTTTCCAAATAAGATCACATTCACAGGTATCAGGGGTTGTGGCATAAATACATCTTTGGGAAAGGATGTTATCAACCCTGTACAGTTCCCAGGAAGTTACATTTGTACAACTTAGTTTTACAATATAAAATGATGTGACATCCACAGTGGTTAATGTGATTGAGCCTGCTGTTTGAGTACAGTTTTCATATTCACTACCATCAATCATGATTGATTTGGATTTTGGATTATGGCATGAATCCACCTGTTACAGTACTGTAGTGGACACTCTTGTTTCTGTGATAAACTGATAAAAGCAAGTTATGGAAGGATCAGTTTACTGTGGTTGACATTTGAAGGGTATGGGTTATGGGGGTTGGAGAGGCATGGTGGCAAGAGCTTAAGATTGCTGGTTGCTTACATAGTCAGCAAACAAAGAGAAATGAAAAATAAGCCAACATTTACTTCATCCAGTTTTCTTTTCTTACTCAGTTTTTGGATCCAGCTCACAGGCCCATTGATTCTACATTCAGGGCAGGCCTTCTCTTCCACAGGTAAATTTCTCTGAAAATGCCCCTGTTGATTCTAACTATCATAGGCCTGTCTCCTGTTCCACAACTTTGGGTGGGGGCTGTATTAGGAGAAACTTCAAAGCTTTCTACTTTATCCTTGCAAATCAACTTAGAGAAGCAAATCTTGACCCAGGTTTTCCACAAGCATGACTTTGGGCTGCATGTTGAATGGGTAACGGGCAACTCTTTGTGAATGTTCCAGCAAAGGCTGTTGTTGGCTTTCATTTGTACCTGAAGATAGGAATCCACTGGTCTACACATGCTTTTTTTCCTTCAATGCTTTATCTCCTTCTTCAAAAATGATACAATTCTCAATCACTGTTGCTGTGGATGATTGATTGATAAATACAAGGCTGTTTGGCCAGTAGCCAGGCAGGA
Organism: Peromyscus californicus insignis; assembly: GCF_007827085.1. Taxonomy (NCBI): domain Eukaryota; kingdom Metazoa; phylum Chordata; class Mammalia; order Rodentia; family Cricetidae; genus Peromyscus; species Peromyscus californicus. Next base: position 35,979,355 of record NW_026294447.1, on the reverse strand, counting down.
AGTATAGGCGGGACAAAGAGGGAGGAGAATTCTGGGAAATGGAAGGCTGAGGCAGTGCTATGATGAGGAGCAGGATGTAAGCACCGATAAGCCACAAGCCACGTAGCAAGATATAAATTAATAAAAATGGGTTACTTTAAGATAGAAGAACCACATAGCAAGAAGCCTGAGCCATTAGGCCAAACAGTTTAAATAATATAAGTGTCTGTGTATTTATTTTATAAGTGGGCTGCGGGACTGCTGGGGCTTGGTGGGACTGGAGAGAAACACTCCATCTACACACTGTGATTTCTAACATTACTAAGTCTCTCAAATATGATAGGTATCACCATGGGTCAGTACTTCCCTTCTACCTGTGTCTCTTCCATGTGTGCGAGAAAGGGCTAAGTTAATACTTCAGAATGTCAAGGGTTAGTACCCCTCCAGGTGTTTGTCTGTCATCTGGCTGACCAGTGTTCAGAGCCTATCCTATTTGTGTTTTCTTCCAATAAAACATGTGTTGCCAAAGGCATCCTGTTGCTCCTGAGACAAGACTTATGGGCAATATGTTTGTTTAAAGAGTCAAGGTAAAGGACACATATTTAAGAAAATAGCAGAGTAAACGAAGGAACCAATGAGAGCCAGAGAAGTTTCCATCATTAAGGCTTTAAGACATGGGAAAATACTGGGGCCTTCCATATTTCCATATTCCTTCCATATTTTTTATATTAGAGGCAAGGCTGGTTATTCCTTAGATTTAGCAAGAGAATGATGTGTCCATATCATCTTCAGGAGATATAACTTTTCTTGTTTTCAGGGAAGAAAATAACCCTTGACAGGGAAGTGTAGATTCTGAAAGCTAAGCCTTGGCTTGGATTAAAGGACACAATCATAGCAATGACTTATTTTCAAACTTGTTCTGGAAACTTCTTCTGCATCCTCACAGCTCATCCTTGTCCATTAATTTTTACAATTTCTTTCAGAATGTTACAGTACTTATTGGGCCATAGTCATCTTTTTAATTATGATTTTTCTCTATTAACATGTAAACTAGGTCAAGGACTATTTTTGTTAACTTACTTGCATCCATCTCACTGACAGGGCACATGGCATGTTTGAGTTTCTTAAAAATACTAATTAAGTAAATTAATGTTCCTTCAAATAATAGCTTCTCTTGTATTTATCTGAGCTGACGAGTGTGCCTGGATATAATAAGTAATGGCTTCTGCCTACCTACTAATAGCTTTTCCCTCACACAAATTCAGGGAACTAGATTTCCTAATTTGCCATCACCGATTGTCTTACTATTTCTGTTGCTTCAACAAAACACCATGATCAAAAAGCAAGTTGGGGAGGGAAGGGTTTATTTGGTTCATACTTCCACATTGCTGTTCATCAATGAAGAAAATCAGGACAGGGGCTCAAACAGGTCAGGATCTGGGAGACAGGAGCTAAAGCAGAGGTCATGGAGGGGTGCTGTTTACTAGCTTCCTTCCCCTGGCTTCCTCATACTGCTTTCTTATAGAACCTAGGACAACCAGGCCAAGAATGGTACCACCAACCATGGGCTGGTCCCTCCCCTATTGATCACTAACTGAGAAAATGCCTTACAGCTGGGTCTCATGGAGGCATTTCCTCAACTGAGGCTCCTTCATCTCCAATGACTCTAGCTTGTGTCAAGTTGACAAAACCAGCCAGTAATACCTCTTGAGAGAATTAATAACATTTAGAAGGGAAAGGTCCATATTTTTGTTTATTATATGACTTATTGGTGTGTAAGGGACTATTCTTTTGATTCAGCCCTTATAGTGTTTTAGGAAACAAACTCATGGACTCTGGTATAAAAGTTTTTTGAAGAAACTGAACATAGTGTGGTGTGGGATATGACATGAAAATTAAAGCAATCTACTACATAATATACTGTACTCCTATATAACATTTGTGCATATGAGTACATGATGTCAAACATACTAACACTAAAGGCAAAGCTTGAGGAATAGTCAACAATGAAAGACTGCTGTCTTGTCATTTATAAGAAACCATATCCTATCTTTCTTTTTTCCATATTTATTTGTTTACATATTTTGTTTGTAACGTGTATGTACTATAAGAGTTCATGGATAGTTGAATGTTTGTAGGAGTGTGTGTGTGTGTGTGTGTGTGTGTGTGTGTGTGTGTGTGTGAGAGAGAGAGAGAGAGAGAGAGAGAGAGAGAGAGAGAGAGAGAGAGAGAGAGAGAGGTGGAGTACAGGGAGAGAGGGAGGGAGGGAGAGGGAAGGAGAAAGGCGGAGGGAGAGAAATAGAGAGAGGGAGGAGGGAGCGGGAGAGGGAGAGAATTCATGCCATGATAGGCGTATGGAGGTCAGAGAACAAACTTGAGTATTGACACGCATATCATATTCCACCTTGTTTAAGTCAGGGTCTCTTGTTCACTGTTGCATGTACTAGGCAATCTGGCCCACAGGCTTCCGGATTCATTTCTGTCTCTCTCACCACTCTCAGCATAGGCTTGTTGGTATTACAGACATATCCTACAACATCTGGTTTTGAGTAGCTTTTACAGATCTGAACTCTGATCCTAGCAATATGCAATTTGTCTCAGCTGTCTCCCCAGGCCATCACATGTCTTCAGATATAAAATCCTCCATGTTCTGATACCTTTATTAGTATTTACTGTGATTTAAATGACACTGTTATTTGTATAGATTTGGACTGAAACCCTTAAATACATATGGGTATCACAGCGTATTATCTTTACCCCCTCTTACTTTTTAAGTTCACTGCAAAGTTCTCTCCTGGGTGCTTGTAGAAAGGAAAACAGATTCTCATCATACTTAAAACTGGTTTATGTTTGTGGTTTTTGTAGATACTAGAATTAGAATATGGATTCAGCAAGGAAGTTGAAAGGAAAAAAATTCTATTAAAATAGATTGCTAGTATTGAGCAAACATGTGGTGTAGAAATGCTTGACAGTAATTCACTCTACAAATTGTTCTGGACAATCCACTTAAAATTATATTATAGTACAAAACTGGAAAATACATATGAAAATATAGGTTTCCTGTCATTACAAGCAAATCAAAAAAGATTATTAAACCCGAATAGTGCAAATGGCCATTCTGTTTTATATTTCCTATTGGCTGTATTGAAAGAAGAGATAAACTTCTAAAATGCACTACAATATAATAACAATGTATTTCCTTAGCATAATGTAAAGTCGATTTTTTATCTGGTTAGATGATTGTAAGATGTGATTAGTAAACATCGAACATGTTGGCACTAAATATAACTCTTAATAGTGTCTTCTTTGATAAATCATCAATTTTCTATAAAAGCACTATCATAGTTATCTCTTTTACAGACTAGTGATCAAAACTTGAGTTTGGTCTAAAATTGCATTGGCTTCACACAAAAATTTTGGAATTAAAAATTTATTAAGAATAGACCTCAAATGATCACATCACTCATAAATGCAACCATGTGAGCTTACAATTATAATAATCATCTTGGTTGTAGTGCTCACTTCACCCTATGAACAGTCACATTGTCTGTACTATATACAACACTTTCATTTGGCAATCGTATCTTAATAATGCTTCAAGACATCACTAAGTGTCTTGAATTAAAGCATGAAGGACCATGAAATCTTGATTGAATAGACATTTACTAGATTTCTGAAAACTCAGACTAATTAAAGAGACAGAGAACACATTTTACCTGGGGTAAAATTAAAAGTTCATTATTGTGGAAACACTAGACTTACCTGACTCTTTGCCAAAACTTCCTGTTTTTTAAAGTTCAAGTTTGCTGATCCATCCTATAAACTGCCCTCAATAAACTCAGTCCTTGGTAGACTACAGGAGCAATCCAAAATCCCCTGTCTCCTCTTGGCTCTGCTGTTCTGGGACCATTGAGCTTAGGACAAGCAAAAGAACAGGAATTAGGGGTAAACATATTTCATTGGCTTATTCAAATAGGAATGTTGAGATGCCAGCATTTCCCTAGGCCTGTCACAACAAGTTTTCATAAAGTATGAGGTTTAAATGAAGTATATCCTCTGACATCAAACTGTTGAAAGATTTGGCTCCTCATTAGGCAAGAAATACTTCTTTCCCAGTTCTCTAGGGGAGAATTCCTTGCACACCTCGCTGGCTTCTGGTGGTTACTTGATACTTGCCTTGGCATTGTGACCTGCAATGGCTCCAGTCTCCGTTTTATGCCATGAGTGTTACCTTCAATGTGCCTGTATCCTCTCATCTTCTGTCTTTCTTAAGTTCCCTTTGCCTTTAAAAAATATATTGTAAACTTCCTACATCAGTACTACGTATGCAACCCTCCCACCCTTGCCCATGTTCCTCATCATCTCCCATGTTCCACCATCCCTCCTGAAGAAATGATCTCCTCTTTGATGATTATTGTTACATAACATAAATATACATGTATCTATGCACACAAGTGTACACAACTTGCTAAGTTCTTTTAGCATCAATGGTATGTATGTATGTCCAGGGCAGACCATTTGGGATTAGACAACCTAGGGAGAAGCTTGTCTCTGAGAAAAAAAAAAAAAAAAGATTGTCCATCTCTCAGCAGTCATTGACCACATGTAGTTACTCATCCAGGGGTAGGACCATGTGAAATTTCTTCTGTCCATGTTGGCATTTCAGCTGATGTTATTAATACACTTGTTCAAGCAGGCAACTATATGCTGAGATTCCATGGGCTCATTTTCCCTATTATGTCCAGGGACACTATCAACAAGCAGGAGTCTTGAACCTTTGGCACTTGAAATTTTTAGGAATCCATTTCTGTGACTTTTTTCCCTGAGGCTTGAATGTGAGAATATGAAGGTTGCATTGCAGGCATATGTAAACACACACACACACACACACACACACACACACACACACACACACACACACACATACACACATATAGTTTGGGCACCCCATAGTCACTTACTCCACTTAATATCTGCCCATTTTATCAGCTATGGATCTCTGTTAACTGTCTCCATTTGTTCCAAAAAGAAAGTTCTTTGATGAGAGAGTAAAAGGTACACTTAACAATGTTGAGTATAAGAATGAGTATTTAATGCACAATAAGAAATTGTATTGGTTTAGGAATTGGTATTAGTAGCTTCTCCTCTCTGGTTTATGGCCTCTCCACTCATTAGTAGTTTGTTTGGTTTATAGAATCATCATTAACCTCCTCCTAATTATTAGGCTTAAGTTAAAGTGGTTATACCAAAGATAAATGTACCACTATTGCCCCATTGGAAATATCTTGCCAGGCCAGTCATTATTGTTTCAATTTACATTTCCCTAATTGTTAAAGATGATGAGCACTTTTTGAAATATTTCTTTGAGCCACTTTTATTTCTTCTGTTGAGAATGCTTTGTTCAGACCTGCGGCTCAGTATTTAGTTAGGTTGTTTGTTTTCTTGACTTTTTTTTAGTTCATTATATATTTTGGATATTAGCCATCTCTTGGATGTACAGATGACCAAAATTACCTCCCACTCTGTGGGGTTCTTCTTCACTGGATTGATTGTTTCCTTGGTTGTACAGAGCTTTTTAGTTTCACGAGTTTTCCCAATTATTGCATTTATTTGCTGGGTAAATGAAGTTATATTCCAAAAGTTCTTTTATACATCTCACTATGTCCTGTAATATATTTCCAGGTTTCTTCTAGCAGTTCCAGATTTTCAGATTTCAAATTAGGATCTTTGATCCATTTGGAGTTTACTTTTGTGTAGGGTATTAGATCGAGGTCTTACTTCAGCCTTCTACATGTGGACATCCAGTTTTTCCAACAACAATTGTTGAAGTGCATCTTTCTTATAGTGTATTTTTTTGTCTACATTGTCAAATATCAGATGGCTGTAGCTGGAGTTTTCCTGTGTCCCACCTGGTCTTGCAGCCACTGGAGCCCAATTAAACATACAGAGGCTTATATTACTTACAAACTGTATGGTCTATGGCAGGCCTCTTATTAGTTAGCTCTTATATCTTAAATTAACCCATTTCTATAAATCTATACTTTGTCACATGGCTTGTGGCTTACCAAAACCTTTACATCTTGCTTCTCCTGGTGGCGACTTGCAATGTCTGCCTTGCTTCTCCTTGGTCTTTCTATCTGTTTGGATTTCCCGCCCGCCTCTAAGCTGCCTTGCCATAGACCAAACAGCTTTATTTATCACCCAATCAGAGCAACACACATTCACAGCACACAGAAAGACATCCACAGCAGATGGCTATTTAATGTATGATGTCATTTATTCTAATATCTATCAGTCTACATTTTGTTCAGTGATTTGTTTATTGGAGAGATGAATTCAAAGACAGCACAAGTTACATTGAGAACCCTTCGAAAAATCTGTAATACATTCTCTAAACTATTATTAAATGATATAAATGCATTTGGACATAACATAATAAGTACTCAACAATGTTTTTCAGGATTGTGGAAATAGTCTAAGTTTTCCTTGTGTCCACTGAATTTTAGATATCTGGTCAGGGCTTGTATTTTATGTTTGTTCACTATTTCCCTTCTAATGTTTGTACCTATGAGACACTCCCCAAAACATACACACACACACACACACACACACACACACACACACACACACACACAGAGTCGTGGTTTCCACTATAACTTTCCATCTTATTTATAGACATATTTTTAACCCACAGCCCTTTCCCCAGGCAAGTGATCACAGATGAGTTCCATAACATAATGTTAAGCATAAATCATCACCCGTCATAATCCTTAATTTTAAGAGCATCAGCTAACTGAATCAATCAAATTCATTTCTATTGTACAATGTTCATGTTACATTCTAGAAAATCCTGTTCAATTACTGAAACAGACACTCTTCATTTTGTTCTTTCCTGAATAAACTCACACAAAGCAAACAAAGAGCCCTTTTGTAAAGTATTTTCATAACTTAACCATTTATTGTATTGTAGATTATATGAGAAAATCATGTTTAAATTATTATTACAACAGGTAATGTTTCATATACATCAGTCATTAAATGAACTTCAGACTGCTTCTCTAATGGATGTTCTGTCAATGTTCATATCATCATAGACCTTACCTGGATAATATAATAGTGAATAATGGCTGATGAGAGTGAAAACTGGCAGTTTTCCTTTTTGTCTATTATTGAAAATAGAAGGACATTATAATATGCTGTGAATCTCTCAAAGAAAATCTTGTCACATGACTCCAGTTCTGAACGAGATAAAAATAAAGAGAATATAGTCTTCTGATTCTGAATTCTATGTTGTTCATTAAAAATATTAATAAAAAGTGTAAAACGGCCGGGCGGTGGTGGCGCACGCCTTTAATCCCAGCACGCGGGAGGCAGAGCCAGGCGGATCTCTGTGAGTTCGAGGCCAGCCTGGACTACCAAGTGAGTTCCAGGAAAGGCGCAAAGCTACACAGAGAAACCCTGTCTCGAAAAACCAAAAAAAAAAAAAAAAAAAAAAAAGTGTAAAACATTTCTGGCTACTGGTAGATAAAAGTAATGTCATTTCAGGCTATAAATTCATTTATATCTATATGTTAGCAAAATAAAGTAAAGACACCTTAATGTATTCTTGAAACCTCTTATATTACTCTTCATTAAGCATCTGGGCTGTATTTAACTTAAATTTATCATGAATTCTAATGTTCTAGAGGGAACTTAGAGCAGAATTCATAACTGAGGTTGATATAAAGATTTATAATTCTGAATGGATTCTGATAAGTGCAATTACTGTAACCTGGAAAGTAAATTACAAGGTTATTCATTTTAGATCTTATTGCTTCCCTCTTGAATTTAGGACAATGTGCCCTATTATTTTGCCATTTCTTATTTTTTTTTTGGAGAAGAGGAAGGAATTTATAACAATAAAAGAGACGTTTTAGGACAATGGGCTTGAAAATATTATAACACATACAAGGACTCCTAGAGATTCTCATGCCACCAAGGCTCTAACAGAACACACTCTTCTTGTTCTCCAGTATGCCTTGGCTATCTCTCTTTTTCAGATTGATTTCCTATACAGTTAATTTTATTTCCTCAAAGATAGCTGAGTTATTTTTTGTTTACCTATAATACAAATTTCTGATTAGAAAAACGTATTTTGGTCGGGCGGTGGTGGCACACGCCTTTAATCCCAGCACTTGGGAGGCAGAGCCAGGCGGATCTTGGTGAGTTCAAGGCCAGCCCGGTCTACAGAGCAAAATCCAAGACAGGCATCAAAGCTACACAAAGAAACCCTGTCTTGAACCACCGCCCCCCCCAAAAAAAAAGAAGAAAGAAAGAAAGAAAGAAAGAAAGAAAGAAAGAAAGAAAGAAAGAGAGAAAGAAAGAAAAACATTTTTGAATCACTAACATGGGGTATCTTGATGAGCTTGATGAGACAAAGTACATAGTTGGTTCCCAGAGAAGTGGAAAATAGAATGCATATATCTTTGTATTAGCCAAAATCATTTCAGACTTTACTTCTATAATTGTATTTTTTATTATAAAGCATATAATTTAAGGTAATTTGTTATGTCAGCAAAAGAAATGAATACAGTGGCCTTTGAACTAGCATTTGAAGGCAGAAAGAACAGTCACAGAGGAAACAATCAACCGAGCTTAGAAAAGCAGCTTTCATTGTATCCACATGAAAAGTATTTGCAGGTTCAGGTAACTGTGAGAGATTGTCTGTCTGGAGTATAAGGGTAAGAAGAAAGCCAAGCATGAGGGAGCTCACAAATATTGGCTGAGAATGCAATTTGAACATCAGGTAAGCCTTGCAGTGAGAATTGAAGAAGATTTATATGGGTGTATCATGCAGACAGGTATATTTTTCAGAATACCAACAGACAGGCAGCGTGAAAAACAAGGTTAGGGATTAAGAATGAAATAAATAAGTTAAATATACAAAAAGAATAAGATATCCCATTTAGAAGGGTAATATAGAGTGTATTCTTATTACCTGTATTGTTTAGCCTTTTATGTACCCATAAGGAGACACTATAATTTTTCATCTTTTTTTTCTGTATCTAAATATGTTCATATGATAGAATTCAGAATCACCATGGAAACAAATGTTTGAGTACATCTGTGAGGAAATTTAGGCTAACAGAGGTGGGAAGAGACCTGTAAATATGTATGATACATTCTGTGTGTTGGGCTCCAGACTGAGTAAGAAGAGATCGTTAGTCTAAATACCATTATCCATCTCTTTCTGCTTCTGTTTGATACAATGTAACAAGCTACCTCAATTCTTACCTCTATAACTTCACCACTATTAGCTGACCAGGTGGTTCCTAATATTTGAAACTAATTTGTGAAAAGAATGTGGAAGGGTTTAGAAAGCTGAGCCTGAAGGGTCCTAAAGTGCTGTGAGCAGAGTTTCAAGGCCACTCTGTTGGGAATTGGAAGACTAGAATGGATGGAAGAATGCAGACCATGGAAACCCATCTTAGGAGGGTGGAGAAGAGAAAAAAAAAAAAGTCCACCAGAAACTGAGCTAGAGGTCATTCTTGCTACATTCCAATAAAGAACATGCCTGCCTGATCTATACATGCTGAGAATTTGAGTGAGCATGAATATAACTGTACTAATTTGTCTTGTGGATGATGTTTCAAAACAGTGTCAAGTAGCATTCAGCTCTGGTATGGCTACTGCTTACTGATCTCATGTAGGTCAACAGGGAAGAACAAAATAGAGCAGAGAGCTATGGGATTCTGAGAGTGAGGAAAATGTTTACTCTTACGGAAAAGGATGCTTTGAAACTACTGCAATTGATAATGCTCTTAGAGTCATTAAAGAGAAACGTGACACTTTTCTCGAGACCGGAAAACAAGAAAATTATCCTCAGGCAAAATTCCACCTGTTGAAGGAACCATATAAAAATGCAAATTTATTTGAAAGGGGGGTTTCTAAACTGAGAACACTACAAAAACAAATGTCTAGTCATGTATTTTACAAAGTGTCTGGATTAAGTTAACAATGGTGGGAATGGGTGGCATATTTCATGGGATGGGGTCCTGTACTGAATAAAAATGGAAGGCTAAATGAGCGCCAGGATTCATCTCGTTCTGCTTCCTGACTGTTGATGTAATGTGACCAGCTACCTCAAGTTCCTGAAGCCAGGACTTAATCTCCATGATGGAACCACAACCAAAATAAACCTTTCTTCCATTAACTGCTTCTTGTTAGATATTTGGTTACAACAATAGAATAAGTAGCTATTACACTGCAACTTCTTCACACACACACACACACACACACACACACACACACACACACACACACACACACAAATGCTCATGGTTCCCACATTGTATGACATGGGTTAAAGAATAAAGTCATACTTGTTTTTTTTTTTCTTAATCTGAGAAGTTTATTTCAAATATCCACAAATTAAAACCCTTACTGTCTTTAAGAGAGGTTAATTGGTATGGAGTAATGAATAAGATACCTCTTAAAACTATGGCTACATTCTCCAGGATTGTATTATCAGCATCAAAACTCCATACTGTTACTCTTCTCCATATTTCCATTCTACACAGCTATCACTATATATTTTCATGGTTCCTTTCCTAATCTGAGACTTCTTTAAGGTAGTAGAAATCCCTTTAACTGTGTATAAACAGTAGTTACTCAATAAATGCTGAAACAATTATAAGGTATAACAGATTAATGAAAGTTGTTGTTGGGTCTATATGCTTTATCTTCCTAGAGATTATTTGGATTATAAAATAATAATATTATACAAATGCATGTGTGTGTGTGTGTGTGTAAATCTCTAGAATTGAGGATGTCAAAAATGGCATATTTTCACATAAGAAATATTGCAATCATAATGAAATATAGTAGTGTATTTATTGGATGAAGATTAATACATGGATAATAAAGACACTTGAAAGATGCCAGTTCTTTACACAATATACAGAAAGGCTACACTATTTCACTATCTAAAAATGAGCTCACAGCTGGAAAGAAAAACAGTTGTCAAAATGAGAAGGGTAATTGTTTGAAATTCTTTATTATCATAATTATTAGAATTTTATGACTTTGACTAATTATTCATATGTTAATTACTTCACTACTTAACTGTTTTATGTATTTATATATTTGACAAAGTAACTAGACTTGTTCTGTAATTAATGTAAAGAATTTTACTGCTTCCAGAATCTACTCTATCAGCAGTAACATCAGATTTATGAGTGTTAATCTCATTAATATTAATGGAATTTTTGTGCATAAATCTCTTTATGTATCACTGAAGGAGGAGAGCTTGGTGAAAACTCTAAAATTCTCATGTGCCAAGGACATTAGCAGGAATGGATGGTATCGAGGGATAGAAATCTTATTAAAGCATGATCACCTAAATTATGCTCAGAAGTACTAAGAAATAATTGTCATTATATCCTAGAGAAAAATGGTCTTTTGTGGAGAATAGGAACAGATTCTAGTACCTCTTCCATTTGGAAGAAATAGTGATACCTGCAAATCGTGAGACCACAGGACACATATTTCGGTGAAAAATATTTCTGACAGCTGTTTGATTGCAGTTGATTTTTTTCCTTTTTTTCTTTTGTTTTAATTTCTATTATTTCAATTAACCTCAAAATCTCCAGTAAATGCTTACTCTCCTAAGCAGTTTAAGCTCACTCTCAATAGTTCTCTGCTTTCAAGTGTCATAGCAGATGTGGCATTTGTAGTAGCAGAGATGAGAGTGACCTCACTATCACAGTGTGAGTGATTTTTATCAACAAACAAGGTTACCTTTTGTCTGAGCAGGGTGAAGTGTTGATAAAGGAACATCTAATTGAACATGTGAATTGTCAGTTCAGTGCACAAACATCCACACAGGCATTAACTGAAAATATTGTTGACAACATGTAGGAAGCAATAGATTACCTGTTTCATGCTTCTTTCTTTATATGAAATTTTATGAATGAATAAACACATTTCATTTAATCTTTAGTAGACATACCAAATAGAAAAACTCTCTTGAGGAAAGAAAATTAAAGGAGTAAAGCTTTTAAGATGAAATAGCTAAGACTGTGCCTACTTCAACAGTATTTGTAGAATATTAGTTATATATTTTAATTGTCTGTTCAACATAGTTGTTCTCTAACTATTATGTATCATTTGGTATGAATCAGAGGTATAATTTTTTTTTTTTGGTTTTTCGAGACAGGGTTTCTCTGTGTAGCTTTGCGCCTTTCCTGGGACTCACTTGGTAGTCCAGGCTGGCCTCGAACTCACAGAGATCCGCCTGGCTCTGCCTCCCGAGTGCTGGGATTAAAGGCGTGCGCCACCACCGCCCGGCAGAGGTATAATTTATACTTAATTTATACATTAATTGTTATTAAGTAATTATTACAAATTAACTAATATTATTAATTTTAAATGTATTCAGCACTAAAAAGATTATAGGAATACTTAACAAAGAGCCATGTGGGAGCTGAAAATGGCCCAACACATAAAATGCTTGCTATGTAAGGATGAGAATTACAATTTTTATCCCCAGAAAGAAAATAAAAGCTAGGTAGATGTGTGAACCTGCCTGCGGCTTCAGTGCTCAGGAGACAGAAACAGGGGGTCCCTAGACAAGCTGGCTAGCTATAGTAGCCAAACTCATGAGCAAGAAGCTCTGCCTCGATCAATAAAGAGGGGAGCAGTCAACTCTGGGCCTACACACACACAAACATACATGAGCGTTCACACACACACACATACACACACACACACACACACACACACACACACACACACACACACACACACAGAGTATACACGCATACCACCACCACCATCACCACTACCACCATGAGCAGAAAGAAAGATATTTGCATTTATAGTGTAGTAGGCAGAATGAGTGGGGTCCCCTTTGGGAAGTACAACTGAAGTTGGAAGGAATAGAAAGTGATGTGTAATTAAGCCCATGAACTATTAAGACCTTGACTTTTATGGTAAGATTTCAGTAAGTATTCTAAAGTATTCTAGTATCAATGTTATTGAATTGTTTCAAGTTGAGTGGTGGCATGGCGATTTCTGAGTTTGTAAAACTGTACTCCTCAATATGCAAAGAGAGTCAAGTGGAGAACTCATCACATTAGGGTAGAGGTTCTTGCATTGAAAGCAATGTATCACACTGAGGCTTTCCAGACAATTGTTGCAGAATATTATTTTAAGATGTGTTACTATTGTTGATGTTGCATTTGTTTAACTCTGTGAAGCTGTTACTTTACCTATCTAGAATACCTGATGGTCTAATAAAGAACTGAATGGCCAATAGCAAGGCAGGAAAAAGGATAGGTGGGCTGTCAGGCAGAGAGAATAAATAGGAGAAATCTGGGAAAGAAGGAAGAGTAGCCAGAGAAGGAGGAAGCCTCCAGGGTCCAGCCACTCGGCTAAAGAGCAAGCCACAGAAGTAAGAAACAAAGAGAGGTATACAGGAATAGCAAAGGAAAAACCCAGAGGCAAAAGATAGACAGGATAATTTAAGGTAAGGAAAACTGGCAAGAAACAAGCCAAGCTAAGGCCAGGCATTTATAATTAAGATTAAGCCTCTGTGTGTGATTTATTTGGGATCTGGGTAGCAGCTCCCCAAAAGAGCCCACCAACAAGAGATAATCACTTAAAAACGTGAAACATTTCTTGATGGTCATCTTCTAGTTGGTGTAGTGATTCGAATATTAGTAGTTTAATATAGTATTTAAGTTTCTACAGTATTTAACACCAGGTACTTTATGTTTAATACATTTGTGTAAAAAATGTATAGACAAAAATATTATAAAATAGCTAAATGGTTTTACATAGTTGATAATTGATATATATATATATCTATAACATATATATATATAAAACATATAATATCTATCTATCTATCTATCTATCTATATATATATAACAAAACTGTTGAGTCCTATTGATAAGATAAAAATAAACCTTTTACTAATGCTGGGTATTGTATCTGTTCCTTTTCTAGTTGCTATAACAGAAAACCCAGCAAAAGCAACTTAAGAAAAGCAAGGTTTATAAGCCTCACGGCTGGAGGGGTGGTTGGTCACAATGGTAAGTCCTAAAGGCCAGAATATTTCCATTTGGGAAACAGAATCTAGATGCTGGTACTCAATTCATTGTCTCCCTTTTATTAGGTCTAGGAACTCAACACAATATTTTGGACTCATCCACATCTTGTCAAGATGGGCAGAATACAGTCAAATTCTCAGCCAGAATGTAGCTCAGTGGTCTTATGTGTAGTTCCTGATAGAATCCTTGTTTCCCTCTGTAACCCTGTGAGCCAGGGCTCTTCCATCATTTCTCTTCTCACTCAGGCCCCCCATACTTTCACCTTACAGCCTATTCAGTTCTTTTAATTGGATTTGCCAGCTTTTCTGGCCCACACTTTCACACTTGTGCATCAAAGCATAAAATGACACCTAGTGATAGATCAGTGCCCTGCTCAGCCACCATCAGAGAAGCTTCCTTCTGCAGTAGATCAGAACAAATACAGAGACCCACATCTGGACATTATTCAGAGAGTGAGAGACTTGGGAGCACTCATCTCTAAACCAGATGTTTCCATGAAATCCCTCCTCCTTGGGGCTCAGGGAACTCTTGCGGAACAGGATGAAAAAAGAGTAAGAGCCAGAGAGAGAATTGAGGACACCAAAAATCATGGCACGGTAAATCTAATGAGCAAAGCTCATATGAACTCATAGAGACTGAAGCAGCATGCATAGAGCCTCTGTGGGTCACCACACACACACACACACACACACACACACACACACACACACACACACACACACACATATGTAAATTTTAGTGTTTTTGTGGGATTCCCCAGTGTGAGAATGAGTGATTCTCTGATTCTTGTGCCTTTTCTCTGCCTCTTTTCCTTCTTTGGGTTTGTCTTGTCCAACTCTAGGGTGAAAATTTTTATTTTAGTTTACTATATTTTACTTTGTTATATTTTATTACTATCCCTTAGAACCCTGTTTGTTTCCTAAGGAAAGACAGCAAGGGGGTGGATCTGGAAGGGAGTGTGGGGAGGAATTGGGAGGAGTAGAGGGCAGGGAAATCATAATCAGATTATATTATGTGAGGAAAAAGATACTACTTTCAATAAATGGGAAAAAATAAAATTTAAAAAAAAAATTTCCAAAGGTCCAAGAAACACAGGGTAGGGCTATCACCATAGTAACTCCACTTCTTTTCCCAATTCTCTGTACTATTTCCTTTCTCCTTGTTGTGACAGAATGCTTGACAAAGCCGATTTACAGTAGGAAAGGCTTACTCTTTCACATGTCAGTTTAAGGTACACTGGACCATCATATAGATGTGATGGTAACAGGAGCCTGAAGTCCTGTGGTCACATTGTATCCACAAGCAAGAATGATATGATGAATGATGGTGCTCACTCACTTTCTTCTTACATGCAACCAAGGATCCCAGTGTGAAGAATGATGCTACCCACATTTGGGGTCAGTCTCCCAAATGAATTAACCCAATCTAGAAACTTCCACACAAACATGCCCATAGGTCTATCTCACAGATGATTCAAGGTTCTTTCAAACTGCCAATCAGTATTAGCCTTCACATGCATATGCTTAAAAAGTATCTGTTATTCTGTAATGTTTGGATGTGTTCATGTCCATTACCATTAAAAATATTTTTTCTATGACAATAGAATACATAAAATTCATAATTCTATTTTTTTCCTATAATCAGAAAAGGCAGCAAGAACAATTACAATAATAAAGCAGTACTATTTTCTTATAGCAGTATTTTCTTATACCAACTGGGAAATATTTTGTTTGCTTGCTTCCCAACACATGATTCTTCTTTTGTATTTGAAAAGCTTGTAAATACACCAAACATATCAAATAACTAAATAAAAGTACAGTCTGTAAAGCATGCCACAGAGCTTAGGTACCATAAATGCTTGGACCAGACATTTGTTCATGATGGGACAGTGAAACAAAACTGACATTTAATATTTCTACATTGCGGGTTCACTTTACAAGCTTTTGTTTGTGATGTAGTAGTGGTTGTACAATTATTCAGGACTTGCACCTCCTTGACACATTCATCAATAAAAATGTACAGGATCCTAAAATCATTTAAAATTAGCATTCAGTGACACTTACAAGTAACTCATTAATTGGTGAACTGACACTTTGCATGCAAGGGGCATATTATATGTCACCTTTAATTTACTGCCGTGGAGAGTTCCAGGCTGACATTTTTGTAAAGGTAAAGCCATTTTGTATTTGAAGCTCAGTGAGAGCACAGCATGTCTTTTAATTTCCAACCTATCATAGGTTTGATCTTAATATTTTCAAATAAGTTTTTGGCATTAACTACATTAGCCCAAGTTGTAGATGTTTATTCATGAATTGTGAGTGCACATTTTCCATACTGTCACACCAGAAATAGGAAAATTCTGAGAGATTGTACATATATATATTTTTTCCATTCTTTTTTTTTTTTTTTTCATTTTGAAGCAGGATCTCTGGCTCACCTAGCCAAGAATTCTAGTTGTATCCGAGGGTGACCTTCAATTTCTAACCCTCCTTTCTTCCCCTCCTGGCTGCTGGCATTGTATGTACCACCACAGTCACAGCATGCAGTGCTAGAGATGGAAACTGGACTTTATGCATTCTAGACAAGTACGCTCCCACCTTAGCCACTCCCTAGCCAGATAGCTTTAATTTATTCTGAGAAGAAGAATATTAGGGCAGATGTTGCTGATTTTATGAGTCTCTCTAAACAATAACTGGCAAATTATATATTTTAAAAAAGGCTAATTTAACTATTTCAGTTAAGGTTCATTACTAGTAAATACTACTAAAATGAAACATAGATATTATTGTCAATTAAGGACTCAACTATCATACTATAACAAACCTAATTTTTCTGTTTTTTATATATATATATATTTTCATTTTCTGATTGGCATGGAACAAACAACAACATGCTTTTAAGGATGGTAGAGATTAACAACTAAATGTATCCATCTAATTATCACCTGTGTAATATACACTTATATGTATATAATGCATACACACATGTACATTAAATACTTTATATTTTAAGCTCATTTATGTGGAATATGCATTTTTATGTGTCTTTGTTTTGAACATAATGTATACATTTTCCATATAAGCAAATATTTTCTTGTCTTGACTCACACGTTTTTTTCATGTCCTTAAATGATGCTATCTCAGACTTACACTTTTTAATTATATTAAAGATATACTTTCATAGTAATATTCATAGATTATTTATATGAAAAATAGAGGTTCAAACATTCAATATTCTTTGTATTTTGGAGATGATGACATTTGGTCAATAGGATATAAAAAAATTTTCAATTGGTGCTAATTTCCACTGGCAGCTAGAAATTTTATTTAACAGATTATCTGACTCTAATGCAAAGTAAACATTCAAAGGTATGTAAGTTTTCGTGATATTTCTTGGTTTTTAACAAAATGATACTTCACAGAAAAACTAGGAGACAAATGCAGGCTACCAGTGTTATGAAGTACAGATGATCTATATGATATTGTCATATATACTTTTAAACGTCAAAATGCTCATTTTTTTGTGTAGTGTTTCTTCATTCTGTGATTTGAAGCTTAATGTATAAAAGATATATTGATTACATAGCTTAATGTAACCTTATGCTGCAGGCAGGCTTATCTTCTCTATCAGGGTTAATATTTACTATCTCAAATTTGGTTTCAATGAATACAACGCAGGGTGATAACAAAAGCAGCCAGAGTCAGACAGAGGCGTCACCCATAAGATGATATGAATACGAGAGGGAGAAGTCATGCAAGAAAACTTCGATTACCTTTTTGTCAGAACACGGCATTAGATGAAAGGTGTTCAGCAAGCCGGGGCTATTTTAGGAAGGCGTTTTTGTGGTGCTTCAGATATTTAATTTAATTCAAAAAGGCTTTGAAATGAGTTCTGCTTTGATGTGTGGACATTGTTATAGGGATCATAACCAGACAATGGTTGTGCATTCAAAGCAACTGGGCTCCTCACCTGCAATAATGGGCACCGTACACATATGTGGACTAAAACTTTCAGTAGACGCTGCTGCTGGTCTGAATTCAGAATCATTGTGTAGTTGCATGTGTGAAAAGCCATTTGGTTTATGATAGTGTCCTTGCCATTTTCCTTTGAGATTTTATTCAAGGCAGTTATCCTACCAAATTGAAGAGTTGGTTTTTTTTATTCATTACTCCATCCACAGGATAATTTCTACAGAAATGGAAGCTTTAACTGAATTATTTCCCTCTGTATGGCCAACAACCTGAGTAGATATAGCAACATCTTCTAGGCTAAGGGGAAATAATGTCGGTGGAGTGAAGTGTGTCTCTAATCCTTCATGTGTTTCTGTATTTTAAAATTTTAGTGAACCTTTCTTCTATAAAGAGAAAACAAAGTTATAAAGTTCTCATGTTTACATTTCATTTGATAATATTCCCACTTAGAATCTGTTCCTGTAAGCTAAAGAACTCAGAGAACAACATAATCCCCTATGAGTCTGTGAAATCATCAGTTTGGGATATAACTTTATTTTTTATTTAAAATTCATATATAATTTGAACGTGTTAAAGGAGAGTGGAAGACAACATATCTGTAATTTTAAATAAATAGTATTTTTTTACTCTACAAAAATAATTTTCAGAAGTCCATTATCCAGTAGGCATCATTTAGTTTTTGCATTCATTCATATTTTATTGTTATTTTCAATACAAACTTTCAGAGAAAAATAACTTTAAAATTGATTAATCTGATACCAGATTGATATATTAATTTAAAACTTAACAAATGCCTAGGGTTTGTGGAGAACTGACTGTTTGTAGGCTCCATTTTCCCTTTTGTTGAAACCAGATAGTTTTTTCTTCCATAAAATATCCTGATTATTGTTTCCCCTCCCTCTGTTTCTCCCGGTTCGTCACTTCCTCTCCTCCTATCTGGATACAATCTTTTCTTTTTGTTTTCTACTAGAAAACAAGTAGGGTTCCAAAGGATAGCGATAACATATAATACAATAAATCAACGTAAATAGGAAGTTGAAACAAAAACTAACACTTCAGAATTGCACAAAACAAACAAAAAGAAAAGAGCCCAAGAGAAGGTACAATAAACAGAGATGCACTTGTTTTCACACTCAGAAATCCCATAAAACACAACTGGAAGTCGTAATATATTTGCAAGGAACACTATACCCACCTCTTCCTTGGGGTTCCCTCAGCCCGAAGGAAGGGATTTGGTGGAGACATCATGATGAGCATGGAGTATGCTTTCCTGTTTCTTCTGATTAGTTTTGTTTTGAAGTCTTTTTTTGTGAGATATTAGAAATGATTACACCAGCTTGCTTCTTAGGTCCATTTGCTTGGAATATCTTTTCAACCCTTGAACCCTGAGGTGATGTCTATCCTCGATGTTGAGATGTGTTTCTTGGATGCAGCCGAAATAGATCCTATTTTCTCGTTCGTTCTGTTAGTCTGTATCTTTTTTATTGGAATATTGAGACTATTGCTACTGAAAGCTCTCAGTGAGGAGGGTTTGTTGATTCCTGCTCTTTTCTTGTTGGGGTGTGTGTGTGTGTGTGTGTGTGTGTGTGTGTGTGTGTGTGTGTGTGTGTGTCCTCTCTTTTGATTTGCTGGTCTGGAATTATTTTTTCCTTGTGTTTTCTTGAGTGTGGTTAAGTACTGGGAGGCTCTGATGGTCAGAGGCTGAAGTCTACCATGGCCTGGCAGCTCATCAACATGGAGGACTTCCTCCTTGCCACAGGAGGCAACATGTTCTCTACTGGACCTTATTTGGAGACTGTCTCTAGGTCTGGATGCCTGACTTATTGCTAGTGTGACACTTGATACAGTTCCCTGCAGAATCATTTCCTGCTGTCCATATAGTAATTAGACATTGTGCCAGGAGCTTTATGATAGGACCGTGCTTCCACAAATGATAACTAAGACTTGTACTACAAGTGTGTAGCTATAAGTTATCTCTGGTCCCACCGGGCCCTGGCGTCCCTCAGCCACTTATAAAATAATCGTTCAGAGGCTTAATATTAATTACAAACCGCATGGCCTATGGCAGGCTTCTTGCTATCTAGCTCTTATATCTTAACCAATTTCTATTAATCTATGTTTTGCCACGTGTTTCCTGGCTTTACCCATCTGCGGGCATGTTGCTCCTTGGATGGCAGGCTGGTGTCTCTCCAGACTCCACCTTTCTCTTTCCTATCTCTCTCCTTGGATTTCCTGCCTACCTCTAAGCTGACTTGCCTTAGGCCAAAGCAAGTGTGGCTTTATTAACCAATGGGAACAACGTATATTCTCAGCATACGGAAAGACATCCCTCAGCATAGGTGCATGCTATTTAATGCAAATTAGGTGATGCCCCAGCTACTCCCTATCTTTTATATCTCCCCCTACTCTGGAATAAAATTCATCTATCTCACTGAAGCTGTCTCCCAGAAGGCTATTTCCTCCATGTTCACCGGCCATACAAAGCTCTCTGTTACCACTCTGGCTCCTTTGTCTCTGTGAACTGATGGCCAATGGGCCATGAGGAAAAGGAAACTCTGCAGTTAAGCTCCTTCAGTTGGAGTTTTCCTTATAGCACCTTAGGTAGGGCTGAATTTGTAGATAGATATTGTTTAACTTTGGTTTTTATCATGGAATGTCTTATTTTTCCATTGATTGTGATTGAAAATTTTGCTGGTATCATAGTCTGGACTGGCACCTGCAGTCTATTGAAGTCAGTAGAACATCTATCTAGGCCTTTCCGACTTTCAGAGTCTCCATTGAGAAGTTAAGTGCTATTCAAACTGGTCTGCCTGTATATGTTACTGGGTCTTTCCTCCTTCCATCTTCATTTGGTCTATGTGTTTATAGTTTTGCGTACTATGTGCTAAGGGAAATTGCTTTTTCGGTTCAATCTATTTGTTCTGTATATTCCTGTACCTTGGTAAGTATCCCCTCCTTTAGGGTGCAGAAATTTCCTTCTATGATATTTTTTGAAAATATTATCTTTGGCTTTGACATGGGTTTCTTCTCTTCCCTCTACCTATTATTCTTAGAATTGTCATTTTCATAGTGTCCCTGATTTCTTGAATGTTTTGTTGCAGGAGTGTTTTAGATTTATCATTTTTTTTGACAGAAGTATTCATTTCTTCTAACATGTCTCCAATGCTTGAGATTCTTCATTCTCCCTTTTGTATTTTTGTTAATGAGTCTTGATTCTGTAGTTCCTATTCCATTTATAAATTTTTCATGTGCAGATTTCACCCAGATTGAGTTTTCTTCGTTGATTCTATTTCCACTTTTAGGTCTTGAACTGTTTTCTTCATTTCCTTCAGCTGCTTAGATAGATTTATTTAAGGAATTTATTCATTTCCTGTTTAAGGACCTTGACCATCTTCATAAAGATTATTTTAAGGTCTTTGTCTTGTGCTTCAGCTAAGTTGAGATACTCAGGCCCTACTGTGGGAGGATGGTCTCTAGAGGAGCTTTATTTTCCCTGACTGTTATTGATTATGGTTCGGGTTTGGAACAATTTAATTCTAGGTGGTCATATCTGGTCTTGTCTTTGTTGCTTTGGTATTTTTTTACTTGGTGTTTATTGCCCTCTGTGGTTTTTAGGGGACTGTGGTGGCTCTGTGTTTCCCATTAGGAAAAATTTCTGGGATCATGAGGAGTATGATACTTGGAGTTTCAGGTAAAATGCATTTATAGAAGAGGGTAAGGTGTTCCAGGGAAGAAAAGTAATAGGGAGGGGTGTTCCACCAGGGTCTGCTTAGTTCCCTGGGAATGAGAGAGAAAGTGAGCAGAGGCTACATCAGGAAGTCTGCTACAGCACTGGGGATGAGACTGGAGAGTTGTATATGGAGCAAAATGGGGAGAGTGAAGATCTGAAGCTTACCTACTTGTTTGCTGGCCAACTTGATTCTCTGGCAGGCATGGTTGGTAGACTCCCAGAGAAAGCCTGATGGAATTGGGGTTTGAGATAATAGGATGAGTTGGGAGAAAGTTTGAAGAATATCTGCTTGATCTGCTGGAGATAAGGTAGAAAAGAAGAGGAAGCTGAAACAGGTGGTTTGCTACGGAGTTGAGGGTACGGCTTGGGGGAGTAGATTTGGGAGAGATGAGGTTGCAGTGGAAAATTCACACTTAGGCTAGCTGCTTCCCTAGCTAGAGTGGTCTTCAGGCTTCCATGGAATATTGGCTAAAATATTGGGAACTGGGATAAAGTGATGAGTTTGGGATGAAAGTTTTGGCAAATTCTGTGTGATCCACTGGAGGTGAGGCAAGGTGGGAGGCTAGGGAGTAACAGGTGGTCTGCTATTTAAACAGGAGTGGGACTAGGACATTGGATTTGGAGGAGAGTTGGAAGATGTGAAGGTCTGCAGTTAGCCTACCAGCTTCCCTGGCCAGATTGGCTTGAGGGTCCCCAAGGAATGCCTGATGGATTTGGGGCCTAAGATAAAGTGATGAGTTTGGGGAAGGAAGGTAGGGGGAGAAAGACTACATAATCCATTGGAAACAAGGGAAGAGAGGAAAGGACTGCATTCATAAGAAATGAGACATCTGGTATCAAGCACAGCAGCATGCCTTTGATTAGGACATAGTGTTTGTTAAATTAGTAAAATAAGAGGAGGTAAAAAGGAATTTGGTATTACTTGTGAAAGGTCAAGTTCACTATACTCAAAATAAACATAAACAGAGATTCCCTCTGTTTTCAGTGTTATAAAAGACTATGTGAGCAATATTGTCATTAGTTTAGTATTTCTACCTATGCACTAAGATTTTTTTTTAATTATGCTTATCTGGTAAGCACTTGAAACTTTACGAGTTAGGAGACTAGGGTGAATACTTTTGATAGTTCTTTATACTGTCCATCATGAGCAATAATCATCTTGAAATGTTAGTATAAATAAAAACATTGGAACGTGTACATTGGTGGAGATACTGTGTGAAGTAATAGGCTGGCAGCATATGGGTCATTTAGATGGAAATTGCAGATGGAGTAGGGACAAATGAGGATAGTTCAAGTATAATAGAGACCATGTGAGGGGGAGTAAAGGCAGCTAGCAAAGCTGAGACTGGATGTCCTCACAGTGTTGTCTTCAAATCAAAGCAGAGTCTATGAGCTGTATGAAACATGCATATGAACAGACAGTGGAACTGATGCATCCTTGGGGTACCATCTGAGAAGAATATAAATGGAAGAACCTAAACATTTCCTAAAAATGGTCCAGGAAACAGGGCACTGAGAACTCATCGGAACTCATTTTAAATATCTAGTTTTGTCTTCCAGGTGCTTTGAGCAGAGTACACACTAATTCCATATGGCACATGAAACTACACATTTTTATTTTATTCTTGTGTTTTGGAGGTGTGAACCAGACAGTTGAGGGTTGCTATATCTGTAAGGTGATTCTCAATTGGTTGACTATTAACTGACTGTTATAAAATACAGAATATAACTGTGTAGCTTCAAAATATGATAGGAACAGCTGAATTTACAAATACATGAATGCACAGTTATTCTGATTGAGAACATTTTTATTTTGCAAAACTGTAATAAGGAAGAGTATACACTAGAGAAGTCACGCTTCCCTTCCCATTGTCAAAGGAAATATCCTTATGAAAATAGCAGGAAATTAATTTGTTTTCACTAGCCAAGTTTGGACAAGAGGCTTAAAGCACACATTCTCTTTCAGAATTTATGTCCACAGTCTTTTGGGCGCAACTACCTTGTCTGTTTGGACTACCAAGACAAGTGGTATGAATAGAAAAGTACAGATTTTTGGATACCCTAAGCAGTTTCCATAAACCTGATGCTAGTAAACGGTATCTGTTTCAAATTGTTCCATTTGGTGCTTCCTGGGGCACCTAATGAGTCAATTATTTCTCCCCACTACAAATAACAGCAACAGCAAAGAAATAAAATTCAACTTTAGTGGAATTTAAGTGCTTTGGAGCCTACAGTTTTTCTGCTGTTGGCAAAAATTTTTTTAAAGATGATATCTATAGTGATACTTGAAAAAAAACAATAAAGCAAAACTTACAGGTTACTCTGAAGGAGACTAAATTTAGGAAGCAATCCTCATTCTCTGGGCATCACATGGAACTATATTGAAATAGTCCCATCAGTGTAGCCATATTAATACACATGGACCCATTCCCATTCAAGCAAAACTGTTCTTCTGAATAAATCTGGAAAGTTCTAGCCACTATTCATCAGCTATGATGCACCACGCTCCAATTTGGGAACAGAAATACAATTCACTTTTGGGAAATCACTTATTTAATTTATTATAAGCCATTTTACTGTAATATTTACTAGAACATTTCAAATCAAAATGGACACCATAATTATACATGATTTCTGTCAATGGCATAAAAACTTTTTTTTTGAGTGGGAAATCATTTGAGATACACTATGTGCCTATATGTTATACTTCTATATTCTTTTGAGAGATGAGTGTAGTTCTGAATTTTGAAATAATGTCTTTAAAGCAATATCATAAGTAGAATGGTAACAGAGTATTTTTTATCAAACTGTTTAATAGTAAAAGAAAAAATGTGAAAGGCCAAGGGGAGAAGTACAACTTGTATGAATATCTCCTCTCTGATTCTAAGAGCATGTATTAAAAGAGCATGTAACTTCTCTGGAAAACTTTTCAGGAAATAAATATTCTAGTATAATTCATTTACTGTATCATATTGAAATGAATCTCAGCCAGTTATAGTTTAGTTTACAAATTCTAATGTTTAATGACTAGTTTTGTTTCACGAATGAGATATAGGATGATGATTAACATACAGATTTTTGGATTATATTTCTCCTGTCTTCAGGCAAGTTGATTCATTCACTTAACAGCAATTTCTGGATTACCTAGCATAGGAAAAGTGTTCCTCTGAGTTTTCCTTGCACCAGGTTTCTTCCTGACTCTGAAATAAGCCCCTTTCCAGTTGGTTCTTTCTGTATTCTTCCCCCCACCCCATCCCAACCTGATCCCTCATGTTCCCATCCTCACCTGTCCCTAGTCCATACACGAAATCTCTTCTATTTCCCCTTTCCAGGGAGATCCAAGGATTCCCTTTGAGCTTTCCTTGTTACCTAGCCTCCCTGGGTCTGTGGATTGCAGCATGGTTATCTTTTACTCTATAGCTAATATCCTCTTATAAGTGAATACCTACCATATTTGTTTTTCTGGGTCTGGGTTACCTCACTCATGATAATATTTTCTAATTCCATCAATTTGCCTTTGAATTTCATGAGGTCATTGTTCTTAACAACAGAGTAATACTCTATTGTGTAAATGTGACACCCCAGCTAAGACTCCTGGCAAGAGAGGATACTTAACCTGAGCTGGCCATCTCCTGTGACTAGGCAAGACTACCAATGGAGGGATTGGGACACCAATCCAGCCACATGACCTTTGACTTACAGGCTGTCCCACCTATAGGATGTACTGGGGTAAGGGTGACACAGAGATTGTCAGAGGCCAACCAATGACTGGTCCTGCTTGAGACCCATGCCACAAGAGTGAGCCACCACCTGACACTGCCTGGAGGACCAGGACCCAGAGACTGGATGGCCCAGAGACCTAGGATAGAATAAAACATAAATGGAAAAAATTGTCAATCTAATGATGCCTAATGATATTCTGCTATGCTTGTAGATTGGTTCCTAGCCCAATCGTCATCGTCATCAGAGAGGCTTCATTCCAGCAACTGATGGAAACAGGTGTAGAGACCCACAATCAAACATTAGGCTGTGCTTTGGGGGATCCTGTTAAAGAGAGGGAGGAAGAATTGTAGGAGCCAGAGGACTGAAGGACACTATAAGAAAACCCACAGAATCAACTAACTTGGGCTCATAGGAGTTCACAAAAACCGAACTGACAGCCAGGAAACCTGCATGAAACTGACCTAGGCCCTCTGCATATATGTGACAGTTGTGTAACTTGGTCTTCTTGTGGGACTCCTGACAGTGGGAGCAGGGGCTGTCCCTGACTCTTCTGTTGGCTTTTGGGACCCTATTCCTTCTACTAGGTCTCCTTGCCTAGTCTTAATACAGAGATGGTTCTTAGTCTTACTTCAACTTGCTATGCCATGCTATATCAATATCTGAAAAAGAGGCCTGTCCTTTTCTGAATAGAAGCAGAGGAGGAGTAAATTGGGGAAAGGGTGTGCAGATAGGAGGTGGGGGGAGGAACTGGGAAGAGAGGAGGGAGGGGACACTGTGGTTAGGATTAAAATAAATACATTAATACAAAGAAAGAAAAAAGAGAAAACAAAAAAGGAAAGGGTTACCAATTTAATATCTCAGCCTATCAAAATAGTCCATGGCTTAGGACCCCATGCATCTCCTCGATGTTTTATTTTTAAGATCATAAGGATTGTGGTCACTGTTTTATTGTTGTAAAGAGACACCATGACCATAGCAATTCTCTTAAAAGAAAGCGTCTAGTTGGTGGCTTGTGTATAGTTTCAGAGGATCAGTCCACTATCATCATGGCAGGGGCATGGCAGCAAGCGTGGTGCGGGGACAGTAGCTGAGCTCTACATCCTGATCTGCAAGCCAAAGAGAGGAGAGACCCGGTCTGTCACAGGCTTTTCAAACCCCCAGGCTCACTCACAGTGACACACTTTGTTCAATAAGGCCACACCTCCGAATCCTTCTACCCCTCAAATAATGCTACTCTCTGGTGACTAAGCACTATGGGGGCCATTCTCATTCAAACCACCACAATACATATATAAAATGTATTTGTATAACCATATACAAATCAGGGCATACAAAAACAAAAACCCACTGTACACACACACACACACACACACACACACACACACACACACACACACACAATTTTATTCTTTTACTTGTATTGATTCTTTGTTGGTTTCATATCATGCATTCTGATCCTACTTCCTTCCTGTCTCCTCACAGATCTGCCCTCTGCTCTTGCTATCTCCCATGGAAACCAAAACCAAATTTAAAAGAAAAACCAAAAGCCAAACAAAACAAAGAAACAAAACAAAAAAGAAATGAAGGAAGGAAGAGAAGGAGAAGGTGGAAGGTGGAGGAGGAGAAGGAGGAGGAGGAGGAGGAGGAGGAGGAGGAGGGGAAGAAGAAGAAGAAGAAGAAGAAGAAGAAGAAGAAGAAGAAGAAGAAGAAGAAGAAGAAGAAGAAGAAGAAGAAGAAGAAGAAGAAGAAGAAGAATGTTGCTAGAGTTTTCCTGCCTGGCCCACAGTCAGGACAAATCTCTCTCACCTGCCAGTCCCACAGCCTCTCAGACCCGACCAAGTAAACACAGAGACTGATATTGATTACAAACTGTATGGCCGTGGCAGGCTTCTTGCTAACTGTTCTTACAGCTTAAATTAATCCATTTCCATTAATCTATACCTTGCCACATGGCTCGTGGCTTACCGGCATCTTCACATGCTGTTTGTCATCGTGGTGGCTGGCAGTGTCTCTCTGACTCAGCCTTCCACTTCCCAGCTTTATTCTCCTCCTTGTCCCACCTACACTTCCTGCCTAGCCAATGGCCAATCAGTGTTTTATTTATTGACTAATCAGCAACACATTTGCCATACAGAACATCCCACAGCAGAAGAAGAAGAAGAAGAAGAAGAAGAAGAAGAAGAAGAAGAAGAAGAAGAAGAAGAAGAAGAAGAAGAAGAAGAAGAAGAAGAAGGAAAAGAAAGAAAGAAAGAAAGAAAGAAAGAAAGAAAGAAAGAAAGAAAGAAAGAAAGAAAGAAAGAAAGAAAGAAAAAGACTTTTGTATTTTGTCGTGGAAGCTGTGGTGTGGCCTGCTGTCAGTTTACCCTTTAGCCCATCCATCTTTACTTGCAAGACTTCATTGCCATAGTCACTGGTCTGGCTCGAGGCCTTTGGTTTGTGCTACACACCCATAAATGGTTATCACTGGGGCTCCTCTTGGATATCTTTTTGGTGTCCTGTCCCACGGAGACCCTGCTGTTCATTCCTTTCACATGCTCCAACAGTTCATAGATTCAGTGGATACTGGGGTGGGCCAACTCATAGCCCTAGTTCTGGACCTGGGTAGTAGCTGGATTGGTCGGCGCTCACCTAATGCAGCCTACAGCAACAAGTTGGCCCAGTCCACCTCTCTCATATTGCCAGAGTCAGCTCTACTGTTTTGCTCAGGCAAGGTGCAGGGCCCTCTCTTCTGATTGTTGTAGGGGGAATAAATACAAGAGGATGGGGAGGTAAATTTTCCTCTCTCATACTATCAGAGGCTGGCCCACCTGTGCCCCCGACAAAAGGGTCAGCTGTAGTGTGCTGCCCAGGCAGGGTACAGGACCTGCTCTCCAGTGTGCTGCAGCTGGTATAGAGCAAGGCTAGTTCTCTCACCCTTCCGACCCCAGGACCAGCTTTCTTGTCTTTCATAGATAGCAAGGGGAAGAGCGGGGAGTGCATCTATCCCTCCCCCATGCTACCACATGGCAGATGAGGGGTGGCAGAGTCAGCTCTTCTGCTCTCATGCCCTCAGGATCAGCTCACCTGAGTCCCCAACCACAGGGTCAGCTCCAGTGTGCTTCCTAGGTGAGGTCCACGCCTATGGTGAAGAGGGGGACCAACTTGCCTGCTGCAGTATCTGGCAAGGGACAGGGCCACCCATCTCAGGGCCAGTGAAGGTCAGGGCTGTCTCAGCACAGCATTGTTCCAGTGACCCCCGTACTAACATGGACCATGGACATCACCGCAGACCCCAGCTGCTGCAGGACAACGGAACCAGACATGGACCCTAGCAGCAACTCAGGCTCAGATGCCACCACAGCTCCAGTGTCAGCACAGGCCACCCAAATTAGCACAGCCCCAGAGGCAGCATGGCCCCCAGGAACCAACATGGACCCAGGTGCCTGAGCAGACCCCAGCATCTGCAGAGCTCTCAGTGGCAACTCACAATATATATTTTAACACACAGGAACCCATGACTAATCTTATACAGGTATTCTCCTTCCCACTTTTCCAGTCCCCATGTAAGTTTAAGCAAATCCTGGACTTCATTATTATGGTATCTGTTCTTGAGCAATTGTTGGTAAAATACAAATTTTCCTTTGTGAGAAATACTCTTTTAACAAAAGAACTGTATCATTTTCACATTTTATTATTTTTCAGTTTTATCAAATACCTAGACCATGATAAAATTTCATAACTTTCTTTCAAAATTTTCTGAAGTATACAGTGCATAAAACATACAAACATTCCGATGACTTCTCTCAATGTGTGAAACTTGAAAAGTATACAGACCAAACACAGAATCCACCTGAATTACTAATAACCCCTTTTTCACTCACTGACAAGAACTGCTAGCCTTTCTTCTAACATCCAGATTTATCTTACACTTTTAATTTTTTGAAGTAATGGAATCACCAGTGTGCCCTTTTTTATATAGTCTATTTTTAAAATAACATATTCCATTAATAGCATCCCAAAGTGAACAATTACTTTTGAAATGTTGAGAACTCATAGATTTGACCTGGTCTAATTAATTTTCTTAACTATGTTGGAATTACTCTTCTTCATTTCATTTAAACAATATAAACCCCTGAGAAATTTTTAAAAGAAATAATGGGCATATACATTTTCTGCATTAGTCAGCTTTCTGTTATTGTAGTCTAACAATCTTTTCTTACAGATTACTTTAGTTTGAGGTCATGCATAATTTCTCCATTTTAGCAATAAAAGTTCTAGCAATAAAATTAATAGCATTAATAAAATGCCAACATATAGAGTGAATCAATGTGATAATAAATTTTAATGGAAATATTAAAATAATCAACTACATTCAAAAAATAAACTTATGGTGAGAACTAACTTGGTCTATACTGAAATAAACTTTACCTCTACAGTTAAAGCAGTGTGATGCAAAGAAAAATAGATAAATATATCTGTGGAATAGAATAAAAAGATCAGAAGTAATCCCCAGTGCAAGCTGAGTTTTGTATATGATAAAAGCACATCTTTATTCATTAGGATAAAATGGACATTTTAATAGGAACAACTGTGTAAGTATGGAGATATGTAGATGAAGTTTGAGCCACACAAACTAATGAAGTGAAGACCAAAAAAAGAAAGAATCCACAGAAATATTAAAATTAGAGGTGATTTGCTCTTCAACCATGTTTAAGGATAGACTTTCTATGACTTAAAAATCTAGAAGTAATGAATGTTATTAATTTAATTATATAGGAAGTCACAGTAAAATGAATCATAAACCTATCAAATGCTAATTGTCCACATAAAAACAATATTCACTATTTAAACTGAAGACACCAGGAAAGATATCAGACTGCTTGTACAGAAACTCCTAAAAACTAAAAACCCATTTCCAATCAAATTGTCAGATAAATATGGTTACTGTGAAGTCAGAGGTGGGTGAACTAACATAGGATAAAATGAAATCACTTAGAGACAAGATGCAGACATAGATGAACTGTATGTATGATCTTTGAGGTATTCACACATTATTAAGACAGCAGAAGGAGAAGAAAGTACCATTAAGAATAGCAATCCATTAAAGTGTCCCCTGTGCACACCTGGTACTCCTCTCAGTTAAGTATTAAGGAATGGCTAAAATGTGAGTACGCACCCATGCCTAGCATCATATTCCTGGAATCTCAGCAGACCAGCACTTGAGAAGGAAAATCTTAAGTCTGAGACACCTAGGCTACAAAGCAAAACCCCTACCTCAGAAACACAAAACCAGGAAACAGAAGTGAGCCCTCATGGAATCAGAATGATAGCAGAATCTGCTGTTGTAATAAAGCAGCCTAGTGATGAATTCGTTGTTCAAGAGACCATAGCTCACTGCTGTTTTGTATCATTAAAAAAATCAAACAAAACATTATTATTCCTTGATGGAATTAATGATTTCAAAATTGAATTAAACTAAATTAATTTGTAAAACATCTAAATTGTGACTTCTACAACCAGATGGACCAACTCCCTCCTTTTCTTTCTATTCTCTGTGAATAATTGACTTCTAGAACCATTTAGCAAATTATCAGTTTTCCTCTGTTGTCGAGAATCAAAAAACAAAGTCTTATTTGTAGAAGAAAACAAATCCTAAAATAACACTGGCTTACGAAAGGTCTTTTATTTATGGACTAGCACTTTCCCAAAAACTACTCAAATTCGATTTTGAGTGAAGAATATACATTCTCCGTCTGTGGTTCTACCTATGCTAGCCTCCACTTGGTGACTCATGTTAAAACCCAGTGATAATAAATAGCCTACTGTGTTTGACACACTCTTTAGGGTAGCTGAGGAGAGTAGAGCAGCAGTGACTGTTTCTAATCATTAGCTTGAAATGATTGATCAGCAGTGTGGCTGGAGTGCTAGTCATTTAAATATAAAAGCACTTTGAAGTTTCTAATTTTGGAAAGAAATAATTGAGTAAACAGCCAAGTTAATCATCATGGATACCTTGGTGTCAAGACAGGCAATCTGTAATTTTGAAAAACCATGGTATGAACTAAAAAGAAATCTCATCAACTTAATGTGATTTGTTTCCTGAAATGTTACTTAAGTGGTAACTAAACTTGAGTCACTTTGACACAGATTGACTGCAGTAAATAAAAGAGAGAAAGCTGATGTACTCTGAACCTGAAGACACTCGCCATTTGTACTTGTCTATTCAAAAAGCAATTAAGCACTTCAGAGCTGTCTTCATATTTACCATCTCATAACATTTATCAGACATAATCTTACCCATGCAGGGAAGCTGATGACTTCTGAGACAACATTTATATTTTATGTTTGAATTGGAATCTAATATCAAAAAGTGGCATATTCATTCTGTTTGAGGAATAAGAGAAAATTTGGGAAAATTAGAAAATATTGCTGAAGCCCGGCGGTGGTGGCACACGCCCTAAATCCCAGCAATCGGGAGGCAGAGGCAAGCGGATCTCTGTGAGTTCGAGGCCAGACTGGGCTACAGAGTGAGTTCCAGGAAAGGCGCAAAGCTACACAGAGAAACCCTGTCTCAAAAAACCAAAAAAAAAAAAAAAAAAGAAAGAAAGAAAAGAAAATATTGCTGCATTCATTTTTAGAAGACTAAAAAATTTGTGGATGAAACTAGTGTTTCCTGATAACTAAAGTTTTCAAGGTTGATGATTCAATAAGTTACTCAATGTTTAGGATATATATGTGTGTGTACATATATGAAGTTTTTCCCTAAATAATGAATAAAATCTTTAGATAAGAGAAACACCAAAATACAGAATAATGAATTCAAACCCAGATTATAATGTTAGTAGTTGTGCTCATAGAATGAATTTGATTATAGCATAGACCATCAATATTTATGGACTACTAGCTTATAAATCTTGAAAAATAATGTAGAGCAGGATTAAAATCTCCTAGGGCAAGTAATCATACTGTGTCTTGAAAGATGGATAAAAGCCACATATTTTGGATGTAAAATAACTTCGGTGATAGACGGGGCAGTTATGTTAAATAATTACTGATGACATCAGCACTGTTACAGGAACCTATGTTTAATTAATCCAAGTTGTTATTGAAAAATAGCAAAGGAATCCCATGTGAGCTAGTTCAAATTTTCTAAAATAATGTGTGGTTGAAGTTTTGTCTTGGGATCGGGTTTTGTTTGGCATCCATCCCTAGTAAAGTTTACTTTTAGACAAGGATGACTTTGAATTTGCACTAATAATCCTTCTTCTGCCCAAATAACTCCAAGATTATAGGCAGTGTGCCCTGCTCAACTATTAATGGCTCTTTCAAAAGTGACTTTGTAGTGATCAAACCCCTTGAAATTCTTACCCCTAAAATATCCCAAATGTCCATTTGTGCAACTCCATTTTAGAGCTCAGGACACCCTAGAAACATGAGAACTCTGACTGAGACACATTGTACATGAATACAAGATACATTTCTTTTAAAAAATTGGGAAGCAGGACAATAATAGATAGTAGTTATGCCATGAGGATATTGAATTTTATAAAAGTCCTTTTTATAATGTTTTATTTCTTGAAAATTATCTCTTTGTGGAGACAATAGCAAATAGTGGTCAGGTTGTCACAAATTCAATTTTTCTTGAACAATTGTAGAACATCTTATTTCTAAAATTCTATTAGGTTGTTCAGAAACACTTCACCACAAAGGAAGATGAAAATTATCATTTAGGTGGCTACATAAATAAAAAATGAGTTTGAGAGAGTTTATCACACACATGCATGTGCACACACACGAGAGAGAGAGAGAGAGAGAGAGAGAGAGAGAGAGAGAGAGAGAGAGAGAGAGAGAGAGACAGACAGACAGAGAGAGAGAGAGAGAGAGAGAGAGAGAGAGAGAGAGAGATCTGAGCCTAGAAATTTGTTTTGTTGTTTTTATAATATGAGAAAGTTCTCTCCTTAAGGCTTGATAATATGTAGTTCTCTGAAGTATATATAAAATGTTAGCTATCTACTTCACAAAATGTCAGAATTTCAAAGTTTTTTTCATTTTTAAAATTATAACCATTAATATATAAGAAAAAATCTTGCAATCAAAAAAATTCACACATGACAATTAACCACACACAAAATCTATACATCCCAAAGAACTCCTATGCAGCTTGAATGGTGAACCTGTGGAGCTTCACATTGCATCATGCACTATCACTTTCAGATGTATGTTTATGTGCTTATATATCATCCAAACAAATCTAATTGACAGATTTATAACTAGAAGACCAACCAAGTAGACTTGTGTACTCTTTTATAACTCATGTCAATTTACATGGGTCTTTGATATCTATATCTATATCTATATCTATATCTATATATATATTTCTGAGATTGTGTGGCTCAATTTTTTTAAAGTTTTATAAAATAGTTTACTTTATTTTATGTGTATGAGTGCTTTGGCTGTATGTATGTCTGTGCACTACATGCATGTCTAATGCCCAAGGAGGCCAGAAGAAAGCATTAGGGCCCCTGGGACTGGAGTAACAGGTGGTTGTGAATTTATAATTTTTCTTTTATTTCTGGAAATTTAAACAGCTTGCACAGGTGTTCATGTAAAAATTCTTGAATTGAATGAAAGATATACCATGAAAAATGATCACTTCTAACACTATGTATTTTACCTTCTGGTTTTCAAAATGTTTAATACATGATTATGAAGAACTCTTTCTGATGTTTGATTCAGAGGCATCTTGACACATGGAAGTTAAGACAGAGTTCATTGTCCATAGAATTTTACATTTGGCCTTTGTCCTGAGTGTTCTAGTCAGGACTCTTATTAATATTAATTTTCCTGACACCTTTCATGATATAGACACATTAATACTAGGAACTGGTTCATGATCACTGACATAAACTACTGAGCTGCTGTCAAATAGTGGTGACTTCCATCATTTATTGTGGATTTAATGTAGTGAAGAAAATTAACCCCATCAAAATTGATCTTGGGTATGAAGTAGGGAATGTATTTATTACTTCTTGGTAAAATGATTTTGTTCATTCATCAGCTGATCGACATCTAGGTTGATTCCATTTTCTTAATATTGTCACTAGAGTAGCAATGAACATGTGTAAGCAAGTATCTGTAGTGTTATAAAATCCTTTGATTATATTTTAATTGAAGAACAATTAAATCATTTTCTCCCCTCCTTTCTTCCCCCTAGCTCTTTCAGACAACCCTTCCTTAAATTCCTCCAATTCCCCCAAGTTAATAACCTTTTGCTCTTTATTATTGTCACATACATCACGTATATGTGCATATATGAGCATGCATAATTAAATATAAGTATGACCTGCTGAGTCTGGGGTTTTTGATTGTGTGTATAAGATTTCAAAGCTGATCTCTCAGCATTAGACACCAAGAAGGTGCCTTATCCATATGAGAGGTTAATTTTCA
Source organism: Peromyscus californicus insignis (assembly GCF_007827085.1). Classification (NCBI taxonomy): domain Eukaryota; kingdom Metazoa; phylum Chordata; class Mammalia; order Rodentia; family Cricetidae; genus Peromyscus; species Peromyscus californicus. Next base: position 35,944,432 of record NW_026294447.1, on the reverse strand, counting down.
ATCATTAGTTGCCTGTGGCTCTGTCTAGGGGTTGGACCTCAAGAAATTTCCCCCCTTCCATGTTAACATGTCTATGATATTGTGCAGCCATTTCTAGGACAGACAGTTTCACAGCAGACTTCCTGCTCTTCTTTCTCTTAGCATTTTTCCTCACCCTCTTTCATGAGTCATAGATGCAGGAACTGTGATGTAGATGTATCTGGTGGGGTTGGACCTCCCATGATCTTTTGATCTCTTCATTGTATCCAGTTGTAGTTTCCTGTGATGGCCTTCACTTACTGTAAGAGAAGCTTTTATGATGAGGAGTAGTAGCTATACTTACGTGGCTATAAGATTTAGAATGTTGTAAGGAGTTATGATGGCCTAGCATAGTAGTGTTATTATATCCTTTTCTGGAGTCCACGACTTCACTAGTTCTGAGAATCTGGCTAGGTTTTCATTACTAGGCATGATCTCCTTCCTGTTGAGTGGTCATTAATTCCAATTAGACAACTGTTGGTTGCCTGACATGTGATTGAATTTCTATGTATTCTTGTCATCTTGGTAATTGATGTGCTTCATAGGTGTTGGAGCTGGGTAAGGCTGTTTAATTGCTTCCCTCTCTTGTCAGTTTGCCGAGTATTTTCTGTAACCATGGAAGCTAGACCACAAGAAAGAGGCTTTCAGTTCAGCTTTACCTTGAGTCATCTGAGTCCTGTGTCCTAAGTGTGTGGTGTCTTCAGCAGTATGGGCCTACCCTTAACTCCTGAGAGTTCATTGAGGGCTACATAATCTATATTTTTTGGGGAGTCATTTAGACTACTCGGAACAACCTTTTGAAAGGAGGTTTCTCATGCATGGTATTGAAATTTTGTTAGTCTATAGTTCTTGTGGGAGCATGGTCAGCCTAAGTGGCTTAACTTCTCCCTACATTTAATGTGTGCACGTATATTTAAAAGTATTGTGTGTAGTTTTAGGTAAATATGAAACAATATGATTCACTGAGGCTTTATCAGCTAATTATGGTGTTATCTGTCCCTTATCTCTCCTTCTCCTTTGCCCTGATCTCCCTCTCTCCTCCTCAGCTGGAGCTCTCTCACAGTTCTTCCGCTTATAACTTTTTATCATCTGTGTTCCGCCATTCTCCTCTCAATTCCTTCACATCTATGTTTTTTATACTTCCTGATTTCTGTGATTGCTGCACTTTCGTATTCTGGAAAACTGATTGTCTACATGCAGAAGATTGAAATCAAACCCATATCTATCACTGAGCAAGAAAAGTTATATTAAAGAGAAAAAGATCCCAATTTGAAATCTGAAACACGAAAACTGCTAGAAGAAAACATATCCATTACCCCCACAGGGTAGAGGACTATATAAAAAAAGATGATCTGAACAGGACTCTATTTGCCAAGGATAAATCCAATAATTGACAGCTGGGATCTCATACAACTAACTATCCTCTCTACTGTAAAGGAAACAGTTTAGTGAGTGAAGAATAAACACATCGATTGGGAGAGAATCTACCAGCTATATATGTGACTGAAGATAAATATCCAGAATATTCAAAGAACTCAAAAAATAAGAGTCAAAGAGACAAATGACCCACTTAAAAATGGCCTAGAGATCTGAACAGAGAGTTCGCGATAGAATTTTTTTAAAATGAGCAATAAATAAGTCAAAAAGTGTTCACCATTCTTAGCAATTAGGAAAATGGAGATTAAAACAACTTTGAGATGTCGTCTCACCCCAGTCAGATTGATAAGATGACCAAAACAGTTAACAAGGTTTGGTAAGGTTGTGGAAAAAGAGGGATCCTCAGTCACTGTTAGTGGAACCGGAAATCAGTGTGGGGAATCCTCAACATCTAAAAAGAAACCTGACATATGATCCAGCTATATTGGTCCTTGTTCATATGCCCAAATGACTAGATTTATTTTTTCCTCAAATAGAACTGTCAATATAATGCATTTCTACTTCAACTCTGGCAGCTCTTTACTTCACCTAGATAAAAAAATCCATTATGATTGTATTGATATGAAAGAAGGTCAACACCATCCAGAAACCAGGGTGGATTGCAAGGTTCAGTGATTCTAAAGTATGGTTATCTCTACCAATGGGGTTCCTATGTTATTGGTTCTTCCTATTCAAAGCTGGGCACATGTAGAAGCTTGCTAGTTACTTGTTTTTGTCAGTCCTTGTCTGAATGGTGGAAATCTCACTGACAAGATGACTATTGTGATCTCTCTCTCTATCTCTTTGTATCTCTGTCTGTCTATGTCTCTCTGTTTCTCTTGTTATTTCTTAGTAGTTTGTATGAAACCCTGAGCTTCATTCATGCAAATCCCAGGATTTTTCTATTGAAACTAGACATATTCACCCAAATTTCTTGAAAGTACACTTTTGCATTATTTCAGTATAAAAATTAATCACAATAGTACACTAATAATAGTAACCATACAATCAAATTATAGTTTTATTTTCTTAAATCATTAATTTTGTATTAAATACTGAAAAACAATAAACAATCTCTTTGTTATTCTATAGTCTTATACTGACTTTTCAGGGGAAGAACAAGTTGCATAGGTATTCGAGATGAAAAAAGATATGTGTTTTTTACACTGTCTATGTTTAAGAAGTTAGATGGATGTCATTTCACTTTTGTACAATTTCTAAGGAATAGTTTACACACACAGAGACACTTTGTCTAATGATAATATATATATATATATATATATATATATATATATATATATACACACACACACACACACTCTTTTATACTCTTCAAGTATGGGAGAAATAGTTCAAGTATGTTTGTTTATCTCCTTTTTATGATAGCTTTCTTAACATTTTTAAACCTGCTGGGTCGAGACTATAGACAATGGATCACTCACAGGGTAAAATGTAAAATTGCCACTTTGTCATAACAAAGGTAATCAGGACTTGCATAATATAATGATTACTGTTGCTTGTTGGTCCTTCAAACAGTGGAAAAATGTCAACAACATTTTCTTTCCTTTATATTTACCTGATAGGGAAACCCTTATGTACCTGAGTAACATACACTCTCTTATTTTGTCAATGGAAAACCAAGTGCAATAACAACTGGAAGGCAACATAGAGAGAATTGTGATCATCTCTCCCTCCTGGGTGCCCCGGTACTAGCAGGAACTGTAATCAGAGGCAGGACGAGTAGAACTCTCAGGGCACAGTAGTAGTGCTAGAAAGAGTGACATAATTGGCCAGCTGTATCCTTCATGGTAGACAAGAGGATATTTTTTGCGTTCTTCCATTCTTTCTAAGGCTATGTTGCCTGAGGTGTGGCTGCAGTTGTATATGTGTCAAATCTAAAATTATATGTGTAGGCAGCATTCCTGGGAGGAGACACTGTAGCCACCCATCCTGGAAAAGACATGACTTGGATTTGTACAGTATGCTTTTCATTGTAGCTCCTTGCCTTTTTTTTTAAAGTGGCATATTATCTCATGACAGGTAAGCATAATTACTGGAGTAAGAAACTGGAAGAGAGGCATTTTTTTTTTCCTTTTCTACCTGAGGAATTCTCTTGTAATTTCATAAATTCATGATGAGGACAGAATGAAATATATGAATGTAGATATTTATGATTTGTATGGGGAATAAAGTAACTAGGAATACAAAAAGCACTATTTAAGAATAAATTAGAAGCCAGGCAGTGGTGGCTCATGCCTTTAATCCCAGCACTTGGGAGGCAGAGGTAGGTGGATATCTGAGATTTCGAGGCCAACCTGGTCTACAGAGTGAGTTCCAGGACAGGCTCCAAAACTAAACAGAGAAACCCTGTCTCAAAAAACCACACAAAAAAGAAGAAATTAGAAATATAGTCTCCCATGTACAAATAAACTGCTGAGGCCATGGATTATAGGAAACGAACTTTGTCAGAATAATGATCAGCTTGTCTTCGATCTGTGCTACTGTGCGACTTTATCTAAACCTAACATTTTAAGTATGATGTGCCTATCTGGAGAGATACAGGTAATATTTAATAATTTCAGTTCTTATCACAATTTCTCATTTAATCTCTGTCGCCAGAAGATTTCTGCAGTCCCACCCAGCCCAGTGGCCCCTCCTGGCCCTGTGGTCCCGCAGCCTCTTATAAAATAATCATTCAGAGGATTAATATTATTTACAAACTGTATGGCCTATGGAAAGCTTCTTATTAGCTAGCTCTTATATTTAAATCAACCCATAACTATTAATCTATATATTGCCACGTATTACGTGACTTTACCTGCATCCCATTACATGTTTTTCCTAGGATGGCAGTCTGGCATCTACTCCCTCTGCCTTTCTCTTTCCTGTCTCTCTCCTTGGATTTCCCACCTGGCTATAAACTCTTTTGTTATAAGCCAAAACAGCTTTATTTATTATCCAATGGGAGCCACGCACAGTATACAGAAAGACATTCCCCCAGCAAATCTCAAACACAATGAGCATGAAAAGTCCACCATGTCTTGTTCTGCTCTCGCTTGTCTCTTGCTTCTCTTCTGCAGCCATGTTGGCTTCCTTTCTCTCTAAAGACAAGGACTAGTCTCTTCGATATTGGAGGTTCCGATTCTGACATGGATGCCTCTGGACAGTCCTATCTCAACTCCAGGGGGACTTTGTTTATTGATAATCCTCTCCAATATTGCCAAAACTATACAGTCTCTAAACATACTGTTGCTTTAATTCCTTAGAACATGCACCTCTTATTGAGTGATTATTCTTTATCTCCTCATGTTTCTAACTTATTTTTTGCACTTAAAGCTATGTGTGAACACTGGACAGTAAAGACATTGCCTGCTTTTTTTCTCCAGGGGCGTACCAGGTGAGTCCTCAAATAATTATGAGAGGGAGAGCTGATTATGTGTACATTTAGTACTTAATAAAGCAATTAGACTCCGAGCAAGAGATTTTAGTCTTGAATGAAGTCATAGACATAAAATCGCTAAATGAAAGAGAGTAATGTAACGATTTTATAAAACTGTGATTAAGGTGTGATTTTTCTAGTGTGATTTTCAATCTACAAGATACTCTTCACGATTTTAGTACAACATAAAGCTGTATCTATTATAAACTTGTACTCATTGGGGAAGTTTTGCCAAATAGTTTTACCATTAAAGGAAAGCAATATTTATTGCATTTAAGGTATGCAATAAAAATATATAATAGATCTAATATTTTCTTTCTTAAAGCAGGGAGCAATGGGGTATCATTGTGCACTTACGTTTTTCACTGTATAGATGTAATCCACTCTTCCAGCTGCATGTTTAACACTGGCTTGGTTTGTTTCCATTTCAAACTGTGTTTATACATGTGTGTTCTAAGTCTAGTGAAATGGAAGGAAAGATAAACTAATGAAAATGTCCTTCGATCTCTTTTATTCAATTTAATTGTAATAGATTCCACTATTTTCTCTCAACTTCCAGTCTGCCTGTAGTGCATACCTCATTCTTTGCACATAGCCTAATCTGTGTGATGACTTCAGCAATGCATAACTAATCATATCCATCTCCTTGGTAATATAAATCTATTGTCCCTGGCATTCTAAGGACAAGTTCCCTATTGTGTCACAAAATTTCTTCAAGACTTTTACCTCTCTTCCTCATGCATCCTAATTTAAACCATATTACAACCACACTTCTCTACCTTGTCTCAGTACATTTGCTCATATTAGTTATTCTTAAATCTCCTACTAATTCATACTTGTTTCAGGTTTGTGCAACTACTTTCCAGTAACAATTCGAGGCACAGCTCTGCTATCACCTTCTCAGTAACCTTGTAAGAACCCTCCTAAGAGGGTTGTACATCCCTACATCGACACACACACAGTGACACACAGTGTAGTCCAGTTTATTTTCCTCCACTGACATTTGTAATTTTAAGGAGCAAATAGGCCCTTGTCTCATATTTCACTTCTCAAGCATCAAACTTAAAATGTGACAGCTGTTCATCCACTTGAAACGTGGTATCTTTTAAATAAATTAGTAGATATAGTAAAAATATGAAAAGAATATAAATTCCAAGTACTTGACTTTAAGCTTTATGAAGGGCAACACCAATTCTCTCTGCTCCACTGTAGTCCTGGGAGCTAGCATGGGTCTAGCACATGGAGAGAGATTAACAAACACATGAATGGACGGACAGACTAAAACAATAGAGATATGAATCTGTAAAACAAGTGCCATTCTCAATGTGGAAATTCTGTCCATTGTGATAACAAAATCTCTAGGAATGTAATCTGTGGAGTTAGGACTAACTATTTTATGTTTCTAAAACATATTTGTGTTGTCTCAGAATTATAGGAATTCTCAAAAAAATGACAGGATTTCTTTTCATAACGTCTGTCACAAATGCCATCAATTTCTGCAAAGCATTATTAATGCTGTTTCTACACTTATTTCTCATTCTTCTCCTACTGCATTGTTAGATGAGAGTTAAAATTATAAGAGGGAAAAGGTGCATGAATAATGACTTCTCACAGATATGAAAGCACAAGCCTTGAACAAGAATCATACACTTACAATGCCAAAAGTAGAGGAAAAGAAACTTAAAGTTACACCCCTGAGATTTTAAGCATAAACAACTTGCATATTGGAATTTAGTCATTTACAGTATATATTTGCTAATGGAAGAGTTCTAATGTCTGCTAAGTTCATATTTTATTAGACATTAAGTGGGAAATAATCAGGGAACACAGAAAATATCAAGAATATCAATTGATATGCTCATATGAATATGAGTTGCCAAGCCACTCACATATTACAATGGAATCCAAGAATTCTGAAGAAATAGGTTTGTTGCCTCAAGCATCTAATTCATGCCATTAATTTTCTAATTAAATATGCTTCTCTCACTGCATTTTGTGCTGTTACAATCTCATTTAACACTAAGGCAGTTCAAATTGTTTTATGTTTTGCATATTTCCATTCATTGATATGCATCCTACAGCATGTTCTTTTTCTTTCCAACACAATCAGATATGAACATGCTCATTTGCATTCTGTACAGTTTGGGCAGCAATCTGGCTCTTCTGTCAACATTCCATGATGATAAACTCACATGACTCTTTCTCCAGAAATCCGGAGATATTTATAAGCTCAAATGGCAAACATGGCCAATGTGACTCTGCCAGTGTGCAGCAATTGTTTGCAGCATTTACAGAATGAGTCATCTCTTGTAGGCACCCCAGCCCCACAGAAGCTGATTGCTCATTGTGCTCACACAGTGAGGATAATCAACAGCCTACACAGAAAGCAAGGTTAACTAGGCTTTTGTTGCAATCAGTGTGGTGGCAGTGTAGTGTCTTGAGACTTCTCTACCTGCACTGCTGTTGTGGGTTTTGTGTGACCCTCCTCCATAATTACTAGCTTACGGTCCATCTTTTGAAAGCAGCAAATTCTTGGTAAGATGATGAGAGGAAAAAGAAATGTACTTGGGACATCTTTCTCTAACTTATATCAGTTCCCTAGGCTTGGAAGATAACTGAAGGTGAATAAAGGTAAAGGAAAGCAGAGTTATAATTTAGGACTTCTACACCAGACATGAAATTTTACAAACCAGAAGGCCTGGAGGAGGAGGTGAATGTAAAAGGAGATTTTAAGCCCAACAAAAAGCACAGCAATGGTGCTGGGGAAATGGATCAGCAGTTAAGACTACTTTCTGTTCTTGCAAGAGACCTGGGTTCAGGTCCTAGCCAGCACAAGGTTGCTTGCAAGATTCTGTAACTGCAGTTCCAGGGATTCTCATACTTTCTTCTGGCCACCATAGGCACAACACATATGTTGTGCACCTGCATATATGTAGGCAAAACACTAAAACATATCAAACTAACAAAAATGAATGTAAAAAGCCCAACGCCCATATTTCTTTTTATTTATATATATGGACATTGAGTCCCATACATACTGTGCATCTAACAGGAAGTCAGGACTTTACATCTATCTTGTCTTCTTCCATTCCCAATTGCTTCCTTTGTTCCTAAACTTCTTGGCTCTTTTATAGAACCTTTAAGTACTTAATAGAAGACTCTTACTTTTTAAATTTCTTACTTAAATTGATTTATTCTTAAACAGAACATATAAAAATTACATAGGTGTGTATATTCAAAAGTATTCTGTGATATTTTGATAGATGTGTATATTATGAAAAATTTATACCAGTTCAGTATATTGACTTTTCAAATATTTATCATTTCTTTATGGTAAAAATATTTTCAAGATTTTTTAACATACACAATGAATTGTCTATGATCTTCCACTACTCCAATAGCACACTGGAACTTCTTTCTGTGATCTAAATATAACTCAGTATCTATCAATCAGTCTTTATCCATCCTCCATCATTTGCTTTCCCAAGCTCTGGTTACTGCTGCCAACTTGCAGCATTTTATGATCAGTTGAAAACTCCACATATAAGTGAATTGTGGGGTAACCTGTTATCTGCGTCTGACTTACTGTGTTTAATCCAATGACCTCCAATTCCGTACATGTAATTATACATGACAAGGTTTTTTTCCTTTGAAATGTTTAATAATATTCTGTGCTTTATATGTATTACATGTTCTTTATCCATTACCAGTTGATAGACATTTCACTTCTCTTCATTCCTTGCCTCTTGTTAATAATTTCACAAGGAACATACCAGTTCGTTGACTCCGGCACATACCTATTTCATTTTCATTATTTCTATACTGAGTAGGGGGATTGTTGGCTCACATCACAGTTCTTGATTTTATTTGCCTATTTTCATTGACTTTTTGAAGAACAATTTTCCATGGTCTTTCATGTGTGTTGACATCAGACAAGTCTTGGTTCCAGGACAGTGGAAAATATAACATCTGAATCTGATATAAGGGAAGAGTTTTTATATATGTTAAAGAAAACCACATTTTTAGTTTATGAAGTGTCAAGATTAATATATTCCATTTTGTGATGAAATAAATACAATACTTGACATAGCAGAAAATTAAATAGAAGAACAAGGGATATGCTTGACAAGCACACTCAGAAAACCTTGAAAGGGAGATTTTATGGGGAAAAGATAGCATATCAAGCAAATCTTATCTTTTAAAATAAATATTTTATCCCCTTAAGAAAGAAAGATAACTAATCAAAGGAATTGGTTACATTCACAAAATGTCAAAGCTTTTACAAAATAAAAAGAAATGCCTCTAACAATCCACAATGTAGGTGAATTTTACAAACATATAATCATACTTATACACATTTTTTACCTTCAAAGACAAATAAATACTCCAACCATTCTTCATATAAACAAGAAAGCTAAAAAACAAAGCAAATACCAACACAACAGATTACCAAGAAAATACAAAACTTAATAAAGAATGCTTGAGAGCACATATCTTCCAGGAAAATGAAGTAGAGGCTCACATTTAAGAAGTTTGAGCTAGGCACAGTGACACTTACATACATATTCAACACTTGGGGAACTAAGATGTATAATCACCAGTTTGAGGTTAGTCTGGGCCTCAGGGTGAGACTTTGCTCAAAAAATTTTGAGTTGATTTGGGAGAAAGAGTGTACATTACATGTGAAGGCAAATGACAAAAACTGTATATCCAGATATCCATCCAACTTCTCATAAAACTAATCAAAAGTTATTTTGAGATTTATTCAATTTGAAATTGGGTGTCTGTGTGTGCATGTATGTGAGCTTGTTCACATGTGAATGCACAGAGTCCAGAATAGGGCACTGGGTTCCTGCAGTTGGAGACACAGAGCATTGTGAGCCTCTATGAGGGTGCCAGGAATTGGACTCAGGTTCTCTGGAAGAACAGCATGTACTTTTAATCACTGAGTCATCCCTCAAGTTCTATGAGTCCTGCCTAAAAGTTTAAAAATATTCCAAGTAGAATCAAACTTGAAAACAAGCCTTTATTTAAATGAATAACAAACACATTGAAAAGGAAGTAGTTGCTATACTCTCACTTACAAAAGCTTCAAAGACAATAAAATATCAAGGAATAACCCTAACCAAGGAGATAAATGGCTTCTATAATGAAAGCTTCAAACTTCTGAAGAAAGAGAATAAGAGAGCCATGAAATATTGGAAATATCTCCTATATTTGTAAATCTGTAGAATTAATATTGTGAAAATGACCATCCTGCCAAAAATAATTTACAGATTCAATGAAATACCAAAACAAAATACCTATAATGTTCTTTATAAAAATAGAAAAATCTATCCTAAAATGAATCCACAAAGACCCTGAATAGCCCAAATAATCCTGAGTAAAAAGAACAATACTTGATAGATTAGCATTCCAGATCATCATCTACATTCTAGAACTATAGTAATACAAATAGTTTGGTGCTGTTACAAAAAGGAATGTGTAAACAAATGGAGCAAAATGGAAGAACCAAGTATGCATATGAGTGCGTATTAACTACAGCTATCTGATATTTGACAAAGAAGGCAAAAACACACTGGAGAAGAGATAACATATTCAACAAAAGGTGCTGAGGAAACCAGATATTCACATGCAGAAGAATGAAATAAGATCACATCTATAACCCTGCACAAAAGTTAATTCCAAATCAATCAAAGACTCCAATTTGAAAATTGAAATGCAAAAAAATGATACAAGAAACATAGGTGGTACCTACAAGATTGCTACATGAAAGGATTTTCTGAGTAGGAAGCATTTTACCTGGGGGTTAAGTCCACAATTGACAAGTGGGACCAGGGGAAAGCCTATCATATTGTGTTTAATTTTCTTAATTGTTTTATTCCATTTTAATATTTTGTTTATACATTTATAATTAAAATGTTGATACATGGAAGTCATAATTTGGAGATGTTTTATCAGGGTAATATCATGAGCACCTTCACTAATTTGTGTTAGAAGTATATTCTTCCTGTTCATATCTTGGCTATAATATATTTTATGAAGGATGTTATTCAGGAAATTATTAAATTATTAAAAAATGTTAAGTATTGTTCTTAAAGAAATTATGGGTAAGTGCTATTCTCATACATTGATATTTAAATTATAGACCCAAGATACAAAGTCTGCAAAATATGAAGACTCACATATCAAATTCCCTTTAAAGACATAGAGATATTGCTATGTCTTTAGATAAAAATTGTTATTTCTTTCATTTGTGAATACTAATTTGAGTCTTTTGAAACAATATCTTTGAGATTAAGAAGCCAGAGTTCTAGGATTGAAGTGTTGGATGAGTTATGATCAGTTATAATTATATGAAGAAATATATTTTTAATATATCTATATATGAAAACATCATGTATCTCCTTAATAACAAACATACGTATTTTGTTGCACTTAGGAGAAAATAAAGATTGTTCTTATTCTTGTTGATTTATGAAAAGTTGAAGTTTCAGGGTTTACTAACATGATAGAAAAATCAGAAGGCCAGCAAATCAATGAATCTGTGATCATCAGTTTTACATATTAACCAAACTGTGCTATAGGACCCCCAGAAATTGGATATTTGTGAGACATTATTACAGTTGACTCCCTGAAGATTTTTTCTGATGGAGATTAACATTTGAATTGGTAGACTGAATAAAATAAATTGCTCTCTGTAATAAGATCATGTATCGGGCTGGAGGTTAAGAGCACTGACTGCTCTTCCAGAGGTCCAGAGTTCAATTCCCAGCAACCCCATGGTGGCTCACAACCATCTGTAATGAGATCTGGTGTCCTCTTCTGGCCTGCAGTCATATATGCTGTATACATAATAAATAAATACATACATACATACATACATACATACATACATACATACATACATAAAAGTTCATGTCTCATGGATTCATTTGATGGTCCACATAGAACAAACAAGTAAGCGAGGGTAGATTCTTTGTTTCCTCATGGTCTTTGAGAGGGAACTCTGGTCTGCTTTCAAACTCAGAATGGACCTTATGCCATTGACTCTCCTAGTTCTCAAGCCTTGGGACCACAGATTTGGGGATGCCTCAGACTCTATATAATTATATAAGACAATTACATATACTTCCCCCTTCCCAACACACACACACACACACACACACACACACACACACACACACACACACACACACACACACATTGTGTTAGCTGATAGACTGCTACAGATCCGGACCTCAGGACAGAAAATTGGGATGAGGCATTTTTTATATTTACCCTAACCTACCACTGCCTGAATACTCCTGCTAGGACATATTGAAGAATTTTAAAGCCTGCTCTTTTACATTTATAGAAGCCGTTCTTGTGATATAGATTGAAAGGAATTTTCTAAATGTAAGCTAGAAGAGGAGACCTGGAGAGATGGCTCAGAGATTAAGAGCACTTGCTGCTTTTCCTGAGGTCCTGAGTTCAATTCTCAGCAACCACATGGTGGTTCACAACCTTCTATAATGAGATGTGGTGCCCTCTTCTGGCATGCAGGCATACATGCAGGCAGAACATTTTACATAATAAATAAATAAATCTTTAAAAACAAAACAAAACAAAAAACTCCACCTCAACTTGATAAACTATGCTTTGTTAATGCCCGTGGGAGCCTGCCCCTTTCTGAAAGGAGATCTCAAGGAGGAGTAGATTGGGAGTGGTGGGAGTTAAGGGGAAGAGAGGGGTAAGGGAGGAAGTGGAGGGAGGGGGGAAGTGAGGAGAAGTGGGGAAGAGAATGGGAGGAGAGAAGGGAGGGGAAACGGAGGTCAGGAAATAAAATAAATGAGTACATTTAATTAATAATAATAAAAAACAGAAATAAATAAATTTTTTTTTAAAAAAAGAGAAGACTTGAGTGTGAGAACTTAAGCAGACTTGTTAATTATACTTCAAAGCTTCCTAGTAATTAGAAGTTACTCATCAGAGGACCTGAGCCTTGCAAAGTATGAATTCACTCATTATTTCTATATAAATGTAAATGTGACAAATATGTGTGTTCACTCAGAAGAGTTACGCACCTTCCTAGCCTGCCTGTGTGACCACTGTGATTTCCACTGGACCCCAGATCCTTCCTCCCATCGCTCTGTCAACACTTGATTTATCTGGGACACCCAGCTGTTTTACCTAGTGAGAAACATGACCACTTTCAATTCAATGTTAGGTAGAAACTGAAACTTCATCAAGTAGCCAAAGTGAAGACTGAACACTGTGATAAAACAACAACAAAGAGAAAAGAAAAGAAAAAGAAATGAATTTCAAGAATTTTAATAGAGAGGTAATTATTTGAGGACGTTATTTTTAATCAGGATGATTTGGTCTCACTGAAATGTAGCACATTAATCCATAATGCTTTCTCATTAGCAGAAAAGCAATTAAAAATAACCACAACTGAGTAACTGCACCACTGTTTTTAGATGCCTAATTACAGAGCCTCTTTAGGGCGATGGAAATGCCCGCTTATTAGAGCACAGTTCTTATTATGTGGAGCAACAGACTACAGCCAACATAAAAGGTGACATCTTAACTTGGCCATTTGCCATGATGGAATGTGTGACTAAATGATTATTTGCATGTATGTTGTTGATAACTAATTCTGGGTGAAGTTTTTGGCTTAAGGGAACAATGAAGGATAGGAAAGGAATATAAATTGAAGTTATGTCAAAATGTTTAATAGGGTGATTTCACATTCATAATTTAACAAAAATTAACATATGCCTCCATTTTACAAAGATCAGGTGTTCTCCTTTCCATAATCTAAATCATTTAAGTCATCTGAGGCTTTTCTTCTGTTGGGTAGTATTTTAATTAGACATCTGTGTACTTTCACATTCATCCTCTCAATATCTTCAGTTTTGGACATTTATGGGAATAAATAAAATCTGGATGCATATTCTAGAAATTAAAAAAAAGCATTGGTTTCCATCATCTGAGAAATTTTATGCAGCTTCACCAGTAAACCTAAAACCTGACAGATAAAGGCTCCTCATTATTGGTTCAACCTCCTTTGATTCCTTGGTAGCCATCTTGGTTGAATTTCTGTCACTTTTATAAAATGGACTGATCAAAGCAGTTTGAGGAAGAAAAAGTTTATTCAGGCTCATAGTTCCAGAATACAGTCCACCACGGCGGGAAATCCTGGGAGCAGGAACTTGAGGCAGCTGGTTATACTATATCTCTAATCCAGAGGGTAATGACTATTTGTCCTCTGCTAATTTATTTCCTTTTCATATCCTCCATTATCCCAGAGAACAGTGCTAGCCACAGTTTGAGGTCCTTACAATTTAACTTATAAAATCAAGATCTCTCAGGGATGCAAAGATACCCATCCCTCAAGTACTCTAGATCATATAACACTGACAGTTAAGATTAAGTATCACAGTTTCAACAATTTTTAATAGTTTCCTCCTTCACTGAGCACGTATGTTTGCTAGAGTACAATCATTTTCTATGGAAATGATTTCTAATTTCAATAGAGGATCCTGCCCTCCAATGCTCCAAATATATGACCCATTCCAAAATTCCACAAAACAAAATTGTTAGAAAAGGCAGTTTGAAAAAAATAACTTTAGAACATCTATATAAATCACTAGTTGTCAGGCAAATCTAGTTTCTCATTCTTACCATGTCTGAAGAGCTGACAGACCTTCAACATAATTATCCTCTACCGTGGACCTTGGTTCTCTTCAATGTAAAATGAGACTTGTCATGCATGGTTTCTAATGTTCCTACAGTTTTGACATTTACCGACTTGAATCTAAGAAACCAGGCTTTCTAGGCTGTCAAAAGAATTGCACTGTGTTTTTGTACTCATTGTGAAGTGGTTTGTGCGGCTATCCTCAACTTCCATTAGCTGCCTTTGAAGCTGATAGGAGCTGAGGTCTGTAACCTCCTAATCAAAAAGTCCTCTCAATGCTCTGTGAAAGCAAAAAGAGACCTTATTTCTTGAAAGGGAATAAATAGTTTCTCTGATTGCTTGTAGGATGAGCATGTCCTATTAGGATCTATCTCCCAATGGCAAACATTTTCTAGTAGAATATTAAGTGAGCATTTTCCTGTTGTCCTAGAATTGAACCAATGTTTCAAAGCTGAGCTCAACACTGCTGAGCACTCTAACATCTAAGGTCAAGTGCCATGAGGAGGTCAGATCAACCACTTTTCTTCAGGATTAATTAAGAGGATTAACAACTTAGCTCTTCTAACCTCTGCCATCTCCTCATATAAGATGTCATAAACCACTTAGTATCCATGAAGGAGACTTTGAAAATGAAGTGCTCTATCAAACTCATTCATTAAAACTAATAGTACTTGTGGACAGTGGCATTGTTCTTACTACTAAGCTTAATGCTTGCTGATTTGAGTAGCTACTTTTATATACTTGGTGTCCTCCAAAGAACAGACAGTGGTCCGATTATTTCTGAGAATATTGTCAAGGATCTTGGTATTATAGGCTTTTATCACTCTTTTATGTGATATAAAAGGGGAGTTAGTATTTGAATTATGGAGTTGTATCCACCTCTGTTGTATTGGTATCTGAACAAAGAAGGATTGCTGCAATGTTCTATTCAATGATGCTAGATAGAAAAGTGTCTTTTGTATGAGTGGCTATAAAATTATAGATCATTAATTCACAATGTTTATCAATATAGAATTGAACAAGAATTCAAGTCCCCTCATGACTCCACATGCAAGATTACTGGGCAGAGGAAAAGGGATTGTGGGAAGCTACGGATAAAAATAAATTACTTTTTTATATGACAATGTTTTATCCAACTGAATACTACTGCTTCATAAGAAAAGAACTAAAAATTAGGAAATGCTCAACCAGAACCAGGTTTTAACCGGCATTATCAAAACCTTTATGTTTCTAGCCTCTTATCATACGTTTTATCCTAATGTGGAGCATGTGAACATAAATAAAGAGGAAGGTAGTGTCTTATGATCACTAAATATTCTAGAGATTGGTCCTCAGGAGAGTTACAACCAGGTAGCCTGAGCAGAAGAAACGGAAAGATCAAATTTTGAATTTAGTTGAGAATAAATTTTAGACAACAAACAGAATAGATCTTAATCATCAAAATCAAGCTGTTCTAATTGCACACAGTAACAGAAATTTCAGAAAGAAGCAAAGATATACAAAGTCTCTCTAATATGAAAGGAGGTTTCTTCATCAGAATATAGTTGGTGTCATTCATTTAGGAAAATTAAATGCATGCCTATCAGAAGTTAAGATTCTCTAAAATTTAAGGAAGAACAAAACAAAACAAAATGAAACAAATCCACTGCCATCTCAATTTTCCTATCTATGGCCTTGGGTCGAAGGAAATTTGTTGCTTTGATTTTGAGTTCAGAATAAAAATTTAAATTTAATTTTTTTTTTCAGTTTCACTAAGATTCTTTTTTCTAACTAGGAAGATCCATAGGAAATTTAGAGTGCAAATGAGAAAGATCGTTTTCTGAAGCATGGTGAAGCTCACTATTAAAACTCCTAACCCTTCAGGGCTAGAGATGACCAAGGAGTTAGGAACACTAGTTGAAGTTGCGGAGAACTCAGCTTTGGTTTCCACCAAAAACACCAGGACGTTCACAACTGCCCGTAACCCCAGACCCAGAGGCTCAGGTGACCTCTTCTATCCTCTGTGGGAACCTTTGCTCACAGAGTATATATATATATATATATATATATATATATATATATATATATATATATATATATATATATATACACACACACACACACACACACACACACACACACACACACACACACACACACTCAGGCACTTACATACACATTAAACAAAATAAATTTATTACTATTTTAAAAACCCTAAGTTCAAAGATAGTAATTCCTCTTCTCTTTCTGTCTTTCAGATCTTACTTGTATTTCAGGGTTTTTTTTTAGCAAATAGGTGAATTGTTTGATATATAGCCTGCTCTAAAATATTTTGTCTTTTATATTTTAATACTAAAAGTTCTTAAAAGTACATTATCTGGATAAACAACTTTGTCTGTAATCAGCAGAATTAAAGGAAAAATAAGTAATTGTGGTAAACTTCTGTAACAACAAAAGGTTTCCATGTCTTGAATTTGGTGACACCTGGGATCAGCCTACAGAATATTTTCTTTTGCTCAAATGTTCAACGTTTAGTTGCTACTCTGCCTCTGTCAAGTGAGAATGAACACTCTCTAATTTAATTCTCTAGTATGCAACTATTAATTATATACATATAAAATAATCAACATCATGATATCTTGAATATTAGTAGTGTAAGGCGAACTGCTAAAGGATCTTTTTTTTTTCTTCAGAGCTGAGGACTGAACCAACCCAGCGCCTTGTGCTTGCTAGGCAAGCGCCCTACCACTGAGCTAAATCCCCAACCCTGGGACTTATTAATATAAAACCTGGAGCCAGATATTGGGGGTGAAAACTGAAAGATCAGGGAAATAGGACAAACCACAGCCAACCTCACCTTACCAACTCCTCAGTCTCCAGAGAATTCCTGTTTCCATAAATCTTCATACTGAAAGCCTCTGAGTCCTCGCCCCTGAGGTTCCCAGTTGAACTGCTGCTAAAAGACTCTAGTTCCTGGTTCTCATGCCTTATATACATTTCTGCTTCCTGCCATCACTTTCTGGGATTAGTGGTGTGTGTCCTTCCCAGGCAGACATGAGATCTCAAGTGCTGTGATTAACGGTGTGTGCCACCATGCCCAGTTCTGTTCCAAGTGTGGCCTTGAACTCACAGAAATCCAGCTGGATCTCTGCCTCCCGAGTGATAGGATTAAAGGTGTGTGTCACCACCGTCTGACCTCTATGTCTAACCTAGTGGCTGGCTCTGTTCTTCGTGTGTGTGTGTGTGTGTGTGTGTGTGTGTGTGTGTGTGTGTGTGCATGAGTGTCTCCTCTGTGGTTTGGAGCAATATCAATTGTATCTGTGGCAGAATTGTGTCTCACAGCCAGTCCCAAGTTTGCGATACAACAGGTTCCATTCTTCTTCACCAAGATATTCTTTGATTTCAAATCTCTATGAGATGACTTTCCTTGGTTACCAACAATTTCCGTGTGAAGATGGGCAAGACCACTTCCTATGGAGAGAGAGAGAGTTTGGTCATCCCTTCCACTGTAACAGTGTATCTATTCAAGTAATCAAAAGGGATCCATGCTCATGGTAATCCAATATCAGCCACAGCTGAGTCCAGCGCCCTTGTCTTTGTTATCTGCTGCTATAAATCCTAGGATGTTTAATGGTGTAACATCACAGGCTGGTAAATCTCTGCCTCTTGGAATCACAAACACTCTTCCCTATAAGAGAATATCTTCACAGCAGTTTCTTCTCTCTGTCACTTGCTTCGCCATACTTCTCCAAACTGACCTTTGCCAATGCTTTCTTGCAATAGTTCTTTGAACAAGCATTGGCAAAACCTCCGTCCCCAATAGCAGCATCACTACAGCCACCAACACAATAACAAGCAGCCAGCAACTTGGAGCAGTATCCCAACATAGTATGACCATTTTTGCTAAGTTATTTTTCATCATTTACATATATGTGTTGTGAATTCAATTTTTGTAGAACATTAGAGATAGGGAAATACAGATCCTTATCTCGTTTTAAGTGAGGATGGAATTATATTTTGCAGGAATGTCAGACCCATTCTAATGCTTTCAGAAGAATTTTGCTGAAAATTTAGAATGTCCCATGTTGAGTAAAAATACATTATTGTTTACATTGTAAACATAGTAAACAAATAGAACAACCTGTTTCAATGCATGCTCTACATCATGCCCTTGACATTTATATCTATGTGTAATTATTAATACAGTTTTCACTTCTGCTCATATCAATTAAGTGTATGATTGCTTGAGAAACCAAGCATACTGTCTCTGTATCTAAAGTAGAAGCTGGGAAGATATAAAAACAGACCAGCTAATTCTTAGCTTAGGTATAGAATACTTAAATATATATCCAACATGAATTTGAGCTATGATTGTAATTGTCAGGTAATGATTAAAAGAAGAAAATAGGCTAGATAAAGCTAAATTTTCAAAAGGAGTGCAAAATATAAAGTGTGACATGTATTGGTTGTAGCCAAGAAGGTCATATTGCAAAATGTCCTACTATGGAATGGATATGTAAATTAATGGAATAGGAAGATTCCTTCAGATAGATAAGAATGGTCAGCTTCACAGAGAACCATTGACAAGGAAGCTCTTCCCAAAGAACTGAATCTCAAGTAACCAAACTTCACCTTGAGGACTTCATAACCCTGTCCTATATTTTATCCACTGCCATTTGTGGCAACATCTTCTCTTTTTCAAAGGAGAAGAACTGTGTATATTTTTGTGGAATTTTTCCCTTCTTGTGTGGAAGATTTATGTTGCTTTTTTACTTCATAACAAATTTTCAGATGAACACTACCTAAACTATTTTTATAAGTCACTTTGTCTAGAGAGCCAAATTCAGACATGAGAGGAAAAGGGGATGAAATGGCACAGATTTAATCATAGTGTGTTTCCCACCACTTCACACCGTTTAATACTAGATAGATAGAGAGGGATTTGCATATCGCATATATTAGTATATATTGGAAACTATTATTATTATTATTATAGTTTATGCCTAATTGATACAGCTTCTATAGATATAAACAACAGACAAGGTGATATAAGCCTTGCAGTCAATACAGCCCAACACAATTTTTGAGAAAAGAGTTTGATTGGAGGAAATCTATTCTCGATTACTTACATGCTACTATAATTACTTGGGGCTAAAAGTGCAAAATTGAATATATTTAACAGAGATCGGCCCACTAAGGCTTTCAGAGTAGCCCTATTTTTGTCAAATACAAGCATAAATAAACTTGAGTCTTTGTAACTAACCAAGTACCTTTATCATACATGACTTCATCTCTAATTATTTTTTATGGTGGTGTATATATTCCCATTTACTTATCTGTTAGTTGAAGACATCCCCACCATCTGGATGATTCACAAAGCCAATTTAATCATTACAACACTATGTTAAATTTAATAAGATATTCATTTCATCTTTTCAAATTGCTGGCACATATCAAACATAACTGGATGGCTAGTTAAGAGTAAACTCTGTGTAAGCCCATTAAAGGTACTAAAGCCTAGCCCTCATTACCACTTAGGAATAATTGCTTTTCTACATTAGTGAGAAACTCTGGGTGTTGCACTTCTTCTTACAGGGTGGATTGTTTAATGATATGTCTTTCAAGGTTCTTCTAAAGACTACATTAAAGTTCTTAGTATTTAATTACCTCACTGATAAACTTGATGCTGTATTGAATTTTCAGTAAAAGCCTTTTTCCTTTTGTAATTTCTTTTGTCAATTTAACTTAACTATTAAAATCAAAATATAATGATATTATTTTTCCCCTTCACTTTCCTCCCACAAACCCTCCCATGTTAATACTTTCAAATCCATGGGCTCTTTTCCTGTAGTTGTTACACACACACACACACACACACACACACACACACACACACACACACACACACCCTACTGAGTTTGTTTAATATTAATATTGCTTTAATGCATATGCTTTCAGGCCTGACCTTGGGGAATAACATAACTAATTAAGGGGATCATCACTAGGAATGGTTAATTCTCCCATTCTCAACAATCTCCAGTTGCCTGCACTTATTTGTCAGAGGATAGGGACCCTGTGAATTTTCCCCTTCCATTTTAGTATGTTTGTTGATATTTATTAAGATCTTATTTAGGAAGATATGACTGAGTTTTCATGGATACAGGTCTCTTGTCAGTTCTAAGAGACAGGATCCTAAGACAGATTTTCTGGTTCTCTGGCTCTAAACACCCTTCCCATCCTCTCTTCTGTGATGTACCCAGAGGCCAGGTGTGGAAGTTGTGCTATAAATGTATCCCTCTGCATTCTAATCAGTCATGATCTTCTGTCTTGGTCATCATTGCTATGAAGAAAATCTTTTGGATGAAGGGTAAGGGCACCATTTATCTGTGGATATAAGGACAAGTTTTAGAAGGCAATTAGGGGTTATATTGGTTCAGTATTGTTGTGGTATTAGGTTTTTCTCTAAGATCCGTGACCGCACTTGTGACAGAAAGTGGGATAATTTTCCAATACCAAGCATGATTTAACTCCTCTCTAGAAGGCTTTAAGTCTGACTAGACAGCTATTGGTTTCTGGAAAGATATGAGTGTCATTAATGCACCTTTAAAGATATCTTGCCTTGCAGGTCTTTGTTGTAGTTCTTAGGCATCACAGCTGCTGATCACATCAGTGGCTTCCATCCCTTGGAAGTTTACATGTCAACTTCTCGTACTATGACAGCTGGTCCTCCAGGAGGAGACTTTCAGGTCAGATCTCCAATACAGTTCCTCTGAGTTCTGTTTTAGAAGTGTGTCATGTCCTCAGCAATGGAGACTTACCTTCTGTATCTGGAGGCCACCAAATGCAACAGCAATGGCCTACATTGTTATGAGTCCCTTGGATTCCAGTGATCAATTTCTCAAAAGGGGGCATCTCATGTCTGGTACTAGGCTTCTGTTACACAGTCCATGACTCTTGTGGGGAATATTTTCAGCCCAAGTGCCATTACTGTACTTAATTTAAACTATATATGTATGTGTGTATGTCTCTGTGTGTACATATATGTGTGTGTGAATATATATATATATACATATATATTCTATATAATGTTATAGCTATACTTTCTTCTAATTCTAAAATCCCCTCTGGTTAGCAACCTGAGTTTCCTGAAGTTTTCCATAAAGTAGTAGGGAAAATATTTTATAGTTTAATGTTTAAAAGACTAAGATAAAATGGTTGGGTGGTAATTGGCTATAAATGAGATGAAAATGCAATTATCTCAACCTGGAAAGGGGTTCATAAATTCTCTGAGAAGCTGTGGTAAATGAAGGCTGGTGGGGTAAGGTAGAGTCAGTTTTCCTCAATTCTGCTGGTTCTAAAAGGCTACCTATGCTCCAGTAAATAATCTAACATTCATGCCCAGTCAGAGTTAAATGTATTCAGTTGTTACTTAAGGAAGGAAAGAACATGTGGATTTGGGAGGGAAATTCATATTATAGACCTTACAAAGGTCTTAGAGAAGGAAAAACTTTACTACCAACATCTAGAATGCTGAAAAGTAGTCCCATTCATATTTTGATTTTTTTTCCAGACACAACTTCATAGTTACGATATATCTACATTGCCCATTAAATAGCTGGATAGTCTGTATTTTAGTTATTTCTACACAGTACATTTTTTCATGGAAAATGGAAAAATAAATCTACTAAAAACACATTAAACTTGATTAGGAAATTTTTGTATTATATAAAATATTGAGATGAATATAATACTGAATCTACATTTACAGCATGGATATTTATGTTTCCTTCAGTATTTTTTCTTGTTCATGAGTTATTTATATATTTTGTAATACAGTATCCCAAGCAAGATTACATTCAGTGTCTAAAAGATCACAGTATAGGATTTTAAAAGGCAGTGTTCCAGTGAAGAAGAACCAGGATAAGAAGTCTATATTTCTGGGATGAGACTTTAAAATTTAGATTCAGTGATAGCCATTTCAAAACAATAATTATTTAGTAACTAATAATAGTAAATAATAATTTAATATCTAGTTTATTTATTGGCTATAAAAACAATTTGGAATTTCTGCTAGGTCTTTTTCTAGTGATGTATCTTACTAAAAACATGGAAAGATGTAAAAAAAAAAATCACCCTTCCTCATGTAGGATATCTTGAACAATTCGCTGTTTTTCTGAACAATTCTTTACTCATACACATAGCAGTTGATAAGTTTCTACAGACTTTGCAGAGCATGTATACATAATGACCATCAGTTGATCAAAGAATTTAAGAATTTTAAGTAGAACTTAAGTAAACTTTCATCTCCACAAAAAGTCCAACCAGTAGTAAAAGGTAAAATGTTATTCTGCAAGGCACATTTATGACTGGTTAGAATTCTATGTGAGGCTTGTGAGAACCCAACTCTAAAATTATCTTAATTTCCAGCAAAAGACCCAGACTTTGAGGGGAGACGTATTCACTTTTAGAGTATCACTTCCTGGCATGCTTCTGAGCCTAAATGGAATCGAAAGCTAGGCCATTAGACTGTGAGCAAGTATGTGAAAAGAGTTTATCATCAAATGAGTGTTGTCAAGTTGCCAAAGTCAGCATTCTGGACAGAACTATCAACAACCAGTATAGGGTGAAAACTGTACTTCTTTAATAGATTGCAAGCAGTGACAGCATGTCTTACAATTTGATTAACAAGAGGCTAAAGCCTTATAACCTCTGCTACAGTCTTTGCTCCTTAACACATGGCTCATGTGGAAAAAACAAAGGTCTGTTTCATTAAGGCATGTCTGGCCTAATATAAGGATGCTGATGGACTATTGGATAATAGAAAATGACTGGCTAGTGAGGAACTAGAGGAGAAGAAGCAAAGGGCTGAGGAAAATGAATTTGGAAGTACTAGAATAGAAAGACTAGCATAAAAATACAATAGAAAAGGACAACTTGACGACCAGTAGCTCATAGCCAGTATCTATGTGACAAACACAATTCAATAAATATAATAATCCACACAAAAGTACTTAAAGTTAAAAGTCACATGATCCAACTCAGTGGATGCAGAAAAATTCTTTGACAAAACTGAACACATATTCATGATAAAAGCCCTTGTATGTGTAGGACTCTAGGGAACATATCTAAACATGATAAGAGTTGTATGTGAGAAACTTTGGAAAGGAGTATTTGGCATGTCACATATTCTGGTAGCTAAAAATAAATTTTTTCAATCCCAAGCTAATTGTGATGCAGTAGAATTCTACCTGACACTTTCTATTGTAGCTGGAGATCCAGTGGGCCACATCTGTTTTTATCTCATTCGTTTTCTCTCTTTTGTCCTCACCTACTTCAGTAAACGTTATACATGCAAAGTCTTACTTTGTGTTTTTTTCTACTTTCTGAATCACTAAATAATCATTTCCTGTTTCATTCACAACAGTTGCTAGATGATTTAGAATGGTTTTTTTTTGTTGTTGTGTTTTACTGAGAAATGTTTAAATTTTGCCTTGACAAATCAAAATTTGTTAGCTTTGTACAGACTTTGTAAAAGTTATAATTAAATGGTTGTAAATAAAGACATACTAAAATAGTATTGATAATTATAGAGAGTATAAGTATACATTAGTAGTTATGCATCTATTAAAATTGTCAAGAGGTTCACAGACTGGCAAACTAGGCAATCATGGTTGCAGATTTTCCAAATTACCAGCATTTATATCAGTCAGTGTTTACAAGCTGTTCAGTTGGACTTTGCTGTTTTATTCTGTTGTTGCTCTGTCTTTCTTTTTATTTTTTAATAAAGATTTTCTCTGTGTAGCCATGGCTGTCCTGAAACTTCCTCTGTAGACTAAGATGGTCTAGAACCCAGAGATCCTGCCTGTATTTGTCTTCCAAGTGCTGGGATTAACCATGAATGGCTGATGTTTTATCCTTAAGCAAAATGTTATTGTTGTATCCAATGTCTTTAAGCCTCTATTAATAAAAAGAATATTATTTGGCTATTGAATTTAACTAGCTTTATAATATTCAAATGTTCAAAATGACATTCTGTGACATTTCAATACTATTAAAATGATCTATATGTTAATCTGTATAATTATATTTTTATTTAAACATATAGAACTTAAATCATGTCATAAATACAGGAACTAATAATGGAGCACTATCCTATTGACATTTAAAATTTATGTCACATGGCCCACAAGTATCTATTTTTCACAAATTAAACAATTGTAAAAATACATTTATTCTTTCTTTGACTATTGTTATTTACTGTTTTGAAAGCAAATAAAATTATCTTATGATAAGTAATATAAAAATGAAAGAATAAATACTCTACCATTACCATAATTACCTTCAGTTGTCTATTTGCCATAAAATATGATCACTTGGGTAAAAGGAACCTCGGCTGAGGAACTGCCTCCATCAGGTTGACCTGTGGAATATCTCTGAAGGCATTGTCTTGGTTTCTAACTGATATTGGAGGGTTCAGCCCACTGTGTGGTACCAGCTCTGACAAGTTTGCCTGAGGTTGTGTTAAAAGGATGGTGAGGAAGACAGACTAAGCAAAACAGTAAATTTCACTGCTTCCCGGTCTCTGCTTTAGTTCCTGACTTCAGCAGCCACTTGGCTTGCCTCTGTCAGCAACTATAACCTGTAAGTCAGATAAACCTTTTCCTCTCAGAGTTGATTTTGGTCAAAGTCATTATCATAGCCACAGAAAATAAAACATGACAATCATAATTTTATTACTCATATTCATAATTATCCTCAAATACATATATTGAGAAGTATTCTGGCATGCTGTTAATGGACCATATTAAGCCAGGGACACATACTACAATGCCAGTATTTTTTCAAAAGAAAACTAAATATGAATTCTAAACATTCACTTATAATATCTGACTTAGCTCCTTTATGTAATATTTGGGATATCTATTTCATAGACAAAAATGAAATTGCTTGAATACACTTCTTAAACAATTTACATTCTATAACTCAAGTGGATAAGACAGGAAGCAAACATTGATAAATATGGCACATGACATCCTTGTGATTTACATGTGACACAGGTGGGTTTAAGATAGACCAACTATATTAAAACTGTAAGATAAATAAAATAGCCTTATCGTAGATGATTAACACAGTGTGACATGGAAATATACTCTATGATAAGGACTATGTTAAGACTTCTAAAAATTAAATAACAGAAAAATAATTCAAAATGTCTTATCATATCTGCAGTTTCCAGAACAGAAATCAAGACACCCCAGTCTACTTAAGATATAATGTTCTGGGATTTATTATTTTTAATAATAAAGGATCAAAATGAAAGACAGCCATATAAAACAAGGTGGTAACAATTACAATTTTGAGTAGAGACTCCTATTTTATAGTTCAAATACATAGGTTTTTAGTTGTTGGCTCAATGTCTATGAATCTAGAAGGAACATTATGATATACAATATACAGTTCAATTCAAGTAATCTTCATCTAAGGTATTAACATATCAAGAGTAACTTGCCTAAGAAACTTACATACTTCATTTTTTTTTTTAAGATTTGTTCCTCTCAGTTTCCCTCCCAATGCCTGCTGAAAAGCACCCAAAGAAATAGGAAGTTTACTAAGACCAATTGTTTTATATGAACTCCCTTCAGGGGCCAGATAACCAATTACAACTGCTGGATGTTGTTCCACTCATTAACTGGAGATGAGAATCTACATCTGTGCTCTGTCCTACATACCTTCTTGAAACCAAGTGCAACCAATAAAGCTG
Organism: Peromyscus californicus insignis; assembly: GCF_007827085.1. Lineage (NCBI taxonomy): Eukaryota > Metazoa > Chordata > Mammalia > Rodentia > Cricetidae > Peromyscus > Peromyscus californicus. The sequence continues at coordinate 35,918,137 of NW_026294447.1, read as the reverse complement.
TGCCGTGAGCTGGCACCAGGAGAAAGCAAGTGGCCTTCTCCTCTCAGTGCTGTTCCTGCCTTTGCCGCCTTTCCCAAAGAATCAGCAGAACTGAAGTAATTCTGATTCATGTCATTACTCCAGCCTACCCCCGTGCCCTACTAAACACCTACAGTGATCACCTTACGTGACATGACATGTCCGTTCTTCAGTAAAACAAAAAGGAGAAACTGTGGGAATATTTTTCTAAGAAGGTTGTATAAAACTTGTTTTGATAAATCAACCTTTCACCAAATTAACAATATTATTTGAGATAATTAATAATTGTGAATTCATTGTGCTTAAACACTGCGTATTCAACCTGTTCAGAATTAACTAGCCTCTAAGAGAAAACATTATAATCAATCTTGATATGCTTCGAACACCTCAGTGTACCATGTTCCTTTTTCCCCCTGACTCAAAAGAATGCATATCTGTGTGAGATGTGGTGACCAGGTCCAAGACCATTTCTATCTCTTCCCTCTCTCACCCATCTTTCTCTCACACACATGCATAGACAATGATTAAAACAACACATGAGTATAAATGAGTAAAACAACACATGAGCATAGAATGATAATATCATATTGTGACTTTGTGTGCCATTCTGAGTCAGTAACACCAAAAAAAAAAAAAAAGATTTTCTTCCTTATGAAGTCCCAGCCAAAGATTAAAGCAAAAATGATTACTTTCTACATATTTGCTGTGCTGCTCTTCATATAAAGAGGTTGGCTTTTTTCACACCTTCTACTCCTCTTAGATTAGAATTCTTTTAAATTAGAACAGAAGAGACCAAAGCTCTTGAATAAGTCAGGCCCACTATTAGGTAAAGGGCACCAAGAGTTATTCTTGTTCCTTTATACCATATTACCACAGTCTTCATTTATAACCTTTCAATTATATATTTTTTCTTTATTAAGAAATGTTCTATTTACTCCATATACCATCCACAGATCCCCACTCATCCCTTCTCCCACCCCCAGCCCTCTTTCCCAAGCCACCCCACATCCCCCAAGTAGAGGTCTCCCATGGGGAGTCAGCAGAGCCCAGCACACTGAGCCTAGGCAGATACAAGCCCCTTCCCACTGCACCAAGGCTATGCAAGGCATCACACAACAGGCACCAGATTCCCAGAAGCCTGCCCATAGACCAGGGACAGATCATGATCCCCCTGCCTGGGTGCCTCCGAAACAGTTCGAGCCAAACAACCATCTTCTGTATCCAGAGAGCCTAGCCAAGTCCCATAGGGACTCCACAGCCACAAATCTACAGTTCATGGGCTTCCACTAGTGTGACCAGTCATCTCTGCAAGTCTTCCCATCATGATCTCGACGTCCCTCTCCTGTAGAATCTCTCCTCTCTCTCATCAATTGGATTCCTGGAGCTCAGCCTGGCACCTGGCTGTGGATCTCTGCAGCCTCCATCAGTCACTGGACAAAGGTTCTATGATGACAGCTAGGTTATTTGCTAGACCGGTCACCAGAGTAGACCAGTCCAGGCACCCTTCAATTATATTTTTATAAGGCTTTTACTCCACTAAGCATCACAATTTTTTAAAACCAGAATTATTTGTTGTTCTATCAATATTGAGGATAGATCTATGTAGCAGCATACATGTTTGTTTACAGCTAACCTCAGACTATGCATGCCAATGAACAATAATATCAAGAAGCCAGATTTATGACATGACAAGATGTATAAGTCTTGTATGTGTACCAATTTAAGTCACCCATTGGGCTGACCCAGAATGGGTAGTTAAAGGTAGTGCACAGCACCCAACAGGGGTCAAAGGTGCACTGTGTTTATGTGGGGGCCATCCAAGTAGAAGTTCATGGTGAACATCTGTGACCATCCACCTAGAGTTGTATGGTGAACAACTGTATGTGTATTTGGAGTGTAATGCCCTAGGTCATCATCACATCTAAGGAAGAATCAAAGCAAAAGAATACAGTGGAGATAGAATGATTAGAGCGAGTCATAATAAATAAGCATATGGAGTCATATGGAAATAAGAAAATATTTACCTCCATTTCCTATGGAGGTAGAGTGAATTAGCCAGAGACACGAGAAGAATTGGGATGAAAGAATCTCAAGGACAAAGTTCAATAGTTGCCAGGCACTGATTAACATAAAAGACACTTAAAAACTCCAGGCTCATTGAATTAAAACTCTGGACACTAGTTCTAAAGAGCAAAGCCTTTAAAGTGACCAGAGAAACATTAACTTATGCCAGTGAGACAAAAAGAGAGATGGCATGACAACAAAACAGTAAAGTCACAGGGGGAAGAAATGTACCAAGCAATATAAAGTATATAGACTTTGCAAATATAGTACATATATTAAAATGAAACATGAGCATTTTAAGAAGGAGAAAACAATGAAAAGTGAAGATTAAAAAGCCAAATCTGTCAGGAAGAAATGAAATTATGTCAGTCAGAAAATGGAGTTTCTCACAAGAATTAAGAGCCTTGTAAAGAGCTGTTTCATATGTGCCAGAAACTACACTCCTACATATTTGGTTAAAAGGGAAAAGAGTGTGAATGAATACAAAGTCACGAGACTCACTCATGGGAGTGCCAATGGTAATTTACAGTGTAATACAACCAAACTGAAATGTTCTAAAAGCCCATCAACAAGCAAATGGATAAAATGACTATGGTACAGAGGCCCTCTAGATGTCCTAGTGAGTAATGCGCTTGATGTGGAAACCTACTGACCTGAGTTCAAGTTCCACAACCTACCTAAAGGCAGAAGGATAGACTAGTTTCACAAAATTGTACTCTGAACATGTGTGTGTATTGGCACTTTTGTTCTTCAAACAATAAATAATAATAAGAATGATGATGATGATGATGATGATGATGAAATAATGAAATTTAAAAGACTGCAATATAGAATATTATTCAGGTAAGAAGCTATAGCTGTAAAGTCTCATCAACTCTAATGTGAGCTCAACAAGGATGACACCAAGAAACTTGTCAGACTGCACAGGGAAAAGCCTCAACCCTATATAAAGTTCAACAGACAACTGCCTCAACACTCCATAAAGAACTATAGTCAACTGAATAACACTGGGAGAGGGAGAAGAGGCCCTTCCTGAAAAGAGCACACCAATTGTTTCTCCAGTGCCAGTCAGCCCCGTAATAATGCATACAATTATCATTATATGGACTCAATAGGTTATATTTGAGAATATATATTGTACACATACACATACATTCATATATAAATACACACACACACACACACACACACACACACACACACACACACACAATATGTGTGCATGCAATAACAATTGATGAAAACAGATGCCATAAATTTGAAGGAGAGCCAGGATGGGTATGTGAGAGGATTTAAAGAGAGGAAAGGGCAGGGAGAAATGTTGTGATTAAAATACAACCTCAAAACAAACAAAAACTAAATAAATCAAAAAAGAAGAAGAAATTAATACATGATTTTACATAGTTAAGACTCAAGGACTCTGAGGGAAGAAGTCCAGAAAATAGAGTATATATATATACTATAAAATATCATTACAGGCTTTAAAAATAATGTGTATTACCGGTGGTCGAGATAAATCTCTTCCACTCGCGTCCCCCAAGTAAATACATAGAGGCCTATATTAATTATAACTGATTGGCCAATTGCTCAGGCTTATTACTGACTAGCTCTTACACTTAAAATAACCCATAATTCTTTTTTTTTTTTTTATTTTGCAATACAATTCAGTTCTACATATCAGCCACGGATTCCCTTGTTCTCCCCCCTCCTGTCCCCTTCACCTTCCCCCCAGCCCTCCCCATTCCCATCTCCTCCAGGGCAAAGCCTTCCCCACAGACTGAGATCAACCTGGTAGACTCAGTCCAGGTAGGTCTAGTCCCCTCCTCCCAGGCTGAGCCAAGCAATCCTGCATAGGCCCCAGGTTTCAAACAGCCAACTCATGCAATGAGCACAGGACCCAGTCCCACTGCCTGGATGCCTCCCAAACAGATCAAGCCACTCAACTGTCTCACCCATTCGGAGGGCCTGATCATTTGACTATTTGTCCCTGTGCTTTATCCAACCTTGGTCTCAACAATTCTCGCTCATATAAACCCTCCTCATTCTTGCTAATTGGACTCCCAGAGATCCACCCAGGGCCTAGTCATGGATCTCTGCATCCAGATCCCTCAGTAGTTGGATGAGGTTTCTAGCATGACAATTAGGGTGTTTGGCCATCCCATCACCAGAGTAGGTCAGTTTGGGCTGTCTCTCGACCATTGCCAGCAGTCTGTTGTATGGGTATCTTTGTGGATTTCTGTGGGCCTCTCTAGCACTTTGCTTCTTCCTATTCTCATGTGGTCTTCATTTTCCATGGTCTCCTATTCCTTGTTCTCCCTCTCTGTTGTTGATCCAGCTGGGATCTCCCACTCCCCCAAGCTCTCTTTCCCTCGACCCTCGCCCTTCACTACCCCCACTCATGTCCAGGCTGTTCATGTAGATCTCATTCCATTTCTCTGTCATTGGGCGATCCCTGTGTCTTTCTTGGGGTCCTGTTTTCCAGGTAGCCTCCCTGGTGATGTGAGTAGCAGACAAGTCATCCTTGTTCCACATCTAGTATCCTGCTATGAGTGAGTACATACCATGTTTGTCTTTCTGTGTCTGGGTTACCTCACTCAGGATGATTTTTTCTAGATCCATCCATTTGTCTGCAAACCTCATGATGTCATTGTTTTTCTCTGCTGAGTAGTATTCCATTATGTATATGTACCACATTTTGTTTATCCATTCTTCAGTTGAAGGGCATCTAGGTTGTTTCCATGTTCTGGCTATTACAAACAATGCTGATATGAATGCAATCCCCATCAAAATACCAACACAATTCTTCACAAACCTGGAAAGAATAATATTCAACTTCATATGGAAAAACAAAAAACCCAGGATAGCCAAAGGAATCCTGTACAATAACCCATAATTCTTATCTATGTTTAGCCACATGGCTTGGTACCTTTTCTCAGTTCTGCCTTGTCAACTTGCTTCCTCTGTGTCTGGCTGGTGACTCCTGACTCAGCCCTCCTCCTCCCAGAATTCTCTTCTCTGCCTGCTCCACCTATACTTCCTGCCTGTCTACTGGCCAATCATTGTTTTACTTATCAACCAATCAGAGCAACGCATATTCACAGCATACAGAACGACATCCCACAGCACTGAATTCCTGTATCATCAGTTTAAATGTGAAGACACAATGTGCTTAGGAAAGACAGACATACCATGCACACATCAAGGGGAATACACAGGCACCCAATTACAAGGAGCTTTAACATTTCAGGAGTTCAGTGCTTTAGTTCAAGCTGAGAGGAAGGGAAGGGCTATAATAGAGAGGTTTCCTCTATAAAGTGGGTAAACACAACATCCAAAGAAAAAAATACGGAACACAAATATTTTGCATCAGGAGAGCAAAATCATTAATGTGCAGATACCTGAGCAAGTCTGTCATGTGACACCACTCTTAGCTCATCCACAGTGCTTCTTACTTTAGGGGGAGGGAAACTTGTGATTGTGTTCTTTCAGTGACTATTCGGATCACTCTAAGAGACCTTAAAATGTCCTTTCTTCTGATTTGTCTCCAAGCCACACTGAAATTAACATGCAAATCAGATGAGAACATCATGTCTCCTAATTAAAATGTTGTACTTGTTTAAAAAAAAAATCAAGAACTGCAGAAGAGAATGCTTTAAATAGCCCTTGCGTGGAATGTGGGAACAGGAGTCATGGCCACTCCTATTATTCAACATTTCAACTCACAGAGAATAAATAATCAAATAAGCATTCCTTTCTTCCCTCTGATCTGGTAGATCAAATCTGTTTTCAAATGTTTTCCTCTCAGTGGGACAAAGTGAAATGCTCATGTCATATTTTGCTTTTGTTAAATGATTTTTTTTTACAAGCAATTGAAGGCAAGCACTATGACCTAGAATGAGAATGTTCTTGTCACTAAGTACCTCACAGGGTCTATCATCTGCACATCACATCTGAGCATTATCTGATGGTCGTCATCTACAAGCATCAATCACAGCTATCAAACAACTTTGGCTTTCTCCTTGATCTCAAGTTCCACAAGATCTGGAAAGGAAAATCAGAGATAGAGTCATGGCAATTGCTACAAATGAATAGAGTTATATTTGCAATAAGTGTACTCTCCTGTTCAACAAAGAGTTGGGTGATATATGAGGGTTATATATGTTGGCCAATACATTTACAGTTCTTTTTTAATCTCCCTTCCCCCACAAAAATTACAAAACCAAAAAGCAAAACAAAACAAAACAGAAAAGAAAGTCAGTAGTGACTTTCTGGTGTGCCAAAGAAACACATTAGATGAGACCTAATCTTCTTCTAGTGTCACAGGCCAGCCCCACATGACCATACCAACACACTCAGAAAGATGTAGACAAAAGTCATAGACAGTTGGTATGATTTAAACGGGGAAAGGAGTTTGAAGAATAAGGCCAGCTTTTCATGTTTTTTATCAAACTTAACTAAATAATACAAACAGATGTATATACCAAGTGCACTGAATAAAACAAAATCAGGTACAGAATGTTCCATAAAGTATATTCACTGAGCTTAACTTTGTAGTGGCTTAGCCAAAATACTTGGTAGGAGGAGGCAGCAGCCACAAGAGTTCAAAGTCATCCTTAGCTACAAAGCAAGTTTGAGGCCAGCCTGAGCTACATGACAGCTCCTCACCAAAATAAATAAATAAATAGTAAGACAAACCCAAAACCAATTTTGATGAGAGCTGAGTTTAGATCTATTGTTTTATCTATTGAAAAAAAATAGTTCATCCAAAGTAACAATAATTAGTTATAATAAATCAGAGTGCACATAGAGAGAGACAGAGAGAAAGACAGAGAGAGACAGACAGACACACATACACACGAGAGAGAGAGAGAGAGAGAGAGAGAGAGAGAGAGAGAGAGAGAGAGAGAGAGAGAGAAAGAGAGAGAGAGAGAGAGAACACAGACAGATAAACAGACAGACATCTGGAGAGCAAAGTTAAGAACACAGAGTTTCATGAAACCCAGCAACACCTCAGACTCACTGTTTTTCCAAGATCAACCTTGAACTTCTAATCCCCTACATTATTTGCCTATTAATATGATATGATTAAAACACTTTTTAATGGAAGAATTTTAGGATACAGAAAAATTAAATCAGATTTCAAAGATATCTAGAAAATTAGTTTTGAAAGAAAAATGTTTGAATTGGAGAAAATATAGGCTTAGGTTCTCTCAGTTTGAATGCTACATTTTAAATTACATTTAAAATTTTATGGTACATTCAGTTATGACTCCTAAAATAACAATCTTAACAGAATGACAAGATTACTAATGACACCATTAACATTTTAGACACCAAGTATCATTCATATTATAATGCACATTTTTAAAGTCTGAAATATTTTAAGACGTTGAATAGCTAAAGCAATCATGAAAAAGAAGATTGAGGCATTAGACCTTCAATCTAAAATTACTTTACAAAGCTACAGTATCAAAACTGTCTGTGATGCTAACAGACAAGTAGACACATAAGCAATGGATCAGGTTACCAAGCCCAGATAATAACCCAAATATTCATAGTCAAGAGATTGACTGATCTTTATCAAAGATGTCAACATGTCAATAGTACCAATGGAGGAAAGGTGTTTTTCTAAAGAAATAAAAACCATAGTGTTTGAACACTGAATCCTTACATCCTAAAAGGAAAGTGTATTTGCATACTATACACACATAACACAAAACAGAACAGAGGCATAAAGTAAGACCAGAAGTCATGAAACTGGAAGAAAAAATAATAAGGTTTCTATGATAGTGGTTTTAGTAATGGGCTTTTAAATATTATACCAAGTCTGATAAGGGGGAGAGGGAGGGAGGGAAGAAGGGAGAGAAAGAGAGAAAGAGAGAAAGAGAGAGAGAAAGGAAGGGAGGGAGGAAGGGAGGCAGAGAGGGAGAGAGAGGGAAGGAGAGTGAGATGGAGAGAGACAGGGAGGGAAGGAGGGAGGGGGAGAAGGAAGGAGAGGGAAAGAGAGAGAGACAGAGAGAGACAGAGAGAGACAAAGAGAGAGAGAGGACAGAGGAAAGAGAGAGAGCATAAGAAAGCTCTGGAGAAATGGCTGAGCAGTTCTGAGTACTTGTTCTTGCAGATGACACATCTTAAAATCCCAACTGGCACGTGGAAGCTCACAACTGACTATAACTCCAGTTCCTTGAAGGAGATTCAGTGACCTCTCCTGACCTTTGAGGGCAATAGACACACATGTGCTGCATAGAAATACATACATTCAAAACATTCACGCATATAAAATAAAATATATCTTAAAAAAAGACAACTGAAAGATATCAAAACTGTTTTTACTGAGCAAAGTACACAATGGACAGCCAACAAAACAGGAGAACATATTTGCACACTGTGCATCCAATAAAGACATTCAGAGCATACAAAAACCTCATAGAATTCACTAGTATAAAAACCAACACCCCAATTCTATTTAGGAGTTGAGAAGTCTTATTTTTTTGTTTTGAGACAGGGTTTCTCTGTTTAGTTTTGGTGCCTGTCCTGGATCTCGCTCTGTAGACCAGGCTGGCCTTGAACTCACAGGGATCTACCTGGCTCTTCATCCCGAGTGCTGGAATTAAAGGCATGCACCACCACCTGGCTTGAGTAGTTATATTTATTAAGCATACAAAAAACAAGAAGGATAATGAAAAGGCAACTCTGTATTACTAATTATAAGAGAAATACAAATTACAACCTCGTTAATACACTTCCTCATCCCTACTTAAATGACTGTTACCAAAAAGCCCAAAGGTAAGTGTTGGTGAGAAAGTGATAAAGGGGTAATCCTTGTACAGTTTATAAGAATGTAAACTCTATAACCAATATGAAGAGCATTATTCAGATTCCTCAAATAATTTAAAGTGGAATTACCATATTTTCTAGCAATCCAACTTCTGAGTATATGTTCAAATGTGGTAAAATCAATATGTTAAAATGATATCTGCATTCTCATGTGCAAATCAGCATCATTTGCAACATTCAGGAAACAGAACTCACTTAATATAAGAAGATAAATGGATAAAGAAAATTTAACAAGCACGTGCATATGCATGCCTACAGAAAACATGCAGTTTTGAGATAAAACTGAATCTCACGATATGAAAAAAATATGATCAGGAAGATATTGTGAAAAGTGAAAATTTTTTACATATATGATTTTTATGGCTTTATACTCCATAATCATGTAATTTCAGCAATTCTATTTGAAAATTCAGGCGAACATATTTTGATATGAATGTTTCAGGCAAGCATGATGTCAGAAAGAAAAAGAGACAAACATAAAGATGTACAGAGCGAGACAAGGATGAGGAACTGGCTAGCGTGAGGTTATTTGAGTAAAATAGTCCCCAATGGGCTCAGGTATTTGAACACAAGGTCTCCAGTTAGAAGAGCTTTTAGGGAGGTGGTGTGACCTTGCTGGAGGCAGGAAGTCTCTGGAGATGGGCTCCGAGAGTTTGTAGCCTGGCCCCACTTCAAATTTATTCTTTGATCTGCTTCATGTTTGTGGTTGAAAATGTCACCTGTCTGCTTTCTACACCACCCCTCTACTACCATGCCTCCCTCGCTCTTATGGACCCTGGAACCATAGTCTCACATAAACTCTGTCTTGTGTACATTGCCTTGGTCATACATTTCATCACACAGCAGGAAGGTGACTAATGTGTGAAATAAGGAAAGAGATGTTAGGTAGTATAGTGGCTTGAGTCAGAATGTCTCCCACAGGCTCGTATATTTGAATGCTTGGTCCCTAGTTGGTGGAAGTGTTTGTGAAAGATTAGGAGTTATGGCTTTGTTGGAGGAGGTGTGTCACTGGAGATGGGGTTTGAAGTTATGCCCATGCTCCTCCCTCCCCTCCTCTCTCTGTATCTTCTTCTCTGTGGATAAAATGTAAGCTCTTAGCTACTTCTGTAGTGCTGTCTCTTCTCTACCTGCCTGGTGTCATGCTCCCTGCATGATAGGCATAGACTCACCCATTGAAACCATAAGCATGCCCCTAATTTAATGCTTACTTCTATAAATTGTCTCGGTCATGGTGTTTCTTCAAGGCAATAAAAGAGTGACTAAGGCAGGTAAAGACAAATTCTTTTTTCCTGTGAAATATAATACCGTGTGAACGGCATAGTTAATATTCAAATTCCATTTGGGGTCTGAAGACAAGTATTTTGTTACTGTAATCAAAGACAGTTTGATTACTTCCTTCATTGGAATGCTAAAATATCTGTTTTGTCCACAAGGAAAGGAGTTATTTCAACCATGTATAATTATATTTCCAAATAGATATGAAAATTGCTGTAATTTTCAGCATTTTCTAGTGAACACTCTAAACCTACAAAGTATGATTTGAGTGCAGCTTTTGTGTCCATGGCAATGGATTATGAGATTATGCAGAGTCTGTGCCCTGAAGCTTGCAGCTACTACATGTTTGAAACTCCATTTTCAAGATTAAAAGTCTCTTGAAGTGAAATACATTTGTTCATGGGCCCAAAATAGTACTATTCTTATAAAAAGAAAGGAATGCAGATGAATCAAAACAGAAAGTTTTGTTTCTACATAAAATTTTGTTCCAATTTTAATAAAAGACTCAAATTATTAAAAACAATATTATGGTAGAGATAGGAATTACCCTTTAAAACCTTGGAACTGGCAGAAAATCCTAACACCAGAATAAAATGACATTTTGTGATTTTCCTGAGATTATGAAACACATTGGAAAGTCTAGTTAGCCATTAGTCTCTGATTAAAAACACAGTGAGGTTTTTTTCTTTAAAGCTATTTCCTTTGAGAAATACATATCTACTGTTCTTGACACAAATTCAGTCCATTTTGTTTTCTTCTAGTATTTTCTAGGGTACAACATGACAGTAAGCCACAAAATGTAAAACAGCTTTGATGTGCAAATCATCTAAAATCCATTTGCTAATTTTACAGTCTCCATTAGTCCATGGCCAAGAGTGTAAAGCGCCTTTTCTTGTTAATGAACATGTCTAGTCGTCTCTGACTGTTGTTAAAGTATGTGTTGCTTCTAGGAGACAATGCAATAATATTGCAGGAGTCAGCCAATTATGTAGACTAATTCAACATTGCATACAAGTATCAATACAGCATTCCTCCATCACAGAATTTCAGTATTGAAAATTTGTAAATAATAATATACTGGGGAAAAGTCAAATCTAGAACACACAACCTTCCTGAAAGTTTGCCATTGTTAACAATGGGAAAACCTTAATATTTATTTTTCTGTCGCATATTTCAAGGAGTGTTAACTATACTCTAAGTATTTGTTCTTATACCCAAAGGTGGGTGCAATCCTCAGCCCTCATCAAGGAAACTTCTTGGCAACAGAAAGAGACCATCACAGAAAACCAACACCAATCAAAATGTAGAGTCCTGACGCCTAGTCCCAATAGATACATTCATAAAACAACTCTTACACCTAAGTCTCAGGGAACATTGTGAAAGAGGGAGCAGAAAGATTGTAAGAGCCAGATGATCAGGGACTTTGCTGAGAGAGTGTGTGTCCTAGTTGATAGCAGAATCTACAACCATGAAGCCTCACCTACATGACTGCCTAAACATGAGCTGTGCGAGGATGACCCCAATAGACATGGCCAAGTACACAGGGGGAAAGGCCACAGAGGCTCCACTCTACACAGAGAACTACGGAAACTAAGGAATGCTGAAAGCAGGGGAATTAGTCTTCCCCAGGACAAAGTACACCAATTTGTGATGCAATAGCAAATATTAAGCCATGAAAGCACACATAACAAATAACATTATACACACAGATCAGATATGTTTATATTTATATATGTATATATATATATATGTATATATACATATATACATATATATGCATGTCATAACAATTAATGAAAATAGAGGCCATGAATATGAAAGAGAGCAAGGAGGGGAATATGGGAGTGTTTGGAAGGAGGAAAGGGAAGAGGGGGATTATGTAATTATATATAACCTCAAAAATGAAATTATTTTTCAAAGAATTAAGAATAAAACAATGACATTGCAAAAAAATTACATTCATATTCTTATTTTAATATAGGTTCTTTTTTCAAAAGAGATAAGATTATATTCCCTCTGACTTTTTCTGAGGCACTCTTTCACAACAGTTTTTTATTTTACAAATTTATGGATTATAGTACTTTATCTTTGGAACATGGTTGGTAGTCATTATAAGCTATGGATCATTTGTTTTTACATCTGTGCACTCTTGGGGAATTTTGAGCATATACAATTAATTCAACAGCACTACGTAATGGAATCTGCTGAGGTGGTATGTTGATAACAATCACGAGTGCATTTGGTGCATTTTCCTGTCTCCTCTTGATAGTTCTGTGATTGCTTTTTTTGTTTTGTTTTTTTTTTTAAATAATAAGGGTTAGTGAACTGCATTTTATTCTAATATTGAACAACGCTGAATGATGGGTACATAAATAGTTTTTTTAAAAAAAAATCTAACTCCCATACAAATGTTTCCTAATATAATTTAAGTTGATAATTATAATTCAGAATACCAGATTTATTTTATTGCCTTAATTAGGTTGAGATTCGGCTTAATAAAGCTTACATTCCAATGATTCAATGTATGGTTCCTCTTCTCTGTTTTAAGAGATTGTTGCAGTTTTGGTCTTATTTAGTCAGAATGGGTTCTTAACATGTTTCTTTCACATAGTATAAAGTCTCTGATGGCATTTTTTTTATAAGACTTGGCCATTATTTAGCTTTCTTTTTAATAATAGAGTTCCTTTATTCTTTGAAATATCATATACTAATAAAACATATTTTGATCACACCCATCCATCATTTTCTTCCTCCAACTCATCATAGTGGCTCCACCCTATCTCTCTGACAATGTCAGGTCCCTCATTTTTTATACTTAGTAACATTCCAAATCCCATTAGTGCTACCCCATGTATGGAAGTAAGGGTTATCCACTGAGATGTCAACCTGCTAGCATCCATGGCCCCTAAGGAGAGAGACTTTTTTTCTCCCACCAACCATCCCCTGTCCATAGCCAAGTTTAGCACCTGGGACCCTCCTCTTCCATTTGTGTTAGAGTTTCACTGGTTTGATATTATGTAGTACCGTGGTTGCTGTATACAACAGCTGTGCTGTCATGCTGTAATGGCTCTGCTCTTTCCTCCTCTGGGGAAAACATTTTCTTTTTTAATGAAGTAAAAGATAATTTATTCTGAGGCCAATATTAGTGGCTATAGCTTTAGAAACACAGATTTTGATTGCTGCAGGTGACACATCCCACCATGGTAGTGATTATGTGAAGCTTTATTAGTTACGGAACAAAAGAAAGTCATACACCAGTGCCTTTACCAATCACACTGATGGAGAGTGCGTGTAAGGAGACTGAACTCCCTTTTCTTGTTGCCTGCCTCCTTCCTTAGGGGAAGTCTTTGTGTCATTGTTCCAGTGGTGAGCTTGAACAGCCTAACTAATAGCTGTCTGGAGTATGTGGTGCACTGGCCATTGGTCTTCTTGACTTGCCTCTGTTGGAATGAAAACTTTCTTCTGGATGAGCTCAGGCAAAGGTGATTTGATATCAATACCCTTGACGCACTTTGTTGTGAGGTAGTCCAGGTGGAGGAAAAGTGTCCTTGACCACTCAATCTAAGACTTAATTCCTTCATCTTGTAGCTTAAAGGAATTTTTAAAATGCTGGAGTCAACTCCATCTGAAGAAATCAAACACCACAGCCCTTCTCTAGGATTAATGGGAGTTGCAGCAGTCTCCTCTCAGCTATGCATTGTCAAACTGAGCTTGCATTGTGTCCCACAAGGGACTAGGGAGGAGTAGATAGTGACCTAAATATTAGATTCTCACTGATCATTGGGAACTCCTTTAATTAGTTTCTCTTATTTTATGACTTTAGACCAACATGCAGAAATTGTGTATTTTTTTTTTGTGTGTGTGTATGTGAACTTTTTTTTACCTATTTGGGATGCTTCTCTAGAGAGCATCACACACTGCTGTTTTGGAAATGGACTGATAAGTAGAATTGTCTCTTAAATTCACTTCACAGTGTGCTTACTGGCTAAGGACTATCTGATAATTATTTTCCCAGTGTTCAAGTGTTTAGTTGCCATGGACATATTTGATAATGGGCTGTGTTTCTGTATTTATTTTCTCACTCATCACCGCTTCTTGGCCTTTTGGCTAAGATCAAGTGTATTTTCTCACTCATATTTAGTGATATTATGGGGACCAGGGCTATATGAATCAGTTTGGGACTAGCTTTTCAAATAAATGCAAAATCTAAATGAAATGTCATGTTTCTATAGAAATTAAAATGTCTTCAATAGCTGTAGTCATATCCTGGTTTTCCCACATCTACCTAACCTGGCTTAGCTACGTTAATAGTTATATGAATTTTAAGATATTATAAACTTAAGCAAGCATTAGTTTTAATTGTAAACATTGTAGCAGATATGGCTTCATTACCACACAGCATTGCAGTCAAATATTCAAGATGATAAACTGGATGATATTTCTATGTTTCAAACCATTTTTTTTCATTTTGTAGGAGTAGAACAATTTGCTGTTTGATTTTAGGGTCATGTTGTTCCCTGACTTACAAAGTCACATGCGGATTTTAATAGTCACATGATGTTAAGCAATACACTCTCACAGCAGGGATTAATAAATGAACCTGGGTGGAGGATATGGTTCAATAACACAACCCCAGTGTTCACAGCCAAGAGCTATGAAAAAGGAAGAAAAACAAGGAAAACTCTGCACATTGCTTTTAAGTGAGACATTTTAAAGAGAGTAGGTCATCATGCTCCATTTCTGAAGAGAAGCACATAGCTTGGCACTCCTTTTTGATAATTGCAAATGAATATTAATATAAACCACATGTATATACATTATATATATATTAATATAAACCATACACATACACACACACACACACACACACACACACACACACACACACACGCACAGGTGAGAGAATACATCCATGTTCCTGCCACAACACGGCTGCCTAAATAAGCAATACTGTCACACCTGCTTTTCAATGTCTCCTGTTAAATGGTAGCCATTGCAGTTGCAAACCCTTTTTTCATTGAGAGTAGCTATAATAATAGCTTCAAGAAAGAGAACTGCTCTCTCTATTAAGATATACCTTATTCAAACCAAGTAATGAACGTTTTTAGATCAAATCCTGGCTTTCATGAAATCAGAGACGTTAAAAAAGACTGATCATGTTGTGTGAGCTAGGCTAACAAATGTTTTAAAAAGAATATTTAAAATAAGAAAAGTAAAACAACTTTAAAAACAAATAAAATATGTACAAGGAAATCAAACAATCTTTCAGATGTCAGTATGAGAAATTTTTATCAGTCACATAAAAATTTTTATACATATCCAATAGAAGGCTCTTGTCTAAAATATATAAGGAACTCAAAAAACTGGACATCAAGAAATCAAATAACACAATTTAAAATGGGGTACAGATCTAAACAGAGAATTCTAAAATCAGGAAACAAATACATAAGAAGCTCTTAAAGAATTGTTCAACATCCTTGGCAATCAGGATAATGCAAATCAAAACTACTTTTAGATTTCATCTTACACCAGTCAGCATGACCAAGATCAATAAAACAAATGACAGTTCATTCTGGCAAGAATGCAGAGTAAGAGGAAACCTCAGTCAACCATTGCTGGTGGGAGTGCAAACTTGTATAGCCACTATGGAAATCAGTGTGCTGGTTCCTCAGGAAGCTAGGACGAGATCTACCTCAAGATGTAACTATAACTATTCTTGGGCTTATGTCCAAAGGACTTTACATCCTACTCCAGAGTCACTTACTCAACCATGTTTATTTCTGCTTTATTCATAATAGCCAGAAATTGAAAAAAAAAAAACTAGTTTACTATAAATGAATGAATGGATAGAAAACATGGAACATTTAAACAATGGGATAGTACTCAAGTGTTAAAACAATGCATTTGTGAAATTCACAGGTAAATGCATGGAGCTAGAAAATTACCATTCTGAGTTAGGTAACCAAGACCCAAACTGAAAAACATGGTATGCATTCGCTTGTATGTGGCTATTAACTGTTAAGTCAGTGATAAGCAGGCTATGATCATATATCCACAGTTGATAGGTATAGAGTAAGAGACTAGTGGGGAGGACTGAATCAAGGGGAAATGAATAGATTTTTACAGGATGGAGATTGGAATGGGAAGATCAAATAGGGAAGGCGAGGGAATCCAGGAAGGGATAGCTAAAACTAAGGGCCATTTGAGGGGTTGTATGGGAAAATACAATAGAATTTTCCTAAAATACATACATATATGGAGTTGATATAAGTGCACTCGCCAAATAACAGGGAGATAGAATCTCACTACATAGTTTTATGTGAAAGGAAATTTTTTTCTATTGTGTTAAAGAGCTACTTTCCAAGGAGAAGTTCTGAGTCTCTTGTTGGATTGAATTATTTTGCACTAGTTATTTCATTTGGTTCTAGTAATAATATATTTACTAATAATGGAAATAAGTGTTTATTTTGTTTTCAATTTATTTGTTAATTGAAAAGCACACACACATAAAAAAAACAGTAGTATGATCCCTCTAACTTTGGAAAAGGCAGCAAGTAAACAGAAGTGGCAGAAGAAATAATTGCTCATGATGCATAAGGTCAAATTTTGGTATTTTGGAAGTAAGGATATCATACATATGATATCTATACTTGTCTTAGTTAGGATTTTATTGCTGTGAAGAGACACTATGATCACTGCAACTCTTATAATGGAAAGCATTGACTGAGGCTTCCTTACAGTTCAGAGGTTTATTAATTCAATATTAACATGACAACATGCAGATAGACATGGTGCTGGAGAGGTAGCTAAGAGTTCCGCATCTGAACTACAGGCAGCAAGAACAGACAATGAGCCACTGGGCATGGTGTGGGCTTCTGAAACCCCAAAGCCTGCCCCCAGTGACACACTTCCTTCAACAAGGACACCCCCCCCCAATAGTGCCACTTCCAATGGGCCTATGGGGGCCATTTTCATTCAAACTACCATAGCATCATATATTTTATATCATATATGGTGTTGAGGAGGTACTGAAAATAAACTATTTATTACAGCATTATTATTGAATTAGTATTATTTTCCTTATAATCTTCACTTAAATGAACTAAATACTCTGAGTTAAAAAGTTTAATTCTAATTGTTCTCTTGTTTGATTCTCATTTTTCCGGTACTGACTGCTATACTCTGATATGTTTAGCCACGTTCAGTGAATTTTCCCCAAGTATGATCTTCAAATTCAGGCCAACATCATGACATTCAGTAAATAGATCTTATTTTGTTTACTGTAAATACCTATTGAAATGTACAAACACATACACATGTGTGAACAACAACATTTGATAAAGTTCAACCCCTAGCATTTAAGAAGACTGTTTACACCATCCTGGAACACTCCCAAATCCATAAAATAAGAAATCACTGTGATAAAGGTTAATTCATACCTCAAATTCAGTTGAAGTCCACAGCAAAACCACATTGTCCATGATGGAACTAGGCAATTTCATCAGAAATCTTATTCATCTGAACCAACTAAGACTTTTTCTATAAACATCTGAAGTGAGTATTGTTTGAACATTTGATAGATTTTATGTATGTGTGTTTTATTTGTGTGCATAAAGGCTTGTGTGTATCTTGTAAGTGGATTCTTCAGTTCTAGTTCCAGCTTCCTGATGACAGGAAGACATCATTAGGAAACTGCAAAGGCCAAACCACCAAACTGAATCACTCTGAGATTTCAGATTTGTATAAATTGTGAGTTAACAAATGCTTAGTATTTTAATACATGTTTTGTGCTTGTTGTTGTTTGCTTGTTTGTTTTGAGATAAGATCTCATGTGTCCTAGGATGTTCTCGGATTCATTATAGAACTGAGAGGGTGATCTTGGGTTTCTGGTTCTCTCGACTCTACTTCCCAAGTGCCAGGATTAGAGTATGTAAGACCACACCCATTCTATGGGGTTCTAGGAATGGAACTTTGGGCATGGTTTAGCATTCTAGCAACTGAACTGTATAGCTACCTTTACAACTGCAAACTTTGAAATGTTTCTTAAGCACTAGTAGATAAAAAATCTCAGTGCTAACCTGACGCTCTTTAGGATCAGCCTGTACCAGAGATTTCACTTCACCTGTCTGATGAGAGAGTTTATAGGTATGTAACTGAATATGTCAGGCCATAGGACTGACTGGTCCTTCAAACCTCAGCCTACCTAGGATGCCAAGGCAGAACAAGTTCCACATTCAGCAGTGAAATTTTTAGTTGTCCTTCAATTTTCATTTACTAATATACTTTAATTTTTCTCATGGTTAGTATTGTCCAACAGACTCTGTAGCCTGCTGTATTTCTTTGTTTCTTCCCACTAATATTCCCTTTCCCTGTTTCCCAATTTCCCAATACGCACAAAGCAATTAATCCTAACTTGAGGTTGCAACATTCTCTCTTCTTAGCACTAGCAATTTTTGTTCTGTTACTTTTCAGATACAAACATATATGACTGGAAAATGCCTGCTTGTGTTTCTTTCTTTTTTTTTTTTTATTCAGAATACCCCCTCAGAGATCTTTGACTAGAATGTCACTCACTGGACCTTATATTCTCAGTGCTTGCCAGGCAGCTGGGGATAGCTATGAGTGTAGCCAATATGTAATTGTAAACATATTTAAAACATCATTAGGTTTTGATGTTTTTGATGACTCAGTTGTTATGACAATGTGGTATTACAATGTCACAAGGATACAGGAATACACACTCTGTTTCTTTGTATCTTTCCTCCCTTCTCTTTCTCGCTCCTCCTTCTTTCCTTCCTTCTTTCCTCCCTTCCCTCCCTCCTTCCCTCCCTCCCTCCATGCCTCCCTCTCTTTCTCTCTCTCCCTTCTTTATTCACACATCCATTCATAATGTATTTCTTACCGATAGCCTAATAGTCCTAGATGTCTCATAACAGTAAACTACATAGTAGATTAAATAATTAATGTTAAGGTTAACATGCTTTTGAGATAGCAGCTTCTGATGTAGGGCTTAACTTTCAACTTGAGATTTGGAATAATATGAACAAATTTGCTTATACTTTAATGTGGGACTGAAGATAACAGCTGAGAGTTTAAAACGAACCTCAAATAGTCTAATTTAGCAAGTAAACTGTTGTGATGATTAAGTGGGTCCTCTATCCTAGTGAGAGTACACTGGGTAACCTATTTTCAATTCTGGAAAATTTTTTCAACAAAACAAGTTATTTTACATTCTGACAAAATTTCCAGACATACAAATGTTACTTTTAGTCAGTGAGTCTTTGCTTTCATGATGTCAATCTACATTATAGTTATTAAGTTTGAAAAAGTAAAAAAAAAAACAAAAAAAACCCCAAAGACCAAATTCATATTTTTTCTTAATTTTAATTTCTCATTTATTGTCTTTAATTTGGAGGGTATCCTTAACAACAATATTTTCATAAAGGCTTAAGAACAATGCTTTGGAGAATGACATACACTTAGCAGGATGAAGGGCACACCTGGAGTCATAGTTGTGGGCTTCTCAAAGATTAGTCACAGAAAGTGAGACATTAGTCAATATGCATATGGCCTCCTCAAAAAGAGCTGTTTCTGTTGTCTTCGTTTGTTGTTTGTTCATTTATTTGTTCTGTGAATGTGGTGCATGGTTCACGTGTCTCCATCACTCTTGTGGATTTTCTTTTAGACAGAGGCTCTCTCTGAACTTGGCTACACTAGCATCCAACAAGCCCAAGCTATCCTCAGATTTCCATTCCTCTCAGCAGTGGGGACCATGCATGTTTTTTTCAGGTTGGTTCTGAGTATTTGCAGTCACTTCCTCATGCTTGTACAGGAAATGTTTTTACCTGTGGAGTCTTCCTCTCAGCACCAAAATTTAATAGCCTATAGAAAAACAGTAAGGACTACATGTCAAGGCTATATGACTTAATGGGCATAATTAATGGTCATGCATGTAGTCTATACATATGAATCTAGTTTTCAGAGAGAATGTCCCAGGGAGTCAATAAGAAAATGAAAACAACTTGCCTTCCTTCCAGGTGGGTGCTTTGTAACATATCAAGTGTCTCATTCCTTAAGAGTTACAGATTCTAAGAAAAAAAAAAATGGTTGCATTTATGGAAGGCTTACATTTTATAATAAACCATAGTAACAGGCTCTTTCAGAAGCCAACCTTGTTATAAAGACGCTTAAGACTTCATAAATAACAGGAACCAAGAGTTTCTAAGAAGCAGTTGTAAAGCCTTGCTTCTTCATAGTGTCATAGTTACCACATTGCTGTAACTTGAAATTGTATAAGGAAACTCTTTCTCAGAAACAAAAAACGTGACCCCCAACCACATTAAGTCAGAATTGTTCCCTTCAAAAATTAGCATTTTAAGTCAACATTGGCCATTTCCCCTCAGGAGACAACTTTTAATTCTTCCTAACATATAGTTCAGCACATGTGCATAAGAAACTTTGGAGATGGAAATATAAACCGAGGGTGGGGGGGTTGTAATTGTGTACGCAAAACACTATGCAGGGCTGTGCTGACTTGGCAAAAGTTAAACTGAAAGAGAATGAGTAAGGCAGGCCGTCCTCAGGTCACTCCTGTGCATCGTGAGAACTGAACTGCACCATGTCACATTTGGTAATGCTTTGTCTGTTAGTGAACACAAGTCAGTTCACAAATGAACCTGGAATAACGTATGAATAATTGTTCTCCTCTTATTGTATTTCACAGTGAGGGACAATAGTACAATTTTGACAACTGCTCAAGTTTTCTTTGACCTGACCTTACTCAGAGCTTGTGGGGCCTGAATGACCAACTTGACCTGTCTCATCTTCTTGCTTTTGGCCATAAGAAGGTAGACCAATTGCCCTTGGCCCATATTACATTCTGTCCTTGTCATTGACACATGCTGCCGATATGATCGCTTGATGAAAATTTTGCTTAATTACACCATGACATTCTTTTTTTTTTTTTTTTTTTTTTTTTTTTTTTTTTTTTGGTTTTTCGAGACAGGGTTTCTCTGTGTAGCTTTGCGCCTTTCCTGGAACTCACTTGGTAGCCCAGGCTGGCCTCGAACTCACAGAGATCCGCCTGGCTCTGCCTCCCGAGTGCTGGGATTAAAGGCGTGCGCCACCACCGCCCGGCGCCACCATGACATTCTTATGACTCACGTTTTAAGAACCACTTCTCAGAGTAAGTACGTTTCTTATTTTATTTGCTATCTTAGTTTATGTGGGACAAAAAAAGAGAACAGGAGGCCTCAGTAACTTTGAGATTCAAGGTTGGTGCTGATCATGCCCATGTCCATGGCCAGGAATCATAGCACTAACTGCAAATAGTAAACACAGAAGGAGTTGAGCTTCTGCCAGAGGCTCGTTGCCAGTCCAAATGTCCTAGTGTGTGACCATCTGCCACAAGAGTGAAAGGTTGCCAAGCCCTAAGTTAGACCCCTCCTGTGTATCAGGAGCTTCCCTGCCTTTTCCAGTTGCCTACCGAGTGGTTCAAATGGTGCATTTCATTAAATAAGGGGCTGAGATATTGTGTTGTTGTGAAAGTAGCATTCAATATAACTTGCTTAGTTTCCTTGAAATTAAGTTTGAACCTTATTCATTTTGCAAGTCAATGCTTTTATAAAACATAATGGAAGTATTGTTGCCTTTTTTGCAAACAGGCAAATGCTTATTATAAATAAAAAGTATAGCTTTGTCAGAGAGAAGTTGCGAAACACTCCACTTCTTTCAATAACTGTTCCATTCTAATAATCTACTAATAATAGAACATATTACCCTGAGAAATGCTTTTAGCGGCCAACTATAAAGAATAAAATAATAATAATTGTGTTTGCATACCACTTTTCAAATTTCAGTATGTTTCCAAATGTTTAGATAAAACCAGAATTCTGTGGTCAGACAATATGGCTCAACAGGTAAACACACTTAACATCAAGCCTGATGACCTGAGTTGGATCCCTAGAAATGGTAGAATCAGAGAATTGACCCTTTCATACTGCCCTCTGACCATCACAGCACCTTGTCACTCAGGCCCCCCACATACACAATAAATAAATAAATTAATTAATTCAAGGTAACAAGAAAATTTAGATCCAGAATTCCAGAGAAATAAAACCTCATTGTCTTTAAGCACAAAGGAAATAATTTTAAATGAAATGTAGATAATGTTGAAATTTATCTGTTTATATACCATGATATAAAACATTTATTATAAAGTATGTTTCCCAGGAAATTATTTTTCTCAAGAATGTTTAAATAAGTAATTTGTTAAATTTGTTTATCTTTAGGTACCTGAATTCCAAATGTAGTAGATATACAGGTGAACACACCTGAGATCATATTTCACTGACAATGGAAATTAATTGGCATAATTAGAAAAATTCTGATAGATTTATCTTTTTAAAATTTATTTTAATTATGAATATTAATATTATATCAACAAGTTGTTTGTTAATATCAGAAACATGTGATCAGCCAGGTGGTGATGGCCCATACCTTTAGCCCCAGTACTCTGAAGGCAGTGGGAGAGGCAGGCATATTTCTGAGTTTGAGGCCAGCCTGGGCTACAGAGTGAGTTCCAGGGCAGCCAAGGCTACACAGAGAAACCCTGTCTCAAATAATAAATAATGATAATAATAATAATAATAAGTGTAAAAAAGAAAGAAAGACATGTCCTACAAATACACCCATTTCAAAATTGTGTTGATTAAATTATAAAGGAGAATGTGATATATTTGACTTAATGAGTGAATGTAAGTCTTCAGAACTTGGTTACTTAAACTGGTTGAACTACAGTAGCAGTAGTCTGAAAGGCCCAGGTTTATCTAGTTTACCTGATAGGGAGGACCCTGTTGGATTCTCACTGGGGCAAACTATAAATAGAAATTTTCTGAAATCCGGTATGATAAACCACTAAGTAACAAGATATTCTAGGGATAACCCTTACATTTTGTAACATTCTGAAAAAAGGTATTACTTTACTCATCTGAACTTCAGAAAACTTTTCGGATTTTCAACTTTATGATCATGTTATCTCCAAAGAGTTTTATTGATTACAAAAGGTTTGTGGGCTTGGATTGAGTCTTATGGTCTATGTAGGTTACTAAGAATATCACATATAGTCTTAAAAACACATGATTCTTGGGTTGCTCAGTGTAAGCCAGAGTTCTTCAGTACACAGCAAGTAGAGATATCCAAGAGTTAATCTCTGTTTGGAAATTTTGGTTTGAGAACTCAGAGATTTGTAACTTTTAAAATTACCTCTTCTATTCAGAAACTGGGGAAGCAATATAAATTTTTTTTTTCTCTGAAATATTTCACCCATATTACTCAAATTTGAGTAACTGCTCATTTCCTGAATACTTACAAGTTGGTTTACATCCTCTAACAATCAGGAAATAGCCTCTTGCAAATGAGGCCCTGCAAACCAGGTATTAACCAAAGCTGTCTGTTAGACAACGGCATGTTCCTCTGCCATATGACAATGTGCTTCACAAAATTCTCATAAAGACTTGCAGAAAATATTAGCACCACATACAGGTCTGGCCCTTATTTTTAATAAAGGGCTTTAATGAAGGGCTTGCCCTGCTCCAGTATTAAAGGTACAGTCTTAATTGTAGAATTTAACATACAGTCCTGTTGAAATGGTCTGTCTGTCAATTATACTCTAGTAAATAGTAAGACACATTAAAAAAAGATATGAATGAATCTTTTGTTCAAAACTGTAAGGAGCTTTAAAGAAATTGTTTCTATTTTAAATTCTGGTTAAGGGTTGGAGGAGGAATGGGAAATAATGAATAATTAAACACCATTAAATATTTTTTTCAGTTTAGAAAGCAGTTAATAAATTGTGCATTGATAGCAACTTCCTCATATAATCATAAATAAGAAAATTAAAATATTTATAAAACTATTTCAGAAAATAACCAGAGTTAAATTTCATTCTTCATGTGATTAATTTGTCTCTATCTTTCTGGATTACATGTGTGGTTATGAAGTCCACATGCTGCTATACTATCTGGAAGTCTTCACACACTGACCCAGTCATCCAGAACAGCCTTGATGCTGCTGAAATGATGCAGGCTTAGAAGATTGTCCCCAACAGTCTTCTCAAATTATCAATGGTTCTAAAACAGCTGAGGCATTCCATTCTCTCATTTCCCTTTATTATTTTATTTACAAACTCTAGCCTGAAGCTTACAGCAGTGAGACAGGAAACCGACTATATCTGGTGGTGTGAACAAGATGTCCCCCATTGCCTCAGCCATTTGAATTCTTGGTCCTTAGTTGATGACACTGTTGTGGAGGCTACTTGGTGTGCCCTTGTTGAATGAGGTGTGTCCCCGGGGTCATGCTTTAAGAGTGTAAAGACTCCTGCCATTTGAAGTTTTCTTTCTCTGGGTGTTTTGTAGTTGTGGTTCAAGATGTGAGCCCTCGGCTTGTTTCGCTGCCACTCTTCCTTGGCTTGCCGTCATGGGCCCTAGTCCTCTGGATCTGTAAACCCAACTGAACTCTCTCTTCTTTACGTAGTCTTTGTTTTGCTGTTTAGTTATAGCAATAGGAAGTAATAAACTAGCATAGAGATATTAAACAACATTTGAAAGTCATATGAAATGACTATGTTCAAATTAAATTTACTACAGTCAGTAATAGTATTAGGTAAAGAAAAGTAGAACTTTTTAATTGATGTTTTCTTGGAAAATAGAGAAGCAATTATAGGTGGAAAAGCTATAGCCAAGCTCCTGGATAGTCATATTACATGTGTAATTACTGAAATAGTGCTTTAATATTATTTTACAAAGATAGAGTACTCTGAGAAACCCTTCTTGATAGTTCCTAAAAAATCTTATAACACTATTGAGATAATTTAAATAGATGAAACCAAAGGATCTCTCACAAATTCAAAGAAATTCATCTTCTTTCAGAAGGCTTTTGGGAACCATAAAATACAGTTACCTGTATAGACATAGTCCTTCTAAATGGAGTGCCTAATTTGGGGGCAGCATAGTACAAAATAAAAATCCAAAATATATTTGCAGACAGAACTTTGGATGCTCAGAAACTGATGTTTTAAGGAATCTCATCTCTCCATTATGTCAACAAACTTTCCTTCCCACTTATAATAATGAAGGGCATGATAAAGTCAATTAGAGAAGATGGAATGACTTTGGAGGGCCATGGCATCTCAGCAATCTGAGCAGACTGCACAGAAGGTAAAAATTATTGTTTATCATTTTAACTGAGGAGGCCAAATTCAGGTCTGGCATGAGTATCTGGCAGTTAATGCTTCATAGCACTTTTTATAATAAACACATAAACCGATCCAACTCTGACAAAAATATTTATACAATCCTTTGTGTCTTTGCAGATCCAGTATTTTCAGTATTTATATAATCCAAGGAAAATAGAACCTTCTCTTCTCCAAACACTGCACACACTTCCATGCCCATTTCCCTCCTTACTTTTTGCTCTCTTCTGTCATATGGTGGAGCAAAAACACTGCAAGAATTCCTTTCTATACATTTGCTTTATGCATAAATTTTATTTACCTGCAAATTTGTGCTTTTTGAAACACTTTTTTTTTATTTTAAGAATGCCTTTTAAATGTAACATTTGACAAAATGAAAGAGAAATTGCTACTGGTAGTTACTGATAAATATCTAAATATCATATGTGTGCCACTCTGAAAGTTTGCAATGTCTTAAAGTTTGTGATATATATATATATATATATATATATATATATATATATATATATATATATATATATATATAATATTCTACTACCACAAACCCAAGGCAATCATTTTACCATCTAGTTACCTCGCCAGCCCAGCAGAGTATCCCCAAAACTTATAAAATAGTTGTTGTACAAATTTAAAATGATCCTTTTAATCAGTGCTTTGCTATCAATATCATTAAATAACTCATCAGATATCTAAAGAATAACTATAATTTGCTTCATTATTACCTAAAGCTTTGTGGTCACCTAAGCAATTAGAAATGCTGCAACTAAAATTCTGTAAATAAATACAATTACTGCTATGAAATGTTAATCAAATTTATTCAGAATTTATATAAAATATGTACATCCTTTCAAATTGTTAATCTTTGGATTTAATATCACATTATTAAAGTCATCCTATGAGATATTTATAAAATCCAGAACAAATGAGATAGTACTGATAAAATGTCATAAAAAGTCTGTTGCCTTGTGATTTATATTTAAAATGAATAAGGAAATAGAGACATAAAAAATCTTTTAAGAAATTTTATTTAATTAAAGTTGTGAACCACTGTGATTTTTCCAAAGAATCATTTTATTTTATTGTTTTGAGACAGAGTCTCATGTAGCCCAGGCTGTCTTTTAACTTACCATGTAGCTCAAATCCTCCCAAAAGCAAGGATCACTGGCATGGATCTTCACAGTTCACTCAGCTGAAACACCATTTAAATGAAACCAATCTGAATTCATTGGAGAGTTTCAAAAGAAGCAGCTTATGTTAAATGGATTTATATCTAGTAAAACATTTTCCTATATTAAAACTTCTTACTCGTTAACCTCTGTGAACCTTCAAAATACTCGCTATACATCCATCTTCATAGAACTTATTTAATGTAAATGATGTAAAAACTTTAACAAACTTCAAGATTAGAAAGACAGCTCCCCTCCACCTAAAGAAAAATGAGGGTTCACTAACGTACACACTGAGACACAGAAAGCCCAGTGCTTCAGAGTGAAACTTCAGTCCCGCCTAATGATAAGACCAGACCAAGCTAAAAGAACTGCTCTCCTTGTCAATGACCCCCAAAATCTCAATTATTCAAACTCATGAATATGCAAGTGTGCCAAACCTCTCAGAAAAGTAAATACAGAGCCAATTATCCATACTCTTTCACATGATAGACTTGATTTCCATCAGTCACATAATACTAGTCAGCAGATAACCATTATATACAATTTTTATTTATTTCCTAGAAATGAGGGTGGGGAGTTCAATCTTGTGTAAAACAGAACCAAACAAAAACATAGTTATCATTTGAGAAAGCAAAACAAAAATGTTGAGATAGCTAGAGTCATTAAAACTGAAATTCTAGTGCATTCAATTTATTCCACATTGAAATATTCCCAACTTATAGGCACTTTTTTAGCAAGGCAAATTCACTGGGCCCAATCAGGTGGTTGACTTCAATGTCTAAGTGAATAAACTGCAGACTTTTAAAACTATTTCAGAGGATTCAAAATGTGAAAACAACATAAATGTACAGATTAAATGTAGATATAGTTAATGCATTAATTAATGAAGAATATTACATTTTATACATGTGACATTTAAAATGTTATATGTGATAAATGGAAAGATAAAATCAGTATAAAATTAAGGGATCTATTTCTTTATAATAAATTAGGCATTTGCTTCTTGTAATCTTTTTCATTTATTAATTCATTACTACCAACCATACAAGTGCTTTAACACTGCACAATAATGTAAGTCCAGATAAATTTTAAACACTCAGAAAGAGAACAAAAAACAAACAAACAAACAAAACCCATTTCCTGGGAACTGTTTAGTAAAGTTCCACAGAAGCAAACAGTAAACAAAATGGCATTCATTTAACAATTAATCAAAGTGGATTATCTTTCTGATTAGGACCATGGAAGGCACCTGTCCAGCATGGAATGGACAGGTGTCAAGGAAGCAAAGCTGGACTCTGAACTACTAATATTCCATGGACCCACAACTTCTTATGTTACAGTAGAGAATTTGTGAAGTTATGTATTAACAATCTTTCCTAAAGTTAGAAATATCATCTACACAGTTCATTGAATGTAGAGAGGTAGAACTGGTGCTGGCTTGGAGCATTTGCCACTACATTTTAATATTTTTGTGCCAAAAGATCGGTGTCTTGTCTAGTTGTCATCAGAGAGACTTCCTCTGGCAGCAGGTAGGACCAGGTGCAGAGACAAAGAGCAGACATGAAGAGAGAGAGAGTCTAAATTGGAGGTCTCCATCATGTTCTGCCCCTCAGAGATTGGGGAGCACAGTGGAAAAAGTAGAGGAAAGACTGTAGGAATCAGAGGGGATAGATGACACCAAGAGAACACGGCCCTGTGAATGAGCTAAGCAGGGCTCAAATAAACTCACAGAGATTGAAGCAGCAAGTATGGGTCTGCACCAGGTGCCCTGTGTATGTATACATTATATCTGTTAGCTTGATGTATTTGTGGAACTCCTACAGTAAGAGGACATGTGTCTCTGACTCTTCTGTCTGCTTTTGAGATTCTTTTCCTCTTATTGGGCTGCCTTGTCCAGACTCAGTATGAAGGCTTTTGCCTTGCCTTATCATGTCTTATGTTATTGTGTTTGGTTGTTGACTCCTGGAGGTTTGTTCCTTTCTGAAATGGCTCTCCAGGAGCTCCTGGGGTGGGGAAGTGGAACAGAGCTGGGAGGAGTGGAGGAGGCAAAACTACATTTAGAATGTATTCTATGAGAGAAGAATCTCTTGCCAATTAAAAAAAAAAGGAAAAAAAAGTAACCTCATCCTAAATGGGACCAGCATCATGAGTGACATGTGGCCCAGTTTACTTCATTTATTTCTTTTGGAAAACTTTTCAGTTAGTGTCATCTTCCAGTGTGTGAGGAGCACATGGGAAAGATGTTTTTCAATGTTACAAACTTTCAGATCTCAGTATCATCTGGTGGAAATTGGGTAGGCCTGACATTATAAAAAGAATTAATAAGTGTATTCAATAGAGGGTATGTCCTAGTTGCTTCCTATTGTTGTGATAAACATCAAGTCCAAAAGTAGTTTAAGGAGGAAAGTGTTACATTTGGCTTACATGTGCCAATGTTCACTCAATCATTGAGTGAATTCAGAGTAGAAGGAGCGGCAGAAACATGGTGGAAGCTTACTGATGTGCGCTGTTCTGGCTTGCTCAGCTTGCTTTCTTTTATGAACCAGGGACCCCTGTGTAGGCATGGCCCTACCCACACTGGGCTGGGACCTCCCCCATCAATCATTAGTCAAGAAGGTGCCTCACAGACTTGCCTCAAGGACGATCTGATGGAGGCATTTTCTCAGTAAAAGGCTCCTATTCCCAAGGGACGTGTTTGTATCAACTAGACAAAAACTAATCAACACAGGAAGTTCGAGGCACCAAGGCAGTGGCTGCAGGGCCACCCGTAAGTTTAGTAGCCAGATGAACACCCTGGACTAGCAGAAGTGGCAAGGACAGGAAGTAGAAATAAGATTTGAAATCTGAGTTTTAGTTCATTGTAATAATAAATAATATAAATATAACTGTGATTTTTAATATGGAAGAAAATGTCAACATATGATCTTTATGTATTTAATATTATATCTCTTTTGCCTTGAATATGTGGAATAGACATTATGACTGACTCTATTACTGAGGAAAAGAATCTGGGCTTAGAACTAGAAAGGTATTAAGTTGTACTATTTTGACTTTCAATTTAACATAGTAAATCCCCTTAGACAAGAACAGTGGCCAACCCAACCCCTGAATGACAGAATAATGGAAAATCTTGACCCTTTTATTACTTTATAAGTAGCCAGAAAAGAGAGTGTGAGGAGGGCAAAGTGTCTGAGGCCACTTTGTGTTGGCTGTCTATGCTCATTCTATATGTGCTTGCTAAAATTCTCTGAACAAGGATTTCAAAAAATGTAATTCCCTCTTAAAAAGAGATCCATATCATTTATGTGTATATTTTGTTCACCCAAATATCTTTATATGATTGGCTTAATTATTCATAATGTTACACAATTCCTGAACACATAATTTTATGAATTTTCAAAAATTAACCATACAACTGTACCATATACATATATATGCTATATGTGTTATATATTATATAGAATATATAAAAATCATTTCATCTGCAGTGACAATTTAACTGATTTTCTAGTTTAGGTAGCATTCATTTGTTTATGTTGTTTGCTTTAGCTAGGATTTCTAACGCTACGTTGAATAAAGTGGTAAAGAGGCCAACCCTTTCTTTTCAAGGTCTTGGAGAGACTACAGATTTTCATCATGCATTATATTGTTAGCTGGTGGCTAATGGATTTCATGTCACCATCCTTACTGACTATTACTGGCAGGAAATTCTTATTGTATCAAGATAAAAGACGGTGATAGGAATAACTGGAAAATCTCTTAGGGGAAGGAGTAAGGTTGAAAGAGAATGAGAATTAATTTAATAAATAAATACTTGGGCTACAATTATACCTAAAGTAACACATTTTTAAAATTATACATTCCTTTTAAAATTACTGTGATTTATTTTTTATTACTTTATAACAAATGACTTCACAACTTAACACATCTGTATTATCTAATAGTGTCCATAAGCCTAGAAAAAGTTATCACGTGTCTTTGCTCGTGTTCTCTCAGGGCTAACATCAGGTAACGGTGGAACTCTGGCCCTTTTTGTACTTTCACTTGAATAGAAGACAATTCCACACTCATTTAAATTATTGTTAAATATATTGATTTGGAATTATATGGTGGAAGACCTCATTTTTATTTGCTATTTTTGTATGTTTCATTCTGATCATCAAACTCCTCAGTTCCCTGATATACATGATTTCCCATATATTACAAAATTTTTCCATAATCAGAAAAATGTGATTAGTTTTATTTTAATCCCAACAGGAGAATTTTGCTCATATACTTTTCCAAGCAAGAGTCCTGGAATTATCCTCATGCTTCCCTAGCCTCTGATTCTGTAGAACACCACCTCATTCATGGCATGCCAGAAACTTTGCTATTTTTCTGTTAGAAAGAATCGTGGATTCTATCAGTATTTGAAGGTACAGGATACCTAGTACTTTTAAAGTAAAAGAGTAGATAATAAGGATTTTATAGCTCACAACCTTAGGTCAAAAAAGCTAGTTAGAAGAAATACTTAATTCTACCAAGAATTGAGTTAAAGGGTATTCAGTTCGTAAGTAATTTGGTTATTGACAATCTCTGTAGATGTAAGATGAATGTACCTTTGATTCTCAATGCTAGCAAGCATTTATCAATTCAGTTGCTTATGCACATGTTGGAATTGTTCTGTATTAAGAAATTGAATATAATAGGTAATGCCTGCACTGAAGTCATTGTCTACTAAAATGCACAAGCATGCAGGGCCATCATTTTAATACAGTACAATGTATATTATAATAGGGGCAGTTTTTTCTAGGCTTAAGTGGGAAATTATTTAGCACCCTTACTTAATATTCTAATTATTAAGAAAAGTATCACTGCAAAAGTTCATTTGGTGCTGCATTCTTAAGAACAAAAATTAAAACCAACCATTTTTTCAAATGAATAAGAACATTTTTTTTCTATGGATACAGTGTAATAGTGATGAATCTTGTATCTATGTCAGGAGAGGAAGACTCTGGAAGTCTGGGAGCAAGCCAAGCCTTGGGATTCCCTGGAAATATATACTAAACTGATATGAAGGTATTTGAGGTATTATATTTGAGAGGTAATTAAAGGATGCACTATCAGGAGACAGAGTATAACAACACAAGAATGTATTAATGAAATAGCTGCTGTGCAAAATATGACCTCCATTCTTCCTGACTTTCTAAGAGAAGAACCCAAAGCCTAAGATTATTGACAATTAAAGAGAAAAAATCAGAAATTTCTGTCTTATTTCTCTATCCTCAATGATGGGAGTTGCTCAAAGGCTGCCTGGTGTCTTAACAGTCTGGTTTTGGGTACTGGAGCATGAGATAGGGTACCAGTGCACAAAAAATGGTTCCTGAGTTCAGTGAAAAGATGAATGGTTCATGCAATTAGAGGAGTGCCAGGGGATGTGTAGTTGCCATCTTGTTTCTTGCCAGCTTTGTTTGACTTATTATCCCATCTACCTTTTGCTTCTGGGCTTTTACCTTTTCTTAATTCTGTAATCTTACTTTCACTCTTACTCTGTGGCTAGCTGTGTAGCTGTGTGGCTGGCCCCTTCTTTTCTTGCTCCTTGATCTCTCTTACCTCCCAATCCCACTTTTTCTTCTTCTATTTATTCTCTCTGCCTGCCAGCTGTCCTATCCTTTCTCCTGCTATGCTATTGGACATTCAGTTCTTTTTTAGACCAATCAGGTGTTTTAAACAGACAAAGTAAAACAGCTTCACAGAGTTAAACAAATGCAACAGAAAAGAGTACAACACATCTTTGCATCATTAAAAAAAGTTCCTCAGTGTAAACAAATGTAACATATCTTAAAATAATATTCTACAACAGGGATGTGAAATGGGGTTCCACAGATGTGTACTACTGACATTCAAATAACAAAGGTTGTTCAGGAATCTATAAGCAATTTACTATAGAGAGGAATTAGAAATAGTGTGAGAAAAGAGTTCAAATAACAATTCAGTAGATATGTAGGAACAGAAAATTTCACCCAAAGTATGGATATAAATATAGAAATGGAGGTTAAAATATTTAATTAATAATTCCATTCTGTAATTAATCAATGTTAATATATTTATGTGATTTAGTATACTTCACCATATATTTCCTCCTTGTTTGTAAGTTAATCAAGACAGTTTATATATTTACAAATAGACATAAAAATAAGTATACAGACAAAATCAGATTTCATTAAAATAGTTTTTGAAACAGTCATTTTAATGGTTTTATTTATATTTCTTACATACATATAGTTATTTCCTTGACTGATTTTGTGTGTGATTCTTTATGCACTTCATGTAACTGTAGGAAAATCTACATAAGTTCTATATTTATTCTTTTGACATTAGATACTGAATTTAGAACTATTTGGTTAAAAGCAACTGAAAATTTAAAGATACTAATGTTTTCCATTTTGCTCTCCCTCCAAATCAGCTGGAACAATTTGTAGTTAAATCACTAACAGAAATAAGAGTTGACATTGTAGAGTACAATGCTGTCATCTTGGCGTAATGATGTGGCTGCATCTCTGGACTATTCATCAGCTGTAAGTCAGACTTCTTAGTTTTCACACTCTAGTCTTCTCCCTGTCTTTAAGAGGATTGTGTAAATCATTTAGAGCAAAAAAAAAAATAACAACCCCATTCAATGTTGTTGTGGTTTTGCTCATTACTTCATTGCAGTGTTAAAAGCAGTATTACTTTATAACATTTAAATTTGCAAAGTTTATATGTGGAAATCAATTATTATCATGTTCAGTATACTTGTGTGTGTGTGTGTTTCTGTGTACATAGGTGCTGTGGTTTAAACTCTGTGCCTTGAAGTATTTACATAAACTAGTTCTATAAATGTTTCATGCATGTATCACTTAATTGTAATACCCGTGTGAAAGGAACTGTTTTCAGGAACATATTATAAATGGGAATTTGAGGCACAGAGAAATTTAGCATGTTATCCTCTGTGTTTGAAACTTTACTACTTACTAGTTGGGTATAAAATACATGAAATTCATAGGAAAAATTAGAACAGTGTTTGATAGATGTTGGCAAGAAGGAGAAATGAGGATTCTCTGTATAATACTTATAAAATTTTAATACTGAAGGAGGAAAATATTCTAGAAAAACTCTAGGAAGCATTGTATAGGTAGACACCTTTTGTGTACTTAGAAATTGCTAAGGAGTATGAAGGTCTTATTGAATGTTCTTCAGAAGAAAAAAAACGATGAGAAAGATTCATGTAGAATTGGAGACTATATACATGCTGATTAAATTTAAGAATACACAATACTACATCATTCACATAGTTTATAAAACACATTGACATGATACAACTAAACAACAATTTAAAAAAATTCTCTTTTACTACTGTCTCCAAAAGGCAAGAGAAGCAGAGCAGATTTTTATTTCCTAGTTGTCATTTGAGTCTAAGGAGTTAATGATATTTTGGCAGAGCCTTGGAATATGGAGTATGTGGGTAAGGAACTAGAAATATTAAGTCCTATTAGCCTAGCCTAATTCCCTCTTAGTCCATGATTGTATCTGTTTAGCGCTTCATTGGCTGTCTGTGTAGGCAGCGAATGCTCAGTGTTTACTGAAGGCAGATTTATGATGAGGTGAGAGGTGAACCAAGAGATGCCAAGCTCCTTAGGATTTCTGTTTAGATGTGTGTGCCCACAGTCTCAACAAGAAAGTGCTATTTACCCAAGACATTATATTTCCTAGGAATAGCATCCTTGAGGCTCAGTAAATGGAAAAACAGGTACAATGTCAGGCAGAGGCAAAACACAGAAATTCATTTAGAAAGCTTCATGTATAAAGATGCCTGACTGTTTGCCTAAATGCCTCATTTTCTGGCCACTCACTTTATTTTCTGTTTCAGCTCTAAGCTTGCCAACTGTGTATTTATAGTGCGTGAAAACAGCAGTTTATTTGAATTGCAAACTAGCTCTTTAAAAAAGAATGCTTCTAATTGTATTATACCACTTAACTCCAAAGTTACTACAATGGCTTTTTTGGAGCACCACAGTAAGTACAAGGGACTGGGTGATTTGAAAAACAAAAATGTATGTAATTATTTATTTATTTGCCTCCCTAGTGTCTAGAAATGTCAGATTATTGTATTGGCAGGGTTAGTTTCTTCTGCCAATGCAAAAGCACAGTTCCTATCTTAAAAAGACCAAGAGAGTTTATATTTGGTGACCTTGGTCTAAGAACAAAGGTTTAGGGTACTCAAAATTCCATGTTTCAACCT
This sequence comes from Peromyscus californicus insignis, assembly GCF_007827085.1. Taxonomy (NCBI): domain Eukaryota; kingdom Metazoa; phylum Chordata; class Mammalia; order Rodentia; family Cricetidae; genus Peromyscus; species Peromyscus californicus. Next base: position 35,883,264 of record NW_026294447.1, on the reverse strand, counting down.
GGAAGGAGTTTCATGGAGTCTTAGAGTTTTACAAAACATAGAAAGCCATAAATCAAGGCAAGTTAAAATACACTGGTGGGTATATCAGAGAGCTGGTTACAACAAGATTGGGTGGAGATTTTGTACTTGCCTCAGACAGTATCTGATGACATTTTCAGCTTTTAGGTCAGTGGTGGGTTAATAGGTTCTAAAAAGTTTTTAATGGATTAGTCACGGGGTTTTAGTTCAGACACAGAGCTGTGCAAGTACTGGCTATTCAGGGGGTTGAAACTAGTCCAGGATAAGCTACGTAGTTAGCCCTGGACCTGCAACATTTCAACCTTTCCTTATGACTGCAGTTCTAAGCAGTCCATCGGTCTTTGCAGAGGCTGTTTTTTTCCAAGAATTATCCCTGATTCTTCTCTGGCCAGTCTCCCTGTCTTATCCCTGGTCTCCCGTGGGTCTGCCTTCACATAGTCTTTCTTTTGTATTCTAACCTTTTCTTACAAGGATGCCAGTCATACTAGCATAATGTTACCCCACTTACTCTTTTTTTTTTTTTTTTTTTTTTTTTTTTTTTGTTTTTCGAGACAGGGTTTCTCTGTGTAGCTTTGCACCTCTCCTGGAACTCACTTGGTAGCCCAGGCTGGCCTCGAACTCACAGAGATCCGCCTGGCTCCGCCTCCCGAGTGCTGGGATTAAAGGCGTGCGCCACCACCGCCCGGCCCCCACTTACTCTTAACTACCTCTTTAAAGACTCTCTGCAAAGATAGCCAGATTCTCAGGAATCAGGAGTGACTTCCACATGTGAATTTGGGGATGATATCCTTAAATCCATTACAGATCTGGCTTCTCTGTTAATGTAAATTCCTAGTGACCAAGCACATTTCTTTTGAATAGAATGACCCTTAATTCTGGATGCTGATGAGATATGAAAATTCCCATTCCCTTAAACTAATAAAAGTACAGATGTCAAAAATGGGTAGCTAAGGAAAGCCAAGGAATAAAACATGTTAAAATGGGTATCTAAATGTAAGAACTTCCAGATATTTCTGAACTTACCCTACAACTCTAATCATGATGATTCATATGTTTCTTACATTAATTGTCCATAAGATACTAAATAAAAATTCAAAGGATATCTCAAGTGTATTACTATAACAGCATAAGTAATTTATTATAATAAACACCTACTTTTCAGAAATTATTCCATTGTTGGACATTGTGGGAAAAAATACTAATGACTAATTAGATTATAATGTTTTACAAACTCCAAAAGATATTGATGGAAATTATGGACACAGGCAGTAAAAACGTGATTTAAAAAAGAGAGAGGAATTATAAACATGACTTAAATAGGCTTTACAAATTTCCTCTTGTGTGGTGTCTCATTGATATCTCAGGGTCTATCTTTGTCTCTGTATTCAAACAATATATAAATATGTATGGCCAGCCTATCTCATACCCATACTAACCATACTTATCACATTCCCCTTTGTATTTGACTCTAAAAGAAGTATAAATGGTCTATTTGGTAAGTTTAATCATTTTGATGCAAAGTAATATACACACACACAAAAAGGAACAGTCAGATAATATTTCTAAAGGAAATGTTTTCTACAGGGGAAAACACCATACATTCAGTGCAATAGAACACAGTACATGATAAGAACAATATAGTGTATAAAATGGAATTCCTACTGGTTGAAATATTTGGGAAGAATTTCTATGCTCTGTTTTTGAGTTGTGAAATGAGTAGATTTTAATTCTGAAAAAGTAACATGAAAACCAAGAAAAGAGCAATTAGGGCCTCCATGAGGAACTCTTGGGTTTGCCATAGGGTAGATGAAAAGCAAGCATGCTTAGAAATTTAGTTTTACTCTTATAAAATATAATTTTCATCTTTTATTAAAATGAGATAAAGTAGTTTCCCAGAGGCCAGAGATCTGCTTCAGATGATTTACTGCTAACTGTAATATGCAAAACAGGGTTGAACAAGGCAATGAATTGGAACCGCATAGGCAATTATATGATAGGGACAGCTGAAATGAAGTGAAGAAAACTCTTGACATGATAGAATTAAAATTAAAATTTGAACGATGATGTCAACTGGCCATGAAGATAAGAGAGATATGGAGGCCTGGCTGATGGAGCAGACATTGATGCCTTCCATAGAAGGGGCAAGTATTAAATATTTAGTAAGGAGCATTGTGAACTAAGTTATGGATGGCCAATGTTGCTAGTACCACCATGTCATAAAAAACAGACAAAATATTCTATCATCACAATTTTAATAATGCAATTCTGCTTTTCTAATGAAGCAGGCTGACAAATTAACACCACCAAAACAATATGAAATTTTGGAAATATACAGTTGAATATAGATTATAATTTTATTTTCTTATATCGTTTTAGTATTCAATATAGGACTGAAATTTTAAAAAAATAAGATAGGATGACATTTTTGTTTTATTTCTGAATATTTGGGAAATTCTGAGCATCAATATTGAGAAATTTCTTTTATAAATAATACATTGAGATTATTTAACCAGCAATTATTACTTAAAAATGTCCTACAGGATATAAAATGCACTACCAGTTTTCCTTCTACTGAAGAACACTGGACATATATATTGTGAACAGTGAAGATAAGCAAACTGTATGGAAATTTTGACCATCAACTATAGCTATAAGTATTTGAATTATAATCAGCAGATTATACCTCATATTACTAAAATACCATTAAGATTATTTTACGAATTGAGGAAGAAGTACAATTCAGCCTGTTTAAAAAGCCTTTTCTTCCTCTTCTTCCTGATCAAATACATATTTGTTGAAAAGCAAATTTCCTTCCATCACAGTCAATACAAAAGAAGCAATAGAGATGCAAATATATTTTAAGTATTGAACTTTCTTTTGCAATGTTTCAATGCCTTTCTTAAAATATTAAAACAATTGAAGCACATGAAAAGAGGATCCCTGGGTGTTTTAATTCTTCTTTCTGCTATGAATTTGCTGCCAAAGTTAAGCTTTTTGAACTTCATGAAGCATCAAAACCTTGAAGACAATAAGAAAAACAAAAAAAGGATGTTGAAAATCAAATTGCAATAATGAAATATTAATGAATGAAGACTAGGAATTGGCTCAGTGGTAGAGAGTTTGCCAGGCAAGCAAGAGAACTCTAGTTTACCTATTGATAGAAAATAAATTGTGAACAAAATAATATTTATTGTTGCTTCTGGAAAGAAGTTCCTAAATACTGTTTTTTGTCTTTGTGAATGTCTTCCATTTTTCAAAACATCCTATTATGTTTTCCTGTTTTTCTAAGTGAAAAGTAATGTACTTTTCCTTTTCAAATGCTTTCTGACGTGATTTTTTTTTAAATTGGATAGATTGCCTGACTTCTTGTACTTAAGAATGAAAATCAATTATTATTTTCTTGTGAATCTTTTTAACTTGTGTACTTTTCCGGTTGTCAAATTAATTGGGTATAGCTGAATAAACTACTTACTTTACTCTGCAGTTACAGATGTCATTCAAGTAAGTATTCCAATTATCTCTGATAATTCATATTATGGAAATTTGATAAAAACTCCAGTGACTGAGAATATTAAGTTCCCAAATTGCAGCTAACCCCGAGGACAGCCTTTATGAAGTCTGTCAATATAAATGTTTATTTTTGAAACACAGTGCTTTAGGTAACAAAAGGATTTTTCTCTTGTGTTTGATATCATGAAAAAGTATTTTTACAGTTTCTTATGCAAGAAGTCAGTATGTGTTGGATCCCGATCCTACTATTGTGAGCTTGAATGTCATGCTGAATAATTAATTTCTGCTTTGATGAAATGTTGCCCAACTTAAGTAAAGCAATTAGCAGAAACTAATTACTTTTCAATTTTATTTCAATTATGTACCTGAAGTATTTCTAATTGTTCAATGGCATTCATATATTATTGCTGTGGGATGTTCTGTATGGTAAATGTGTTGCTGATTGGTCAATAAATAAAACACTGATTGGCCATTGGCTAGGCAGAAAGTATAGGCGGGACAAGGAGGAGAATAAAGCTGGGAAGTGGAAGGCTGAGTCAGAGAGACACTGCCAGCCGCCACTATGACAAACAGCATGTAAAGATGCCGGTAAGCCACGAGCCACGTGGCAAGGTATAGATTAATGGAAATGGATTAATTTAAGCTGTAAGAACAGTTAGCAAGAAGCCTGCCACGGCCATACAGTTTGTAACCAATATAAGTCTCTGTATTTACGTGGTTGGGTTTTTGAGCGGCTGTGGGACTGGCAGGTGAGAGAGATTTGTCCTGACTGTGGGCCAGGCAGGAAAACTCTAGCTACATATTATTTCTCTTTATAATATTTTATGTCACTCTTTGCAATAAGATAAATGTGTTGAGTAGACTTATGCCTATAAGTATGCCTTATGTCGATAAGGCATCACAATTGCATTGATTATGATAAGTCATTACTTGAATTTCTTAAATTTTAGTATAATTGATCTTAGAGAAATTATATTACTCAAAGATTTTACAAAACCATAAAGATTAAACACATAGTATAAACAGTCAGTGCTTTATCATTTGTGAAAATAAAATTATTGCATATTTTATATTACTCTTATGGAATTAAAATACAAAAATGAAATAAACCTTGACATTGCAACCTGCCATCCCTTATTATCCATATCTGTAGATCAATTTAGCGTAACACATTTATTATTCTTAAGGCAAGTTGTTTCCCTTTGGGGTAAAAGTATTTTAAATTGAGCTGAAAATTAGTTTCCTGGCCACTTCTTTAGAAATTTTTCATATAATATAAAAGTCTTAGTGAAGTTTCCTAAAGCAGCAGACTTTTTATTACCTCATAATCTTTGCAATCTAGGAAATCTCTATGGAACGTATTAATAAGATATTAAGGCTTTGACAGTAAATTAGACACAAAATTTGACCTTTAGAAGTTTAAAAATCACTTGACTAATGAACAGATAATACTATATATACATTTTTGATTTCTTGTTTGGTTAGCTATCTAGTTCAGTCAAATATATTAATGTTGAGGCATTATCCTTTCAATTATTGTATCAGTATCCATATATTTTACTGTCTTTTCTGTTGCAGAATATTATTTTAAGGTGTGCTACTATTGTTTATGTTGCATATGTTTAACTCTGTGAAGCTGTGTTACTTTGCCTGTCTAAAGCACCTGATGGTCTAATAAAGAACTGAACAGCCAATAGCACGGTGGGAGAAAGAATAGGCAGGGCTAGTAGACAAAGAGAACTTGTAGAAGGAGAAATCTGGGAGGAAAGAAAGAGGAAGTAATCAGAGAAGGAGGAGGACTTCAGGGGCCAGCCACCCAGCCACCCAGCTACACAACAAGCCACAGAATAAGAGTAAAATTTACAGAAGTAAGAGAACAGGAAAAGCCCAGAGGCAAATGGTAAATGAGCTAATTTAAAATTAATGAAAGCTGGTAAGAAACAAGCCAAGCTAAGTCTGAGCATTTATAAGTAAGAATAAGTCTCCCTGTGTGATTTATTTGGGAACTGGGTGGTGGGCCCCCCAAAAGAGCAAAACCAAACGACAACATTTTTCACTCATTTTTAACCTTTTTGTTTGTTTCTTTAACTCTTCCTCCTACCTCTCACTCCTCTCTACCTTTTTCCCACTCAGCCATAATTCTCATTGACAACAATTTATTCAGTCACATCCTACTCCATTTTCCTGGTGGATTGTGTGTATGTGTGTGTGTGTGTGTGTGTGTGTGTGTGTGTGTGTAGTTACTGCAGCTTTCTCATCATTTCAACCAAGATGTGGTAGTTTTCTTCTTAATTTTTTCTCTTAAATTGTTCCTTTTAAAAATATCTTAAGTACCTTTATCACTATAATATAAATGAATTAAGATGAGACTATTTACTCTAATTTCATTTCATTTGTTTTTATATTTATATTTCCTAGAGGGTAAACAAATTCATTTAATATACTGCAGGGACACTAGTGTGCATAAGAGAGTACCAACAGTAGTATTATCATTTTAATCACTGTAATTACTTTTGTGTCCCCACATTAAGAGGTTCATGTGAACTAAACTCTTCTCTATATTTATGGTACTATTTAAGATATGCCTAATATAAATCAGGTGATTATAGTAATTAAGGATATTAGCTCCATTTTTCATTTCACTATTTGTGGTTATTTAGAAAATACATTTTATGCATTGCTTACAGTAAGAAAATATAAAAACTCAATAGCCAATCTTATATACATTCCCACATATAGGAAAGGCAATGCAATTATTCCTATTGCTTAACTCATTCGGCATTTTTCTTCCTGTGTTCATAGCAAAATTTCAGTCAAACTTATTTGTGAAAACTTGAAACTTTTAGTATTAACCAAACTGGAAAAAGAATAGGGAAAAATTCAAGGAAACAGAAATGTACAGATGTCTTCAATTGTGGCAATGGACTGAGGAAAGTAGAAGTGTGCTAACGCAGGAATATGCTAATCCTTTGAATATGGCTGGCTAGGTTTTTTCATTGTGGCGGTTCAGCACAACAGCTTCAGGACAACCGCCCTGATGAGACTGCTCTTTGACTGTATGCTCTGAATTGCAAATTGCATTCTACATAAAATTCTTTCTCCTATTTTAGGTTTGGTTCAATTTGGATTGATAATGTCACTACTTCCTCTTCACAATTCTGTTAACCCTCTACACATGGTGTAGGAAACTGGGACACTTTCATAAATACTCATCTCTTAAGAGACAAAATGCATTTTCAGATATATTAAATTTTCAGGAAATAAACCTGTACTAGAGTAAGTAAATAATTTAAAGTTCATGAAAATAATTATGAGCAACCAAGTAATCTTGATATTGTGTGTAGCATGTGCCATGAAATGATCACCCATAGGGAAATCAAGAATAAATTTCCTCTGTGTCATAATCTTCTTTGTTTTGAAACTTCTTTTGGGATGTGGAAGAACTAAAAAATAATGATTAAGCTGTCAGTAAGGCAAACTTTTCAGAATGTGGTATACGGAGACTCATCTTTTCATTGGTAAATCAGTGTGTTTTTAACATTGTTAGAATTGGGGAAAATCCTTACTAGACTCAATGATTGCAGACCTGGTTCTCCTGGAGTGTCCCTGCTCCCTTTGAAGACATGCCTTCCTCTGAAGGGCCCAAGATGAGTTCAGCTGAACTAAAACAAAAAAAGTACATGCTCTGGATGCTCTTTCTTTCCAGCTCATATACTTCTTTTCCTACCTGTACAAACTTAACTGCTTTTATTGCTTTCATATAAATAACCTGACACCCTAATACAGATTATCAGGTATTTCTCACATTGATAAGAACAAAAAATAATTCTTACTATTTATAATATTAATAATATCTCTGTAGTAATAATGTTCCTTGTTAAAAAATCTGAAGTTTATTACCTATGTTAAACAATGATCACAATTTTTGCCATAGCAATTTGGGAATTACATAAATAGTTTTGATCCCCATGTTAATTACATAACTTATATCATCAAGGTTCTCTTTAAGGATGCTAATTTTGAAACAGGTTAATATTAATTTTTATTTTTCCTTATATTACTTAGATAATCATGCTGTTTTTGTGTCCTATCATTACTATAAGTTAATAAATAATTTCAGAAGGTATTTTAGGATATTAATACCCTACTATATTTTTTTCTAAATCAGCTGGGCCACAGCCTACTTCTACTTTACCCGGTAGACCAATATTTGACTAAAAATTTCCTTTCTCCTTAATGCAGTTGTTAGTACTTCAGAATCAGCCTTGAAGTTCTGGAAACATTGATCTACCCATTCTGTTAATATTTGTGATGGAGCTCAGAGTTGCAACAAAGGATGTTTCATGTTGACATTAAATGCAGGTTGCAATGATTATTATCATTCACATGTCTTTGAAATTCTAACTATAACTATTCTATGGGCAAAATTGTGATCATAATCACAGAAGGTGTCTTAAAAACATGAGGAGTACCAGAAGGACCATTTAGCCAATGGGAAACAGTTGGCAATGAGGATGTGAGAAAAGGGGTCCAGGACAAGCTTCTGCCCCAGCATGGCATCAGTGGTGTTTCCAGGGCTGCTTGCCCTACTATCATGCAGGCAGACTGGTAATCAAAAAAGATGCTCTGTGAGCAAATCTAAAGCATGCTAACTGACATTGCTACTAGTTGACAGTGGTGCTGAAGCAGAAGAGAAGAGCATGCTCCCTCCCACCTCCAAAGTATTCCCTCAAAATATCTGGCATAGTTTCCTAGGGGAAAGAGATTTGTAACTAGAGTCACAGTAATGATCAGCTAAGGATCTAACTGAACATTATCAGGCTTTGACTGATTAGGAACAATGTTGAGAGTGAGATTTACTGCAGGGATAACACATTTCAGGGTCTTTGTGTGGAGATTCAGCTTACTACTTTCATTCATCCTGCCCCCTTAAGTCCTCAGTGACTTCCTGTCAGGCAAATATGATGTGCTTCCCCCCTCTCAGTCTTATCCCAGTAAGAACTTCGTTGCTCTATTAAATAATTGTACAGAACTCCAACATTATAGGTTTTTGAAACCAGGTACTTTCATAATGATTAGTGAAAATATCTGGTCTCCAGATCACCTATCTGGCCAGTGATTTGAAATTATCTGCCTGTGTGGCACATGAGAGGTTTTACTCCCCAGCTCAAGAGATGGGAGACCAGAACTGACTTCAGACACTCAAAGGCTGTCTTGATAGAGTTAATGTTACAAGATAGGGCATAGGGCATTTTAATTCTTTTGTTGGGGGGAGGAGGCAAACAAAAGTTCAGAGTTTCCATCTTTCATGTCATTATTTATTTAATGTGCTATTTACTAAATGTGATAGTTACACATTAAAATTTTGCTATATCTCAAACTTTTAAGTGTTCTATACAATGACAGATTCCAAAAGCAATGTCAAGAAAATTAAGAAAAACTGTGTTTAGCAAAAGGAATTTATATATAAAGAATTGTGCTCACATATAAATGGGTAAGAAACTAGTTAAAGTTTAGCAAAATTGCATACTCCTGTTCATTCTATAAATACATGTTTAAGACTTTTGAGGAAATTTTTCTACTTTTTTTCTACTAAATCCTTTAATCTTAGTTCACACAAACCTTCATATACATCCTCTTATTTTATAAATATTTCATCATACTTTTAAGAGTTTTGTGGAATATGAACATATATATGTATCTATTGATTAATAACTATTTTATTTTTAAGTGATTATCATTATTTTGGGGCATATTATGCTTCCAAGATTGCTTTTAGTTCATAATAAACACACTTGAAACTCAATCTTAACTCTGTTATGTAGTTAATACACTAGAGTAATTTCTAGAAGATTTGATATAACAGGATTTTACAACCTTCAGTTTTTATTGTGAAACTAGACTACCAAAAGCTTATACTACAATGTTGTTTGATGTAAAATATGAATTTTGAATAATATGTGTCATATGTTATATTATACTTTTATAACAAGCATCAATTATCATTTATAAAGTTATGCTTTAGTCATTGCAGAGGGATAACTCATTAACAATGCTATTTTTATATTCTAGTTTATTATAGAGCTTAAACTTTCTTCAGACATTTGCTACATGTTTAGATTTCTTCTTTCATGTATTACTACTTTATGTCTTTAAGGTTTCCTACTGAGTGGATTTATTCATTTTAATTTCTAAAAATGTTATCACTGTTTTTTTCATTTACATCTCTTTCATATTAATAAAAGGAATGTCACCAAATATTTGTATTTAAAATAGGCTACTCTTCTACAAGATTCCTGCACTAATGCTCTACTAGTAAGTGACATTTTCCTTTTTTATTTGGATTTTTATTCTGACAACTAGGTTGACAGTGTAGCTTGAGGATAGGACTCTGTCACTGAATTTTTTGCCAGTCATTGAGTAAGGAAAAAAAAATTAACATTGTCAGAGTTGAAGCTAATCTAACCTACATAATAATAAGGAAAGGAGAGATTAGCATAACACATTCGGCTTCCCTGTGGGAAGACTTCTGCTCTTACAACAAGACCACTTTCAATGTAACAGGGAAGACAAAAACACACTTGTAGAATATAAAAGATAGTTGTAGCATGAATCTTAAAGAGTCTTATCAATAAAATCAAACCTGAGGCCAGTTATTGGGGTGAATGCTGGAAGATCAGAGAAGCAGAACACGTCACAGCTAACCTCACCTGGCCAACTTCTCAGCTGATCCTGTTTCCTCAGACTGGAAGTGTCTGTGTCCTCATCCCAATGGCTCTCAGCTGAACCGCTGCTTGAAAAGCCTGAAGCTTAACCAGCCAAAAGCTTAACCAGTCAAATGCTTCTAGTTTCTGGTCTCCATGCCTTTATATCTTTCTGTTTTTGCTATCACTCCCTGGGATTAAAGGCTCACTTCTTGGGATTAAAGGCATGTGTCACCATGCCTGGCTGTTTCCAATGTGGCCTTGAACTCACAGAGATCCAGAGGGATTTCTGCCTCTGGAATGCTAGGATTAAAGGTGTGAGTGCCACCATTTTCTAGCCTTTGTATCTAGTGGCTGTTCTGTCTCTGACCCCAGATAAGTTTATTAGGGTGCACAATATTTTGGGGAACATAATACCACCACATATAGTGTTACGAATTAGGATGAGACTGTGAGTTTCTACTCACCAGTTCAAGTAAGATTTCTATAGATAATCAATATGTTAACAATTATATTATCAAAAAGACCCAACTTCCTGAATTGAAGTTATTATAAGATGTAACAAATATTTCTTTATTGTCATATAGGGCACTCAAATGTCATCCAGGCAGAAATCTTGTCTAATTTTAAATCATACATTAAGGATGCTTTTGTCCACTTTTAATGATCACTATGTTATCAGGAAAGCTGAACTGAAATGTATCTACTTGCTTTCCCCCAAGTTCTCTGTTCCTTAATTTTTTTTATGAGTAATTTTTTTTTTGCTTTATGAGTAATTTTTAATATCTGGCCTAAGGGCTACACTCAATATAGAAATTTTGCAGTGTGACTCTAATAAAAATGAATATTCTCATTTGGTGACCTGTTGCCAGGTACTGACAATTGGTGTTTTAGATTTACTCTTACCATTCTTAATCCTTCATGAAGTGTTCGAAATAAGTAAATAAAATATCAACATGGGAATACGATATATTTGTTATATAGATATGCATAAAAGACATATTTGTAGAATATTATTTTGATCTCTACTTACTCAAAAATATACAAATAGAATAATGATTCATTTTGTATAGTCCCTTCTCCATGGTAAAATTGTTGAGAATGGTCTGCAGTAAAATATGAGGACCAGAAGAAATCTATAAGCATGAAGGATCTGTCCTACTTCATCAAGTCTGTCTTTCACTAGTGTTTATGGACTGCTATTTCAGTCACAGTTTCTACATTTTGATTTAGTTGCAGATTTAGTTGAACTCTCCCAGACATCCTGTAGTCCAACCCCCTCCTCATCTCACACCTGAGAAAACAGATCTTGAAGGTTAAGTGATTTGCTCAAGGTCACACAGCTAGTTAGAGACAAAGTGGCAAGAAAAACACTAACTCCAGAACTCAATCAACCTTTTCCACTGTACTATGTTGACTTCTAAAATGACACAAAGCCTTAACCTTCTAAGCAGTTAACTTTTTCAGTAGTGACAACACTTTGTGAAAAAAGCAAAATACTGTATTGCTATAACTTATTTTTGCCACTGTAATTAACATCTATTTTTTCTTTATAAAACATATACACAACATCTACATTATGAAACAAATAATACCAATGGCCAAGAACATGTTGCATATTTATTAAGAACTTCAAATTAATAACGTATTGAGTCCATAGTTTATTTTGTCCTATTTATTTCAATCCAATTTAGACGTTTCATCTTGTGGGTATTTCATAAAGAGACCAAATATGTTTGTGTTAAGACCATAACACCTCTCTTTGCCCCTGTATTTCTGCTTCTTACAGCTTACCAATTGCAGTCTACCTATAACCTCCTGTAGGTACTGAAATATGTACAGGACTGAAATCAATTTGGCGTGCAGAATTAAAAGGCTTTATTGACCTCGAGATGCCTTCCAGCAGTGTATACGCACAAATGCAGAGCCTCTTGCCAAGCTCAGAGATTTGAATATTCCCAGAAGTTTGTAGATATTACTCCCCTAATAACACTACAATATATTTTCTAATCCATTCTTAATTAACCTCTGTTTTACCACCAAAAGGGCTTTAAAAAATTAATGGCTGAATAATGAAGAAAAGAGGCATGAAGATGAACATATAGTGCTGACCTCGAGGATCACTGCTCCTGCTTGGAGCCTTACAGAAACTTCTCCTAAGAGTACAGCTTATTAAGTGTGGTTGGTATGGTTATTATAGGTACTACCCAATTGTGTTATGATATATATTATTTGATCACTAATTCTAGGGGATATTTACTCCTCCATAAATGCAAGGCACAGATTCCAGTTGTGACTAATTTGTCTTATTCAGTAGTTCCTACCTAAACATTTAAGTGATTTACCATTAAAGTATTCAATGCTACTGGGAAAATGGTACAAAATTTGATGGTTCTCTCCTTGACTTTCTTGCTGTACTGAAATTTAATATGAGATCATGAAGAATTATTCACAGGAGAAAAAGAAAAAGAAAGAAAAGAAAAAGGAAGAGACTGAATGCAAAAAAAAAGTATGATGGTTTCCATAACCTAGTATGCTAATGAAGTTATTCTAAAGATTTGAAAATTTTGTGCTGAGAACTATTATCATTTTATTTTTTGACCTTAAGTTGTTCAGCATAACTTGTCATGAATTTGACTTGTGTGTGAAAATTGTTTTAGATTAATCTGCCATTGTTCCAAATCCAAGATGGCGAATTTTAAACAGAAAGGATATTGTCAAGTGGTCTTTTGAAACAAAAAATTATATATTCAAGTGACATTGACCAGAGGAAAAACCTGACACAGATGCAGCTGGGGCTTCACCCAGTCTTGCGTAATGCTATGGAGTAAGGATAATTTTGCACAGAAGTGGTGCAAAGCAGCCTCATTGACTCCTTCAGCAGTCAGTTTTTAAATGTCAGAGAATTTCATGGAGGGGGTGGAAACTTGGTGGAATCAATTATTTATGGACTGAGAAATAGTGTAAGACTACATTGTAATCACATTGAAGCTAGTATATCCACATCTATGGATGAACTTGAAATAAGTCCAGGTCCAGACACTAAACAAAGAATTGTAACTTTTTCTGGAGGTAAATTCAATCCTGACTGTTCATTTGTGATTTCTTTGGAGTGCTTTCATTAGTCATAGCAGATTGACTCTAATTGATCCCTCCCTCTTTCTTATCCATAAAGTATCTACCCAGAGTATCATCAATACTTCTACACATGACTCTTTCACTCACAGTGAAATGTATTGTATTCAATTCTATATGTGATCATTTAACCACATTCAGGAGAGGTGATTCCATGAGTGGATCCTGAGAGCAGTCTTAGGAGGGGAGTTAGGAGATTGCTTTAAATCTGGCTTTCAGTTAAGAGTTCATCTCTCCTGGAAGTTGGAGGATAAATAGCTCTTGGCTTTATGCAACAATACAGTTGTGAAAACTTCCTTGAGAGGTAAACTGGGATGTGATGATGTGGAATAATATCAGTACTGATTTATGGATTATTTAGGCAATTAAAGAATAGGATATATAGATTAAGTAATATATTACATAACACAAATGATTTCAGTAAAATAAAACAGAAAAGAAACTAGAGTAGTTATAAGGAAGAGCATCAACATTCATGTCCATATTTTTACTAGTAGTACTCATTTAAATAGTTACATATTTGTAGTTACATTTAACATACAGATTAAACACTGTTTCTCATAGTACTAGAGGCTGTGAAATCCAAGGCCATGATTCTAGTAGATCTGATAACTGGTGAAGACCTTCATGCCCATGCTCCTACTTGACAGAAGCATAGAAGACAGAGCTTGCTTTCTGATGTCTCTTTCATAAGCATATCAACCTCCTGCATGAATGTGGAGTCCACATGACTTAACCACTTCGTACTACCAATTTGGTGATGATATTTCAGTATGGGAAGCCAAGGGAAGGCATGCTGCTTATTTCTCCTCTCTTAATATCACACAGGTACATTTTTGGGGGATGAGAAGTTGTTTCTCACTTATACGCGAGGCACACGTATGTATGGTAATTGGCTTTTGTTGTCTCATTCTAGGAAACATATTTTAAAAAATCCAGAGGAAGAACTGTATTGTTATAGTTAATCTGAGGAAATATGAATATTTTCTGACTCCAAATTATTCATGACACTATAATAAATGTAGATAATAAATATCTGTCTCTTTGTTGTTCTTGAACACAGCAGGTATACTCCTGTCTTCGATTTCCAACTTGGTTTTATCTGGAATTCTTTTCCCCACATGTATACACGACTAGGGTCCTGAAGTTACAACCATGCTCAAATTCATCTAAGTTAGCTTTCCTTAGTCTTCTCCCAAGAAATGTCATATATTATCTCTCTTCCTCTCTTACACTGGTTTCACTTTATTATCATTATCCCATTTTGTTTGGTCATTTATATAAGTGCCATATCCTTCAATATCACTCACAGTGAAAAAGGACAACATGAATTCTTGTTCTCTGATGTGTCCATAGCAGTCTACAAAGTGCATAGCTGTCGCTCAATAGTGGTTGTTAACTTCCAAGAAGAACTGGAACTGACATGTAAGTTATATCATAGAGAAAAAATAGTACATTCTCCAACAAAAAGAAGGGGGCTTAGGGGGAGCTTTCCAGATGACTGTGTGAAAAAAGGAAACATGTCAGTACTGTCCTGTGGTGGTATTGTGTTCCCCGAAATATTATGCATGCTAATAAACTTATCTGGGGTCACAGAACAGAACAGCCACAAGATAAAGAGGCTAGAAAATGGTGGCACTCACACCTTTAATCCCAGCATTCCACAGGCAGAAATCGCTCTGGATCTCTTGAGTTCAAGGCCACATTGGAAACAGCCAGGCATGGTGACACATGCCTTTAATCCCAAGAAGTGAGCCTTTAATCCCAGGGAGTGATGGCAGAAAGCAGAAAGATATATAAGGCATGAAGACCAGAAACTAGAAGCTTTTGGCTGGTTAAGCATTCAGGCTTCTGAGCAACAATTCAGCTGAGATCCATTTGGATGAGGACTCAGAAGCTTCTAATCTGAGGAAACAGGATCAGCTGAGGAACTGGCGAGGCGAGGTAGCTGTGGCTTGTTCTGTTTCTCTGATCTTTCAGTGTTCACCCCAATACCTGGCTCCAGGTTTGTTTTTATTAATAAGATCTTTTAAGATGCCTGCTACACTGTCCTTCTTAAGAAGAGGTCTCAGGAATTCTGATAACTTGGGTGACTGGTGAGAGCATTTTAAGAGCAATGACTCCATTGGTTCTTTTATGTTAACTCTTTTCTGGAACAGTTACTAAAGGAGTTGCACTTTGTGAACTTTGTACTAGTTATGAGTTCAGTATTTTTAAAAACATCTAAAAAAACAAATTTACAGTTGAAATCTCATGACTAGGAACTCATGTCTATAATTGTAGCAGTCAAGACTAATGCAGCAGATATTGAATTCTAAGTAAATCTGGGCTACATAGAAGAACCCATCAAAGAAAGAAAGAAGGGGAGAAAGGGAAGAAAAGACAAAATTCAGAAATAAGTAACTAATTTCTTTTTTGTCCTTGTGCAAGAAAACATAGTTTATAATAGTAACATGAAGGTAAAATGAAAACCTGCCCTGTTTACAGTTTAATTAAGTGTTAACCAATTTACTGACTTATGTCTTATATTTTATTTCCTTATACTACTAAGTTAGTATTATCTAGCAGAAATATAAATAAGAATGTTAATGTTCTCTTATATTACTATTGTAAGTTCTGGACTCTTGATTGGAATCATCATGAAATTCTTTTTCTTCAATCCTAAATTTTAAATCTAAAATGCATTCAGATTTCTACTACTAGTTTGTTCAATGGATAGGTTATTACTAGTCACATTACAGAGGATCCTATGTTTTAGTGGCTTAATACAGAAGTCCATTATTTGCTTCTGACCAATTTAACATGGGCTACCAAACTGAACAGGAATAGACTCCTGAATAGTTCTTAGTAATGCGAGCTTCCCTTATCTTCAGACATGCCACCCGAATACAAGACATTCAAGTTTGGGTGTCAAGAATTCTTACAGCAGGCTGGAATAATCATTCATTGATCTCCATTCACATGATTTTATTTAAATTAGCTCTGATATTATTGTATATCAATGGGAGTCTACCTAAGAGACATAAAATGGGTCTTGAGCAATGACTGAATGGTTAAGAGCACTTTCTTCTCTTTCAGAGGACTAGGGCTAATTTTCCGGCACCCACATGGGATGGCTCACACCTGACTATTAACTCCAGTTCCAGGGGATCCAGCGCCCTCTTCTGGTCTTCTAAGCATCTATATGTTCAAGGGGATACCTACACAAAAATATAAATAAGTTAATCTTTAAGAAGGAAGAGTAACAACAATAAGAAAAACTAAAAGATAGCTATAGGTGAATTTTGATTTTCTTCTTTACAATCTTGAAGAATGTATCATGTTACCTAACTTATTTCATCTTCCTTTCAAGGTTCAAATTAAAAAGATGAGAATAACTGTGGCAAATGCTGTCATCTTTTATAATGTCTTAATTCGCAATTCTCAAAATTTCCTGGCATGTTTGGACATTGTTCTAACCATTAGGTCATCTTGTATCCCAGGAACAGAAATCTAGGCAGACATATGATCCCATTAGGAGTTCACCCCAGACAAGAACAACCGTCTCACAAGAACCCATTTAGCCCTCTAGCCCTCCAAAGAGTAGGCAGCACGGGGGAGAGAGGGGTTGGCGTTGTTATTTTCTTTTCCAAACCACTTTGCAAAAGCAGAGCTGTGATAATGATCAAGTAGGCAATGCTTTAATCGTTCATAATTATTCCTTTTCCCACAATCAAGTGCTTCCTTTGTTTAATCTTAAAGCTCATGATGGTAGATATGAGAACACTGAAGCTCTTCCAGGTTCCTCTTCCCATTCAACATGATTAAATCTTCTTCTGTGCCTTTCGTCATCACTCTTTTCCTTGACTGACTTACAGGGATAGGAGGCCAAGTATAGTCAGTTGAGATTCCTGGAGCTAAAACTTTTGCCCTGAATCTATAGTGACAGTACCACTCTGCACTTTAAAAAAAATTAAACATTATTCAATTTCAATAAGTTTTTTTTAGCATTTTAAAAACATAATTTTCTTTAAAATCAATTAAAATGATCTCACATTAGTCATGAAATGTCTCTACAACCTCGATAGCTGTAGAGCCAATGCAGAGTCTACCTTACTCTTTCTTTCTCCAATTATGCTATATCAATTATAACTCTCCCATATCTTGAACTTTTAAAGCAATGATAAATTTAAAAAAATGACTTATTGTCCAAATTCTAAGTTTAAAATATTCACAAAATTAAATATGAATTATACTGAAAATATGTTTTGTTATTATGCTGACAGGAAGAACACTGTCTATAAAACTAGGTTATTTTACTGGCAGCATGTCCTCAGTGTGTGATAATTTGTAAGCGACAAAAGCCAATACAAAGTTATCTGCTAAAATTCTGGAAAAGAGAAGGTAAGTAAAGCTTACAAGTAATGAGTTTCTATTTACTAGAAATTAAAGCATCATAGGTCTTTGTTCCATTGGGCGTATACATACAAATTTGTATGTATACATTTAAATCTGAATATGTTATTTTAAAAAATCAGAACAGAGCACACAACAGTAGCTCATCTACATATGAACTTAGATGAAGAATTACTAAAATGTTGCAGATCTTAGCATGTCAGACTCCCTTACAGTTGGTCACTTTGGTCTTTGAGATTCGGCTGGAGGAGTGAAGACTATGACCTTCATTTATAAAGCAATTAGCACAATTTTCACTTTGTTTTGAAGTACGAATATTTCTAAGCTAAGACAATTTATTCTGGCCCATGATCAGATTACCTACTAAGATTTAGATTCTAAAATATCCATTTATTAAAATATGAGAAAAGAGAGTTCCTGGTTCTGCTTATAAGGTATCATATGGAAATAAACAACAGAGCTGAGATCAATGTTAACCTAGATCTATATACTGTTTTTCAAGTTAAAATAATGGATACCTTTTAGTAAAACTCTAACCCATTACTAAATAAAAGTCGCTTCAAGTTCCACTACAAATATAGTAGTGCTATAAACAAAACTACTATCTAGCTACCCAAAAGAGACATTAAAATATGTCCACATGTAATAATATGGCCAGTTTATTTTGTTATTTAAACTCCATCTATTGGAATTTCCTATAATTTCTATTAATTTAGTAAAGACACAGGTTTTGTATATAGATGTAAATTGTTTCTGGAGAAGATAATAACCCCAGAATCACAATCACTATGCAAGTTTGAATATATATACTAGCATGTAACTAGATTTATTTCCAAAATTAAAAAATAATATTTCAGCTCTATTTTGAATATAAAGACACTGGTGTTAAATCAAATTTTATAGATGTCATTTTTGGCATATTTTTATGAAAATACAAAGACTTTATTGGCTATGATAGATGTTTTTATTCTGTAATGAAAGATGCATATTTTTGAGTTGCCCCTCAACTGAAGATGCCTCTCAACCAAAAAATGGATAAAGAAATGTGGTACATTTACACAATGGAGTATTACTCATCAGTAAAAAACAATGACATCATGAAATTTGTTGGCAAATGGATGGAACTAGGAAAAAATCATTGTGAGTGAGGTAACCCAGACCCAGGAAGACAAACACGGTATGTACTCACTCACAAATGGATATTAGATGCAAAGCAAAGGATAACCAGACTACAATCCAGAACTCCAGAGAAGCTAGGTAAAGAGGAGGACCCTAAGAGGGACAAGCATGGAGGGCCCCAGGGAGAGGAAATAGTTAAGGTCTCCTGCGCATACTAGAAGGGGGGTGTAGAAGGGAGGGGATGGGAACATGTGGGATCAAGATGGCCAAGTTGGGGAAGAGATGGGGAGGGAGAGCAGTGAAAGAGATATCTTGATAGAGGGAGCCATTATGGAGTTAGGGAGAAACATGGTCCTAGAGAAATTCCCAGGAATCCACAAGGATGACCCCAGCTAAGACTCCCAGCAATAGTGGAGAGGTTGCCTGAACTGACCTTCTCCTGTATTCAGATTGGTGACTACCCTAATTATCATTATAGAATCTTCATCCAATAACTGATGGAAACAAATGTAGAGATTAACAGCAAAGTACTGTGCTGAGTTCCTGGAGTTCAGTTGAATAGAGAGATAAAGGATCATATTAGCAAGGCGGGGGGTCAAGAGCATGATGGGGGAATTCATAGAGCTGACCCTAGCTAGTGGGAGCTCATGGACTCTGAACTGACAGCTAGGGATTTCACTCTGAATGTGGATGACAATGACGTGGCTTGATCTGTTTGTGGGGCTCCTGGTAGTGGAATCAGGACTTATCCCAGATGCATGAACTGGAATTTCGAAGTCCATTCCCTATGGTGGGATACCTTACTCAGGCTTGATGCAGCAGGGAGGGGCTTGGTCCTGCCTCTACTTGGTAGACCAGACTTCCTTGACTCCCAAAGGGATGCTTTACCCCCTCTGAGGAATAGATAGAAGGTAGGATGGGGGAGAGATGGAGGAGGGTGGGAGAAGGAAAGAGAGGAGGGACTGGGGTTGGTATGTAAATTGAAAAAAAATTAAATAAAAAAGAAACAAAAACAAACAAACAAAAAAGAAAATACAAAGACTTTAATGGCTATGATAGATGTTTTATGCTGTAATGAGAGATACATATATATATATATAAAGGTTTGGTGCCCCCTGTATATATAGATGTCTGAGTTTGAGAGTAAAATATTTTTCCCATTTGCTCTCCATCTTAAAGTATGTTTAGATAGAGTGTCTTATTGAACAAGAGATCTGTTTAGGCTTGATTGGTTGGCTATTTAGTCCCTGAGGGATATAATTGTCTTTGTCCCCCAGTGCTTTTTCTCTGACTCTGTATCTATCTATCTATCTATCTATCTATCTATCTATCTATCTAAACATATATATGTGTGTGTATGTGTACATATATGTATAGGTAGATGCAAATGATATAGATATGCAGATATAGATATAATTCCCTCCAGGTAACTATAGATATATGACAACATGCTAAGGCTTTAAATGGGTTCTGGGTATCCAAACTTAGATCCTTCTATTTGTTCAACAAGCACTTTACCCACTGACCCATCTCCTGTTGTTTGATTCTTAAACTATATTAAAATAAAAAATCCAGAGCCAGATATCAGGGTGAAAGCTGAAAGATCAGAGAAGCAGAGGAGCCACAGTCACCACTTATTACCTCATCAACTGCCTGAATCCTCTGACTGAAAGCCTCTGAGTCCTTACCCAAATGGATCTCAGCTGAACTGCCTTAGTTCTGTATTCTCATGTATTACATACCTTTCTCTGTCCTGCAGTCACTACCTTGGATTAAAGGTGTGTGTATTTCCCAGAACTGGGATTAAAGGTGTGTACCACCACTGCCAGGCTCTGTTTCCACTGTGGCCTTGAACTCACAGAGACCCATCCAGATCTCTGCCTCCAGAGTGATAGGATTAAGGGTGTGTTCCACCACTGTCTGGCTTCTATGTCTAACCTAGTTGCTGGCTCTGTCCTCTGATCTCCAGGTAAGCTTTGTTGGGGTACACAACATATCACCACAATCTCCATAGTCCAATAATTGTTGTTTTTAATGTCACTATAAATATTTGTCGAACCACTGATGTATAATGATTAATACCAGAATTATCTAATTAAAGGTAAAAACAATGTTAATATAGAAAGCATCAAATGAAGTGTAATTATGTAACCTCCAGTCAAGTAAGAGTATATTGATCTGTGACTGAAATCCCTGCAAGAATGGTTGTCCACTGTAAGCACTTTGTCTGTCAAAAGCTTCATGACAGGAATGAATTCATTAGCATGAAGACTTTTATGATTTCATTGGAAGACATAAAATAGAAGTATATTTATGTGGCTTGGTTACAGCTTTTCTTTAATGTTATAACATTCTAATGTATTTGATATATACACAAGACTTTCAGAACAATTATGAAAACATCAAGAAGCAAATATCAAGGAAACAACTGATGATTAAATTATCACCATGCACACTTCACATCTAAGCTTTGCTCTTGGTAATTAATCAAACACAGTTTTATGTCAAAGCTAAAATACACACAAAGTTTACCCTTTCAAACCAATCTAACTATAAATAAATAGAATATAGATTTTTTTGAGATTCAAATTATTTCAGTTACATAAAACATGTACCTAAAATCCATAAATAATCATTTACTATAGGGTCATATTTATTGATGTATCATATTGAAAGACCCTAACCCTTCAGGCTTACACCCCCCAAGCCCCAGGAGAATAAGGAACTAAAAAGAAAATCTAGTTCCAAGGGCAAGCTGACTTAATCATTATTCAACCACCCCTGCAACAATGTAACAATATAAAAAGATTTCTGTTAAGAGATGTGCTGAACTGTGACTGGGATAGTTGCAAGTGTTCCAGGAAGGACCACTGTGACCTTTGTGTAAACTCCACTCCCGCCCTGATACCCCCCTTGAGGTTTCGGGAAGAATGTACATGCGGATGTGACTGTACCCACTCTGTGATCAGACCATGATCTTGTGAAACAAAATTGTATGGGAACTGTAATCTTATGGCTTTTGTGGGTTTTTCCTTTAAAAGTACCCATGTGATTGCAATAGGCGCAACTCTTGCTCTTTGGAGCTGAGTTAGCCCGACTGTACAGCCGCATCAATAAACAACACTTCTTGTTGTTGCATCAACTGGATCAGAGTCTGGGTTCTTGGGGCGCCACCTCGAGAAGATAGTACCCTGGGTCTGGGGTCTATCAATATCTAGATAAATTTAAACCTGCATGCTTATTCCTGTACTAAGATAAACTTGATAATAATAGGTGAAGCTATACAAATGAGAATGTTGATTCTATGAAATAGAATTTTATGGAATATTAACTTTTCAGCTTATGTTTTCTGTTATATATCATTAAGATAAACTAATGGTGCTGTGACATATTAATTATTCCTCAGTCAGTAACTTCCTAACGTGATGTAGTTTGTTAGGCATATAAAGGTGATGTCACCCTTGACTTGGAGCTGTTTACAGTCTGGTTAAAAGGAAACTCATTTGTGGGAATTATAAAGAAAGACATAACAGAACAATAATGAAGAGTCAAAATGTGGGTTTCATATGTCCTGGCGAAAGACAAGGAAAATTGTACCCCAAATTTTCTACTGATAGACACTCTCAGATGAAAGTGGGTCTCTTGCATCTCTTTAAGACAAGGAAGACTAGCTGAGGGATTGGGAGAAGCTCTCAGAGGAAGAAATCATTTTCCTAGTCCTGCTGCTCTGTGTGACTCTTACAACAATTCACACTGTGAAAATAGTTAAGATCCCTCTCAAAATATTAATAATTGTAAGAACATTTGTCAAAATAGCACAATACATAACCAAGTCTGTGTGCAGAGAGTTGACTCTGTAAACACCAGAGTCATATAAAAGCTAAGTGCAAAGCAAAAGATAAAGTTCCTACCAAAATGAGGACTCCACTATGGACCTGAGCATCCCATATACCATTGCTGATAACACAAAGACTTTAAGACATTGACAACTCTCTACCCTGGCCATTTCTCAAAGTTGTGTATACAACAGGTGAGAATTTGGGAGATAGAGGAACATTTTAGCTTGGATAAAGAAAAAATTTTCTTCTACTTTTCATAATTCTGAAACTATAATATATCTCAGTAGGTCTATGGGGTCTTTATCTTACCCACCAGTGGGACATGAATAACCAAAGTAAATAAAAATCAAATTCTGTTGTGAGAAGAACAGCTCACCTCAGATACAGGAACCTTCTTATGGGTCCTGCATGTCCAGTCGATCAAGCAGTCCAGGCAAGAACAGTTTCTTGCCCAAATGGCTATTTTTGTCAAGAAGATAAACTCCATACAGAGTTTCTTCAATGCCCATCCTCCTCCCTGAAGTAAATCAGTGCTTCCAGGAGAAGACATGTCTCACTGTCTAGAAAGTCTAAATTTTTTAAACATTTTAAATGCCATATTCTGTAGGTCTTTGAAGTCTTCGAAGATTACCTACCTAATTGAATTATACCTATGTATACCTAGAAAACTTAACATGACTATAAGTTTGACTATCATAGAAGACTGATTATTAATCTGTATTTCTTAATTATCCATTATAATCTAAATGAGTTACATAAACATAATACCTCAAGCAAGAGTATATATATATATATATATATATATATATATATATATATATACAGTATAATAAAATTAACTTCAAATTTGTATCAGTAAACTAAAACCTACAGCAATGTAAAACATTTCTAAACAAGTTGCTCTTTAAAAGTAGGTTCAATAATCTACCCTTTTGTCCTATCCTATCTATATCCCCTTTTCTTCTTTAGAAAGACTTTGCATTTATAATCAATCTGCTTTAAATAAAAATATTGTTTTTTCTCTGTCCCACACCAAAGGCTCTTATGATTTGGGACCCAAGAATCTCTTAACCTTTTCTTTTAGCAATATGCCTGGGTTTAGAGAAGGAATGGGCCAATTCCATCTCCAAAGCCAGTTTGGTATATTTGGGAATTTGGGCATAGCTTCTCTTACTACTTCCTGCTGGATGGGGACGCTGTATCTTATGGGGACACAAAGAAAATTTTAGGCTTATGGTGGTAGTCTGTGAGGCTGTATTGTCTGAGCCAGTTGTCTTGAAACCATTCTGGATGTTGGATCATCTGGGCCATGGTGTCATCGGAGACCTTCCAGGGGGTCTTGGCTGGTTAAACCTGATGTATCTTAATCTGGAACAAATCCATAACCTCTGGCTTTCTGCGGAAACAAAAACAAAGCACCCTTTCCAAAGCAACATATATTTATATCCAAATTTGGAAGTCAAGGTAACTTTAAAATGTACATGTTGACTTAACTCAACAGCTTTTACAATCAAATGTCTTTCTGCAGTTAAAATTCCCAAAGACAACACAATCCAGATTTTATGTGTAATATCCATCTTTATGTGGCTTATTTTTTTTTTTTTTTTTTTTTTTTTTTTTTTTTTTTGGTTTTTCGAGACAGGGTTTCTCTGTGTAGCTTTGCGCCTGTCCTGGAACTCACTTGGTAGTCCAGGCTGGCCTCGAACTCACAGAGATCCGCCTGGCTCTGCCTCCCGAGTGCTGGGATTAAAGGCGTGCGCCACCACCGCCCGGCATGGCTTATTTTTTATATTACCCTTACTGTCTCTTTAAAAACTTTATTTTTTAAAACTATTTGTTTATATTACTGTTTGTATTCATTCTTCTCTCTTCCAAGCCTATGTACATTTTTACACATAATGTAAACCATTTAAAGTCTTATTCTATCTGAATCTGTCTTATTGTGTAACTAATGCTTTAAACTGCAGTAGTTAGTACTGAAGCAGAAGTCTTGGCTGTCAGCTCTGCCCAATTTAGCCTTTCAACATGGTGGAGATAATTCACTGCCAGCTCTGGGAGCCATAGTGAATATATGCTTCTATCCAAGCAGAAACCTCTTTTTTCTTTTTCTTTTTAATCAGCAAAAGCTAAATCCACCACACAGCAGCAGCATAATGTGCGGCTTGGAGACACCTCATTACCGCCATACTGCATACTCACACGCCACAAACCTTCCATATAGTAGCTCAAGCCCACAGGCTGTGGCTAACTTGAGAGAGACAAGTAGGAAGCTGTTTTAGCTCCGTTTTAGAATCTTCTTTCTCAGGTTTTAGGTGGAAACTCGAGCTGTTGGGCATCATTTGTAGTTATGGTTTTCCTGGCCCTGCCCAGGCCACAGTCAGGACAAATCTCTCTCACCCGCCAGTCCCGCAGCTGCTCAGATCCAACCAAGTAAACACACAGAGACTTATACTGCTTACAAACTGTATGGCCATGGCAGGCTTCTTGCTATCTGTTCTTATATCTTAAATTAACCCATTTCTATTAATCTATAAGTTGCCACGTAGCTTGTAGCTTACCAGTATCTTAACATCTGCTTCTCATCGTGGTGGCTGGCAGTGTCTCTCTGCCTCAGCCTTCCACTTTCCTGAATTCTCCTCTCTCCTTGTCCTGCCTATACTTCCTGCTTGGCTACTGGCCAATCAGTACTTTATTTATCAATCAATCATTCAGAGCAGTTCATCATTGGATAAAGTAAGGATAGAAACACACAGAACAGAAACCTGGAGGCAGGAGCTGATACAGAGGCCATGGTGAGATTCTGTTTACTGGTTTGCTCCCTATGGCTTGTAAAGCCTTCTTTCTTATAGAACCCAGGACCAGAAGCCCAGAAATGGTACCACCCACAGTGGGCTGGGCCCTCCCCATCAATCACTAATTAAGAAGATGTCCTATAGGCTTGCCTACAGCCTGATCTTATGGAGGCATTTTCTTCATTGAGGTTTCCTCCTTTCGGATGACTTTAGCTTCTGCCAAGTTGACATGAAACTATCCAGGACAATATCTGAGTGCTAAACCAATCTAGAGTTATAGATATACTGATTTATAGGGCAGATTGATACTAAGTCCATTTAATAGAAGAACAGTAGGAGTTTCTTCCCTGGGGATTCTGACTTCCAAGCATGGATTCTTGGTCATATTTACAGTACTAGGCAAATGTTACTCTTCAAAATTGGTGCCATTTTCTCACCATGAGCTAGCTCACAATATCAGTCATCATTGTAGCTTACTGTGTTCATAACCGGGTAAAACTGTTGATGACTTTTCTCCTCCAGCAACATGCATAGAATCTCCCACGTCTATGATAGCTGGTCTACAGGTCAGTACTATTTTGTTTTTTGTGCAATCAGAGTATGTGATGTTTCAGAAATGGGGTCTTAGTGTAAAGTTCTTGCCTTCAAGTTCTTAGGGACAAATAAGAGCAATGGTAACAGCCTAAAATCTGGGGCCTCCAGGATACACATCTGCAAGGTAATAAACCCATGTTTCCAGGTAATAAAACAGAGAGACAGAAACACTATACTCATGAACTCACAGCAGCTAGGGCTGCCTGCACTAAAACAACACAAGATGAAGCCAGTAACATTCCAGTCAGGAATAGGAAGAGAATCAGGAGCCCCAACTCATTGAGGAAATACTCAGAGTTGACAGCTTCTCAGGCAGACACTGCTAGGATTATTGAATAATATGGTCCCAGGTAAGTTGACCATACTTCAGTGTTAGAGCCTATACTCATGAGTATACAGACATCATAAAATGGACTAGGTTATTTTTTAAAAACTGAAAAAGACACAAAATTGGGAGAAGAGGTTTAGGTTTTGTAGGTAAATCTAAGAAAAATATATAATAAGCATATATAAAATCCTCAGAATTTAACACAAATATTTGTAATATGATAAAGGGATACTGATACTACTCTAATGTGTGAACATGAGACTGTATTTTGCCCACCTTACATTCACATGTAAAGCTACAGTTCAGGACCCATGCTCTTTCCTGTTAAGAAATAGGGTCTTCATCATGTATAACTAAATACTTGAACAACTGTGGTGCTTGTAATACTCACAATGGTATCAATTATAATGAAAACTGTTACACAGATTGATAACAAAGTAAAAACTTGAGTGATTTTGTTTGATTTCACTTTGGGCCAATATCTATCGGGCTCTAAAAGTGAGTTAAATTGAATTGAATTGTACTGAGCTGCAGTCTATGCTACTTAAACATCCACTTGCAGCTTGAATCTCCCCCACTAGTTCTTAATTACAACTGGAACTCAAATATTCAGAGATTCTTGGATCACTGCACATATAAATTACCACTCACTCAAATATTAACTGTGTTTATTCAATGATCAGCATAGTGATTTTTCAAACAAAAGGTTCAAGAACTTTCATTGAAAATGAAAAAGAAAAAGAATAGCTCTTACATATAATTATTCTCTCACATTCTGGGGAATAAAATATTACATGATTCATAGATAGATCAATTGTTATTCTTATGTAATTTCTCTGTTCTGTAAGATTTTTTTTTAATGTAGGAACAGTGTTTCAGAAGGAATAAGAATCCTTTGAAAATGATTCAAGACAGCCTGAGGCTAAATCCTTGACATTCATTTTCACTCAGAGGAAGGATTCTGACGGCAATATAAAGTAGGTTGTGCATGCTCAGAACTGATCTCAGATAGAAATGGTAGCATGAAGAGCCAATAAAGTGAACCAAAATGGGGTGGTTTTTTAGAAAATTAAATTGCCCTTGATATCTTTATAGGAAAAAATCCGAGAAGGCTTGTTAATCTATTATCTCTCAACAGCCAACTGTATACAGGACCTTAGAGAGAATCTACTTTTGCTACACCTGTCAGCACTGGACAGAAGAATAAATTCCTTTTATTTTCTATTAATCAGTAATGTAGTGAAGCAGAGCATGTGCAGGATCCATGAGAATAATCCACATTTTTGCCATTGAAATGAAAAAAACGAAAGTTGTGTGTGTGTGTGTAAGAATATTCTTCTTATAGCTGAACCCAGCTATATATTGCCAGGATTCTCTTAAATGTTTGCTATACAGCTCCATCACAAAGAACTGGAAGAAAGGTCTTGTTTGAGTCTAATTTTCAGTCTGCTCCTTAAAAAAGAATGGTGAGTTTTTGTGTATATTAATTATTTGGAGATATATTAGGAAATAGTTTAAAAATATTTTTACTGGCATGTTTCCTTCATTGAATAAGGTTTATTTTTAAAAGATGACCATTTAGATATATTTTTCCTTTCTTTTTTCAGGAGCTTAGGGAGATTTTTAAAATGCTTAATATCAAGAAAAGGAAACAGATTTGGCAATGGGAAAGGTGACTAGGGGCTTTCAATGTTATGTGAAGGAGTTTAGCTCAGGAGTTGCCATCAGGTGAAATCCAGGGCTGCTGATGGCAGGCACTGGTCAAACTCGGTGTTTCTGTGAGAGAAGAATATAACTGTAAATAAGACGCACACAGGTTCTGTGTCCACAAATCATGAATTGCCAATGATGGAAATCTCAGCCATGCTCCCTCTACCTCCTAAAGATATTTTGACCACTTTCTAAATATTTATCTCTGTTTACTTTTTCTTTTCATACCCAAATAGTCAATTTCTTATTTGGGAAGATCCAATTTTAAGATTTACTTTCATTTTTTCTCAATAAATGTGTATATTCAAGAGTGTAAGGCACCTTTGTGTGGGTACAAATAGAGTCCAGAAGAGGCTATAGTAGAGTTATAAGCAGCTGCAAACTGCCCTATGTGACTGCTGGCAATTGAACTCAGGTCCTCTGGAAGAACAATATGTGCTCTTAACGCTAAATCATCTCTCTAGCCCTGTTTCAACTTTGTGTTTTGTTAGTTGTTGTTTTAAATTTTTGTGTGTGAAAGTTCTGCATACATGTATATAGGTGGGCTTGGTGCCCTTGGAGACCACAAGAGTGTATTGGATCCACTAGCACTGGAGATATGAATGATTGTGAACCATCCTGTGTGTTTGGATAATGAGCCCAGGTCTTCTGAAAAAGCAACAAGTACTCCTAAGCACTTGGTCATTGTTTACCATTCTAGAGGTGGTGGGACCTGGGCACATGAGTCCTATAAATGAAGCAGACTAAAATCTCATGCAATATCCAACTTTATTCAGAACATTAGACAATTTATATTCTGATGGTTAAGAAGAGTCATGTGAGACAAGCCACATGTGGCAAAAAACATGTTTTTCAGAGGTATATAAACAAATAACCATAGCCAGGCAATGAATAATTTGAAGTAAACTCATTCCCATCTGCTACACCTAGGAGGAGTACAAAAGTGAATTCCAAGAAAAATGTCATGTTTTTAAAGAAACTATCAAAAGACCCGTGTCTTGTTCTCTTAGAACTTTCCACAAGCACTCAGAATTCTCATCACAGGAATCTATTCTTAGATCATGTTCCGAAGGTGATCTCTGCTGTTTCTCTTCCATGTTCTAAATGAATTTTAGCTATGGAAGTTTTCTTAAAACCCTCTCTTCTGCCTAGTATTTTTAATTTCCATAAGAGATGTCATATGGAGAGAGCACTGTTTAAGATTTATTTCTGAGTGTTCATTTGTATAGTATATTAATTATGTGAAAACACTTTATAAATTTAGTGAAGATAATTTTTTAAATATTAAAATTATATATATATATATAAGCTTCATGTTAACTAGTTGCCCAAACCCCATCTTGGGGTTATCCATCTCATTCAACCCAACTCATCTTTGTTTTTATTCCCTTTGTGTGATGGCAATAATATTCTCAGGGACATCATGGCCTCTTGGATGGCTATCTTCTATCTATAGAAAATAAATCTCTTAAATGTGACATTTTGATTATATAATACTCTTTCATTTCTTGTTAGTTTCAAATCATTTACTTCTCTTCTGAAAGCCAATGTCTATAGATGAGTGTCTCTCCTTGCCCAATGGTATCTCTTCTCCATAATTTAACATTGCATTTCCCTGTAGCATCTGTGGCCTGAAGCCTTTCTCTGCCCCATCCGGTCCCATAGTACCGCATCTACTTTTAAACTAATCACTCAAAGGCTCAATATTAATTACAAACTATTTGGTCTATGGCTCAGGCTTATTGCTAGCTAGCTATTACATTTTAAATTAACCCATTTCTACATTTTACCATGTGGCTATGGTGTTACTAGTTGCTATCATCTTGTTCCTTGGGCAGCTGGATGGCGTCTGCCTGATTCCTTCCTTCTTTCTCCCAATATTCAGTTTGGCTTTTTACCCTAGCTATATTCTGCCCTTTCAGAGGCCAAAGCATCTTTATTCATCAACCATTGAGAGCAACACATATTTAAAATATACGGAAGGACATCCTACATGAAGCATGTTAATTCTTTTCTTCTCATATAACTACTTTATCCTTCTATTTGCTCCCAGCCCCCATTTTTCCATTCTTTCCCTGGTTATCTTATCACAATTATCCTTTCATGAATCAAATGAGTCCTCATTTTTCCCAGTAATAAAGTCATCTGATTGTGTGACAATTAACCTACCCTTAGTGAGCATTTGTTTCTGCATAATTAGTATTTAGAAGAGGTACTGGGCTACAGTAAGTGTTCAATAAATGAGTTTGAATTGATAAAAACTATTGAGCAACATTTAAAGACCATTTTTATTTACAGAATGTGTTGGGTATTGGCTTTTAATTTCTATCTTATTTTTCTTTACATTTTTACTTTATATTTGTTATGTTAACATATATTGATACTATACATTAATTATTTTGTGATGCACTATGACTACCATTTTTTCTTTACTTTTTATTATAGTTTCAACTTAATTTTTTCTATAACTCTGATTTTCAGTTCATGGTCAAATGAAAGAAAAAAGTTTAGATTGTTAAATTAGGATTTTACTTTCACTCAATTATAGACAGAATTCCCTTTCTGCCACCTGCCCTAAATAACATCATGGAGACCTTTTATTAATTATGAAAGCTTGGCTGTTAGCTTAGGCTTATATCAACTAGCTCTTACAACTTAAATTAACCCATTTATATTAGTCTATGTTCTGTCATGTGGCGTTACCTCTCTTTCATCTTGTACCTCCTATTTCCTCTCTCTCTCTGGCTGGCAACTCTGCCCTTCTTCTTTCCAGAGGCCTCTCTCTCCCTGGAAGTCCTGCCTAACGTCTTTATAGCTACTAGTCATTTAGCTTTTATTACACTGATCACAGCAATATATTTTCACATAGTGTACACATATCCCACAACACCCAATTTTAAATAAATGGTAGTTGAAAAAGATCAATGAGTAGCTAAGATAATGAATCAGCTTTTTCTTTTTTTTATTTTATAATTAATTTAATTTTACATATCAGCCATGGATTCCCGTGTCTTCCCTCCTCCTGTCCCCCCTCTGCCCTCCCCCCCAGTCCACCCTCATTCCCACCTCCTCCAGGGCAAGGCCTTTTCAACTTAGTAGAACAAAAACCGAGACAAGAATAAGCTGATCATTAAAATGTAAAGGTTCAATGTACATTATAAAGTAATTTACCATAATGGAATGAGTCAGAGAAAGAGAGAGAGAGAGAGAGAGAGAGAGAGAGAGAGAGAGAGAGAGAGAGAGAGATGAAGATTCATTGAATAAAATGAATAACTTCATGTTTTTGGAGCAAAGCCATCTCTAATGATGGCCAGATTCAAAGTGTGGCTGTGGAGTCATGAAGGGATTAGAGAAAACCCTGAACTAGTGAAGTCCTGAGTGCATGAGATTTTTTATGTAAGCACACCTTATTGAGGACTCCAAGATCAATTGGCCCATGGTAAATTGGCAAAGCCATTATTGCCCATATGATCCAGGCTCAACAAGGTAACAAAATTTTTCTCACTGGCTGAGTATGAATGCTTATGAACCACTGATCAGTGTGTGCAAGGACTAGCAAGCTTATGGCCTGAGACATCTTGCCTCCATAGATGTATTATGGAGAGTTTGCTAACCTTCACTGTAATAAACATGCTCATGTTCCAGGTTGCAGTGCTTAGAGAACCCCATCTTATCCCAGCCTCACTGTATATTTATTTGTCCATGTTTCTGTGTTTTATTAATTCAATCACTACTCCTAGGGAGGGTTCTGGTACTCATACTGCATGGTTTTCAGTTGTGAAAGAGATTTGGAGTAGCATATTTATAAAATTCCTGAGTAATAAGGAGAAGCACTTAAAATCTCTGGGTGTCAGTTTAGTCTTGTGTTAGTAACTATTATGACAAAATACTATCAAAAATTCTATTGAGCCAGGCGGTGGTGGCACACGCCTGTAGTCCCAGCAATCGGGAGGCAGAGGCAGGTGGATCTCTGTGAGTTCGAGACCAGTCTGGTCTACAGAGCTAGTCCAGGACAGGCTCCAAAGCTACAGAGAAACCCTGTTTTGAAAAACCAAAAAAAAAAAAAAATCCTATTGATTCAAAGTCTATTTAAGTTTCAAAGTTTATATAAGATTCAAATTCTATTTCCTTCAAAGCCATACATAATTATCCTAACTTCATGGCATCAGTCTACACTAGTCTCAAACTGTTCACTTAGCTTTATATTATTTTTGTTTTAAAATGACTGAAAAAATTAAAATTACTAATTTTGAACCACAATAATCATGTAAAATGCAAGCTTCATATCAAATGCATTTTACATTACAAGTCAATCATGCCAATTATTAAGATTATTAAACCCATTGCCCACATCTTCAATCACCATGTGCCAATCCAGTGGAAAAGTTGCTATGATATCCACGAGGCCGAAAGTTTTTTTCCCTGATTCTTTACTAATATGGCCTTACCACTATTCTACCATACATCAAATTAGAAAGTCTAAGACTATTACTGTCATGCCATATAAGTTTTGTGTTCGCTAAATACAAAACGTGTAATAATCGCTTCTGCCAACATGCTGAAAGTTCCTAAGACTCACCGGACATTCTGCAAGAGATGTGGCAAGCGCCAACCCCACAAAGTGACATAGTACAAGAAAGGCAAGGGTTCTTTGTATGCCCAGGGAAAGTGGTGGTATGACAGGAAACAGGGTGGCTATGGTGGGCAGACTAAGCCTATTTTCTGCAAAAAGGCTAGAAACACAAAGAAGATTTTGTTGAGATTCGAGTGTGTTGAGCCCAACTGCAGATCTAAGAGGATGCTGGCCATTAAGAGATGCAAGAACCTTTGAACTGGGAGGGGAGAAGAAGAGAAAGGGCCAAGTGATCCAGTTCTAAGCTGATCTTGTCATGAAGACTATAAAATCATGAGCTTTTACTCAAAAAAGTGTAATAATTTTGATATTGGCCCCATTGTTTTTATGCTATTCTTAAGAAATACTGTGAACAATACGTATTAGTGTTATGTTTTAGTTGGATTCTTGCATCTCAGGGCTGTGGAGAAAGAACAATATTTGTTCTTAGTTTTAGAGTTGGAAAATAGAAGTTGAGGGCAGGTAAGCAAATTACCCAAGGTGAACATCGAGAAAGTTGCATAGTTAGAAGTCAGAAATAATATTTTTCATCATAAATGTTTGCAGTTTCTTTTCATAGGTGACATTGGTTCCTATAAGTTGACTGACCTTGTTCTAAGATGACTCCCTGTTCCAGGGGCAATACTGCTCTACTGCTCCATGTGTGGCTAAACCAATCATGAACAGCATTTATTACACATAAATCAACTCTGAACTGTGTGTCACTTGTCAAATCAACCACAGTAATCAAAAAGGCTCTGTGAATGTCTTGTAGTTTTAAATCTATCTAATTTTAAGAAACAATGGCATTTGCTTATTTTTAAAATTTATGACTATTTGATTACTTTGTGATACATGTTGAATTTGATAACATAATCTGGCAATGTTGACAAAATGTTTTAGAACACATAATTTGCAATTGCAATGGGCTATTTTATAAATATTCCATCCTTTCCTGAAATAATAAATTTATCAAAGAGAAATACCTGTATTTTAATTTAAATTTCTTCAAACTAATTTTTTTAAATCTCTGAAAGCTGGGATCAAATGTTATTTCGAGAAACAATTTTGATTCACCAGAATCATAGAAATCTCTATTAGAATGTGACCTCATGAATTCTTAAGAAAAAAATCTTTTCGCTGATAGCTCAAAATAGTATTAAAAGGAAAACTGTATGTAGGTGAGCTGACCAATGTTACACTGTCTAAAAATGTACACATGAACAAGTACCACTATTCCAAAATCAAAAGCAACATATGAATGAATAAAATTTTGACCTGAAAATTGTTAGGATTCATGAGACTATAAAACCTACACTATGATTAACATATTCACTAGAGATGTGTATACAAACTCAAAAATATATGACTGCATAATATTGGCAGAAAACCATATAGTTAGGTTATGATGTTATTAAAAGTCATTCAACACAACAGATAAAATTCTAACTAAATACCTGGTCTGCTCTACCTCTGGCTCAATTTTTGTCTCTTTGATATCAAATGTGTACATTTTTGGTCTAAGATTCAGAGTTACTTTACATAGTTTTCACTGTTCTGCAATGCTTTTTTGTCATTGCTGTATCAGAAAATTTATCTTTAAAGTGTACACAATTTTAAAAATAATTTATAACTCTTTGTTCCTTAGAATCAACTATGCTATTATATTAATTTAGAAATGTATGCCTTAATTGTATACAATTATATGAACCATAAATAATGTATCATGAATGGTGCATGAAATAAATTTCCTAAGTATAGATTTTAGATCTGATGTGATTTAAGGCTATATTTAGCCACATTGTGACTTAGGAAACAGCAAAGAAACTCACTGTGATTTTAGACTGTGCTACTCTTAATTGGAATTTAAAGTAGCTCTTCAGAATTGAACCTAAGGGATAGAAAGTCTATTTCAGACAGGCTAAATAGTTGCAACAACCGGGAATGTGGATACCAAAGTGCAGTCCTTCTCAACAAAAGGCATGCAAGGAAAAATTGAGCAGTAATCAGTGGACTTTGAACAGCAGAATTGGGCATTGGAGTATAGGAGAGTGTGTAATCAAAGATTCTTGATTTTTGGGTTTTTTTTTGGTTTTTTTTTTTTTTTTGCTGCTTTTAGCAAATACATGAAATTTTCTAATTGTAGCTTTCAAACATTAATCAGAGTGTTGGACTTAGCTTAGTGGCTACTCTATCTGATGGACTAGATTCAATACCCACTACCACACAAAACAGAAAGGAACATTAATCAAAAGAAAAATAGTAAACAAATACTAAATGTAAGTATTATCTACAGAAAAATAAAATATAACAGGAAAATTATTTCAAAGGAGAATGTTTCAAAACTACTTTGTAGCCAGCTTCCCAGCAGTGAGGGAGATGAAACAGAAAACACTTAGTAACTTGCTTTTATTTTATTTTATTTTTGGTTTTTAGACGAGGTTTCTCTGTGTAGCTTTCCTTCTTTCCTGAAACTCATTCTATAGCCCAGGCTGGCCTCGAACTCACAGAGATCTGCCTGTCTCCGCCTCCCGAGTGCTGGGATTTAAGGCGTGTGCCACCATGGCCTGGCTAGTAACTTGCTTTTAAATACTGACTTCTGCATGGGACTTTGAGTGACCGTGGTTTGCTCAGAAATCATCTTTAAAGATCAGATGGGAGGACAAAGAAATTTAAGGACAGCCTCACCACCATTGCCCAATTATTGGAAGTAGTTGCTCTGCATGAGAGGAAGCATTAGAATAATAATTGTTCTATTGCAGAAGCACACCAAAGAAACACGGATCGCCCCTCTGTGATGCCTTTGGAACAGCCTGGATTTCCACATATACAGGAGATTCATGCCTAGAAGTTATAAGAGGTCAGAGCTCTAGGAAGCTGAGGTATCCATTGATTCCATGAAAGAACCTTCCATCACCACCACCCCACCCTTTAATGAAGAGGCTCAGTGGGAACTCCAATGTCTCCTGGCAAAATCAAGAGTGAAAACCCTCCTAAAGCATTTGGAGTTGAGTTTTCGGCAGGGTGAGGCATGAGAATCTACTTCTAGTCTTCTACATAGAGCAATTTAGTTTGACTAGCGCCTTTTGTTGAAGATGCTGCCGTTTCTCCAATGTGTATGTTGGCTTCTTTCTACAAAACCAGATGGCTGGAAGGTTGTGGCCTATATTCAGGCTCAGTATGGGATTGTGAATGAGAACTCTCAAGGGGTGGAAGTAGGGAGAATATAATGGAATGAAGTCTCCAACATGAATAATGGAGTAGAAAGGGATAAATTTGGTGGAGGATGGAAGGGCAGAGTAGAGAATGGGATATGGGGAGGGGTAAACAATACTAAATAGTAATATTTCACATGGAAACCTAGCTACTACTGTAAAAGCTTACATATATATATATATATATATATATATATATATATATATATATATATATGATCTGGTGCCACAACTAGACAATGAAGGCTAACATAAAAAGTTTGGTGTCAAGGAAGAGCTACATTTTTGGAGTTCTGTGTCAGTAAGATTCTTCTTTTTTTAATTAATTAATTTATTTTACATCCTGACTGCAGTTTCCCCTCCCTCTCTTTTCCCAGTCCCTCTCCAACACCTCCCCCTATCCCCTTTCAATTTATTCCTCAGTTCATATTCAGAAAAGGACAGACCTCCCATGGATAGCAACAAAACATGGCATACCAAGTTGCAGTAAGACTAAGCACCACCCCTTGTATTAATGCTGGGCAAGGCGACCCAGTATGTGGAACAGGGTTCCAAAAGACAGCACAAGAGTCAAAGACAGCCCTTGCTCCCACTGTTATGAGTCCCACTAAAAGGTCAAGCTATACAGCTGTTAAATATATGCAGATGGCCTAGGTCTGTCCCATGCAGGCTCCTGATTGTTGGTTCAGTCTCTGTGAGCCCCTATGAGCCCAGGAAAATTGATTCTGTGGGTTTTCTTGTGATGTTCTTGGCCCCTCTAGATCCTGCAATCTTTCCTCCCTCTCTTAAGCAGGATTCCCTGAGCTATGCCTAATATTTGGTTGCTGTCCTCTATCTCTGTTTTCATCAGTTGCTGGATGAAGCCTCTCTGATGATAACTGGGCTAGGCACCAATCTAAGAGTATAGCAGAATATCATTAGGCATCATTATATTGACATTTTTTTCTCCAGTCATGTTTGGTTCTATACTGGGTTTCTGGGACATCCATCCTCTGGATCCTGGCACTTTAGGCAGTGTCAAGGGTGGGTTAACTCTCAAGGCATGGGTATGCAGCTGGACCGGACATTGGTAGGCCACTTCCACAATCTGTGTAACCTTTAACCCAGCACATCCCAAAGGCAGGACAAAATGTAGGCCAAAGGTTATGTGGCTAGGTTGGTGTCCCAATCCCTCCACGGGAAGGAAGTTTTGCCTGGTCACAGGAGATGACTAGTTCAAGCATCAAATCACCTATTGCTAGGAGTCTTAGCTGGGGTCATCCTTGTGGATTCTGGTAGTTGCCCTTGCACCAGGTTTCTACTTTACCCCAAAATGCTCCCCGCTTCCCAGTCTTATCTTCCAGTATGCTTCTCTTCTGTTGCCCCCCAAAAACCTGATCCCTCATGTTCCCATACTCACCCACCCCGATTCGAACCATGAAATCTTTTCAATTTCCCCTTCCCAGGGAGCTCTGAGCATCACTTTTAAGTCCTTATTGTTACCTAGTCTCTCTGGGTTTGTAGATTTTATATATATATATATATATATATATATATATAAATGTGTGTATGCATATATGTATATATGTATGTCTATGTCTCTTTCTATATATAAAACATATATGTGTATGTATATGTCTATATAACATGTATATATGTATGTATATATATACATAGATAGATGATAGATAGATATAGATATATATCTTTACTTTTAAAAGTAAAGCATATCCTTAATTTTATGTGTAATATTCACTTATAGGTAGTACATACAATGTTTGTCTTTCTGGGTCTGGGTTACCTCACTCAGGATTATTTTTTTCTAGTTCCATTCATTTGCCTGCAAATTTCCTGATGTCAGTGTTTTTAGAGGCTGAGTAATACTCTATTGTGTGAATTTACTGTTTTCTATATCCATTCCTTTGCTGAGAGATATCTAGGTCATTTCCAAGTTCCGGCTATTATTAATAAGCTGATAGGAACATATAGTTGAGCAAGTGTCCTTGTAGTATGATTGAGCATCCTTTGGGTGTATGCTCAAGAGAGGTATAGCGGGGTCTTGGGGGAGATTGATTCCCAATTTTCTGAGAAACTGTCATATGGATTTCCAAAGTGGCTGTACTGTGAGCACTCCCACCAGCAATGGCTGAGTGTTCCCCTTGCTTCACATTCTGTCCAGCATGAGCTGTCATTTGTGTTTTTGGTCATAGCCATTCTGACAGGTGCAAGATGGAATATCAGAGTCATTTTGATTTGCATTTCCCTGATGGCTAAGGATGTTGAACATTTCTGCAAGGGTTTCCTTGCCATTTGATATTCTTCTGTTGAGCTTTCTCCGTTTAAATCGGTACCCCTTATTTTAATTGGATTATTTGGTTTGTTGATATCTAGTTTCTTGAGTTCTTCATATATTTTGTAAATCATCCCTCTGTCAGATGTGGGGTTGCTGAAGATTTTTTTTTTTCCTTTCTGTATGTTGCACTTTTGTCCTATTAACAGTGTCCTTTGCCTTACATAAGTGTTTTAGTTTTATGAGGCTCTATGTAATTAATTGTTGATTTTAGTATGTGTGGTATGGTTCTATTCAGGAATTGTCTCCTGTGTCAGTGTTCCAGGCTGTTTCCCAATTTCTGTTCAGTCAGGTTCAGTGTATCTGGATTTATGTTGAGGTCTTGGATCCACTGGGGCAGGAAGATTGTAAAATCCAGAGAATCAGTGAGTTTGCTATGAGCGTGTACTAAGAGTAGTACAGAGAAGCTATACACGCAAAGTCTCACCAGCATGACTCCGTAACATGTGTTGAGCAAGGGCAACCACAATAGACATGCCAAATTGGACAGGGAAGGACTCAAGACCTCAAGCCTACTCAGAGCACTACAGTTAATTAAAGAGTGTTGAGAGAGGGAGAAGGAGAAGCAGTCTTCCCCAGCGAAGAAGACATCACTTGGTTATCCATGGCAAATCGTCAGCCCTGGAAACATTTGTCCAAGTAACATTATACCGACTGAAAGAGTTTTATTTAAGAATATGCATGTATACGTATATACATATATACATTTAGCAACAATTAATGTAAAAAGAGGCCATGGATTTGATAAAGATGTTAGGGTATGTAGAAGTGTTTTGAGGCAGGCAAGGGAAGGGAGAAATGATGTGATTATATTATATTCTCAAAAATTTAAAAAAAAGAAAAAAATGATATGATACCATATAATCAAAAAATGCCTCACATTAATTCAAAGAATAGATATTATAATAGTGAAATATAGCTTAAGATTCCCTGTGTCCTGCCTGGCCTGCAGTTGGGACAAATCTCTCACCCACAGTCCCGCAGCCTATACTTCTTGCCTGGCTACCAGCCAATCAGCATTTTATTAAACCCGTGTACAAGAGCATTATCACACAGCATGATAGGCATGATAATAATAGTATATTGGTTCCTCTCAACCATCCCTTACTGCATATGGTTATAGTTTTTTTTCCCAGTGAATACCTCTAGGAAAAAACTTACCATGCTTTAGTCCAGAACTAATCAAAGACTGGAAGAATGGTTGTGATAGCCAATAATGATTGCCATCTTTACAGCAGCATCAGGAGACAAAACTCTTGGCATGTTTATGAGGGGGTTTCCAATTGGGTTAGCTGATATGGGAAGACCCACCTTACACACGAACAGTAAAATTCCATGGAGTGGTGAACTGCACTGCATAAACATGCGGAAAAGCCAGCTAAACTCCAGCCTCATCCCTGCTCTTTTAGTGCAGGCTCCATAGGACCAGCTGCCTTAAGTTCCAGCTGCCATGACTTACTGTGATGTGATGACCTATGCCATCAAGCTTTAAGCCAAAGAATATTCCATCCTTTGTTGAGTTTCCTTGTCAGGTATTTTGTCCCAGAAACATCTCCTAACTAATAAAATCATGCATCTAAGTTAAACAACCAAAATATGGTTTGAAAGTGGTCAAACAGAAAGTAGAAAGTTTATTAGGAACTAGCAAGGATGCCCAAGACAGAGGCTAGGAAAAAAAAAAGAAGGCGAAGTGGATACTGTCACTTCATGATGTATGCGTCTTTGCAAAAATAGCAGTGAATTACATTAATTTCCATAATTTATTAATAATTGTTTATATACTTATTATAAAATTTAGTAATTCTATTATGTTCTTTCTTTTGTGACTAAGCTTTCTAACATAACTTCCTAGTTAAGCAAACCTGTATATTACTGTGTTTCTTATGTTAACATACAGTTGTTACACCTATCATTCTTTAGAGGCTATTCCAAAATCTTGCAGCCATAAGAACAGTCATAAAATACAAACCTAGTGTTGTTGTGACTTATCACTTACATTATTTTTGATGTACAAACCGAAATTTTCTTGATTATATAAGTTCCAAAGCAGTATTAAAATAATCACGAAAAACAAATGAAACTAAGAGTTTTACAAAGTCATCCAAAATAACTGTCAGCACGTAGGTCATCAACCATAGGTAATATGTGACGAAACTAATCTAACAGCTGGCATCTCTTCTCTGAAAAGTTATACACTTGGATAAAAGTCTGCTTTTGTAGTGGTGTGTGGAATATAAGATTTCCTGGGTGATAAACATGTAATAGCTACAGTAATAAATTAATTACTATATTACCTATATTTAGTGTAGCTGAGTCCAGCAACCATGAGTGGCCACTGGCCTTAGAAGAAGAGCTGAAGATGGAGTAAGAGAAATATCCAAGTTGGTTCTTAGGGGCTGGCCTGTTTTACTGAGTGCTGAGGGTTTAAGCGTTAGCATGTTTTGCTGAGTGCTAGCCTGCATGACTCAAGAGCACTCCCATGAAGAAAACTCTGTTCTTGTGAGCATTCATACTTACAGGGAGGGTGAGTGTAATGTGGGAGTCTGGGAACAACAATTGTCTCATAAAAGGGTTTCCCACTCTGTGCTGCATAGAGGTAAAACCACAAGTACAAACAAGATAATGTTATTAACTTAAAACCTGTCAGGTAGGAGTTGAAGCAACAGTGGTCATGGAGAAGTTCCCAAAAAGGAAGAACCTGAGAACTTCTGGGATTACCCTTCATTTTCTAGTGGCTTGCCAATATCACTCCATTTTTTTTTTTTTTACAAAATAGCCCTTTTCTTGACAAAGTGGGAGATTCAGTTAACTGTTGATATTAATATTTCACTTTTTCTAAGTTTTAGGTTAATAATTTGCTTGGCACACATTGGATTTTGTCTGAAGGCCATTAAGGGAACAACTTAAGGAAATTTGAATTTTAGGTTTATACATGGGCTATTAGTCCAAAATTTTTATTTGAGGGAAAAATATCTGTAAAACTGTTTACAAGAATATTCTTAAAAGGAGAAATGACAGTTTAACAGAGAGAAATAATTAAAAACAGAAGGTTTTGCTTACTATGTCCATTAAAATGTTAAAGAAAAAGCTATTTTCAGTGATTTTCATTTGTTTATAGTCTGTGTAATTAATTTTCATGTAGCTATTTTGCTTCTGCAGAGTTGACCCAGGTCAACTTTTATTTTATTCAGAATATTCAGAAATGGTAGTTTCAGAAAATGCAAAAATACATTTATATAAAATATAGACAGGCTTAAGGAAGCATTTTTTTTTATTCTTCTCTCATATAATACATCCCAACCAGTTTCCCCTCTTTCCACTCCTCCAAGTTCCTCCTCACCTCCATTCTTCCCCAGATCCACTCCTCCTCCTTTCCCTTCAGAAAACAGCACCTTCCAGGGATATTGACTGAACATGGCATAGCAAGTTACAATGAGACTGGGCAGGGCTGGGCAAGGCAACCCCGTAGGAGGAAGAGGGTTCAAGCACAGGCACAAGAGTCAGAGACAGCCCCCACTCCCACTGTTAGGAGTCCTGCAAGGACATGAAGCTACTCAATCATAATATCTATGCAGAGGACTTAGTTCAGACACATAATGGGTCAGTGCTGGTCACCTCAGTCTCTGTGAGCCCCTAGAAGCCATTCTTAGTTGATTCTGTGGGTCAGGTCTTCTGGTGTCCTGTAACCCTCTGGTTCTTACTATTTTATTATCACTGCAAATACATTTACTATACCTTTACTGGCAAGTTGCAGGGGGTCAATTTTGACTTAGTTAACATTTAAACCTGCTCTTAAAGTGAGGATTTACAAACTCAGGTTCTCCGGACTTAAATCATGTAAGACACACACGACAATGGGAGGAATCCTCCGATCACCATTAAGTTAAATTGATTTTAAAATAATTATCTTGATATGCTTTAGTGCATCTCACCTCATTTGATTCGAAAATTAAACATTGTTAGAAGAACCTGGAGGGAGTATGAGGTCCTGAACTCGAGCAAGGCAATCCTGTGATTTCAGGAACACAAGGGAAGTCTTACCTCTATGGGTCACCTAAACGTGTGCCTTATCACAAATAAATGTCAGAACATTCTGACATCCATTGTTTGCAAAATTTCACTCTAACTTTGGTTGCTAAATACCTTTATAATAAGCAGATGACACCATCTCCTTTATCTGGCAGATCTGAAAATTTAACAAGTAATGTCATGAAATAGAATCTTGCTGAATTTGGGAATTAGTAAATTAGTCTCTTAGTGAAGATGTGCTCTCAGCCTAAAAGACTTCCTTAGAGCTTGATTGTCATCACTCAGATTTTTCAGTTTACTTCTCTGTGTATATAAACACACAAACATGCACACACATACACACATGGCTACTAAAAAAGAATGAGTAAACATAAAAAATTATTTTAGACATTATGTTAAAAATATAATTATATACTTAAAATAATTAAATTATATATTTAAAATAATTAAATTATTTCAAATATTAAGTTAATGACATAATTAAATAGTATATTTTAAAGATATGACATATATTTTCTAACACATATATCATTTTATAATAAGAAAAGTTTTCAGTCGTGGAGTTTAGAGAATATCTGACTGAAAAATTCTTCTGTTTTTCCTATGGTACCTCTTTTGACCTATGTAGATAACTATCTTCAATTTCTTAATGATAGTTCATTTATTTATCTTTTATAATGAATACAGAAAAGAAAGTGAATATTTTGTTCTCCATTATTCTGCATATGTGTGTGTTACAAAATATAAGTTCCTTAAGGTATGCCTATCATATAGCAATATGAATGTGAATAAAGTAATAAAGTAGTATCTCCAGTTAATAACTACTTTCAAATGAAGAACTAGTTTTCTCCTAGGGATCTCACTGGGAAAACAAAACACTCCTAAGGGCCAGCCTCATGCCTGGCCATAGATGAACAACACAAAACAAACTCAATTAATCTTTGGAAGTTCTTCATCTTACAATGTTTAGTCAGAAATTTTATCTTTCTTTTGTTTCTCTACTTTACAAATCCTTTGATTTGGGGTTTTTAATGGGATCCCTCTGTGTGAGAACATGTGTGTCTGTATCTATAACTGTTTCTTGTGCTTTTTCTTTGGCTCTAGCTCTTTCTTGTTTAGTTGTCTTGTCATATTCTGAGTTGTTTGTTCTTGTTTAATCTTATCTTATTTTATTATTATTCTTTAGATACCTCTTCATTTTCTAAGAGGAGACAAAAGGAGAAGGGTCTGGATTGGAGGGGATGTGGGCAGGAACTGGAAGAAGTATGGGAAAGGGAAATAGTATTCAGAATATATTACATAAAAATTCTATTTTCAGTAAAATAAGAAAAGAGGGATTGAGACAGGACCATGGGATGTCCAAGGTTGTCCTGAACTACATAGAATAGCCCTGTCTCAAAGATCAATACAATTTTGAAAGGGAAAGGGTATTAAACATGATTACTTTATTCTTGATCATTTAAAACAATTTAGATGCCTGTTTATTTTCTAAGGAGAGACCCAAAAAGAGTGAGTGTGGACAGTAGGGGAGGTGGGGATGATCTCAGAAGAGTTGGGAGAGGGGAAACTGAAATCAGAATATATTGTATGGAAAAAAGTCTATTTTCAATAAAAAAAATAGAAAAATATAAAGTCACTCTATTCTCTATTTGTCTTCAATTTATCTACAACCAAGGTGGTGATTCTGTGAGCTTCTTAGAACACACACACACACACACACACACACACACACACACACACACACACACACGTACGTGTATATATATTCTATTTATGCATTATGGAATTGGCTAGGAGTTGGGATCAGATGCTCACTGGACAATTGGTCTGAATGAAAATGACACTGATACCTGACCTCTTTAAGACTATTCCCTGTCTTCAGGGCCACAATGATAATCTGTATCCTCTGAAATCAGTTGCAGTTTAATGACCTGTAATCCCTAAATTTCTTATTATTTCCTTTCCTCTGATACACATTTATGTTGATGAAATGCCATAGATCACTCAGCTAAAGCCTTGGGAAAAGTTTAACATTGCACACTTGTCAGTGTGTTGGCATCTTTATTCCAAGGAAACTGGCTTTTCTTTCATTCTTTATCTGTGCCTATAATTATCACACGTCTATTCATTGCTGAAGGGCCACAGTTAATTGTGTTTATGACTCCATGGAAAAATGGGTGTTCACTTAACCAAAATATATCTGTTCATGCAGATCCGGTAACAATAAAGTCCTGTGTATGTCACCTCTGGGGACACTACGTCCACCTCTTCAACCCATGGGTCTGAAGTAGCACATCCACTCTGCTGTCACTGCTGTAGCATACTCACATTACCTTTGCATGAGTCCTGACACTTGGCCACACCATCCAGAGATCAAATTATTGCTTTAACAGTAACTTCCCTTATTTATTTATTGCCTTAATTATTAACCATGATTAGGTGTTCCATTCCTACTACTTTTCAGAAGCAAG
This sequence comes from Peromyscus californicus insignis, assembly GCF_007827085.1. NCBI lineage: Eukaryota > Metazoa > Chordata > Mammalia > Rodentia > Cricetidae > Peromyscus > Peromyscus californicus. Next base: position 35,838,464 of record NW_026294447.1, on the reverse strand, counting down.
CTAAGAACTTCTCAAATAGAGACGCTATCTGCAAAGGATGGCAATACTGACATTTAAATTAAATGCCCAAGGTTAATTCTAAAAAGATGTAAGAATTTAGGAATGTGCATTGAAATCTATGGAGGAGTCCTTAACATTATGGAAAAGCATATGCTGATAAAAAACAATAAAATAAAGTTCAACATATGAATCCATCTAAAAACAAATAAGAGGAAAAGGTTGTAGACATTAAATCAATACTAAAATGATAATCTAAATTATCAATAAAGATATTAGCAAATACCAGAATTCATAGGTGAATGAAAGTGGCAGAGATTTTCTAAATGCTGGGTAAAAAAAAATGAAAATCTAGACTACATGCTGACTACAAGAAACACAACTAAATCTAAAGGCTAAAATGGGGGATGGGAGAGCAAAAGTACCAAACAAAGTACATGCTGGTGCAATGATTGTACTAACCGAAGATGAATTATATTTAAAGAAGAAAAATGGAAAATTATCACTGTTTTATAAAGGTGATAATAAATGATTAATTATATCATACAATAACTGTGAAATGATAAAAATTATAGAGATAAAGAATATGAACACATGTAATACAATTAATGGGATAAATCTATAGAGTCTATTTAATGATCAAAGGAATTTATTTGGGGGTAAACTCACAACCATGGGAGATTTATTGTAGGGTCCAGGAAAGCTGAACAATGTCCCATGCTAAACAGCTTGGTCCAAGATTTCAGCATCCAAAACCATGAGGTAGCCAAGACGGGCCAGCATAGGTGCACCTCAGGTCTTAAGGGTCCCCAGTGACCATGCCCCAGAGGCCAGGACCTCAAGGTCACAGGCAGATGTAACATCTACAGCCTCCTCACTAGGGGTGATTGTGTACATTTTGTCTATCTCATAAGAAATATACATTGTTTTTTATTAGTCTTATTGATTCTGTTTTGTGAGAAAGACTGAATTCTAATGACTATTCGATTTGAAAGTCATGGATTGAAAAGAGAAAGTATGATCAAAATAATTTTTCAGAAGTTTCCATTCATGACTCAACCTTTTGTACAACGTGTGCATTATTGGTTTTATTTATAGTGCTGTGACATGAATTAAATCTGAGTGAAGTTATGCTTAGAGCTAGTTACCTTGAGATTCCACTTTGAAGAATTATTTCACCTACAACAGGAGATACATGAGCACCTACTTCTCCTTTTCACATCTATTGTATTGAAAAATCTCTATTTGGAGCTGAGTTCTTTCGTATGAAAGCATTCCATGGCCAGGAGAAGTGAGCAGAGTCATGTAGCCTGTTTATAGTGTCTCTGTAGCTCTGTTTCTGTCTGTGTCTGTCTCTCTGTCTCTGTCTCTTTCTCTTTCACACACACACACACACACACACACACACACACACACACACACACACACACAGATAGTACCATTTTACTTTACTGAAATTATTTAAGATTGGTGTCTATATACATCCACCCATCTATTGTCAGGTTAATATAATATAGGAGTGTACCTACTTAAAAGTGGGTTTGTTCAAAGAATTTGGAATGTAGACTGACTATCCCTGCATTACACCCAAACAGATGATAATCCCGAAAAACCTACAAAAAACTAAATGGTAAAATTTGATACTAACAGCTACTAAACATCAATCTTCTAGTGTGCATCTTTGCTTTTCACTTGTTACAGCATGGAATGATTGTGCAGTTGTGTAATCTTTCTCAATTCAGAAAAAATAATACCACTCACTTTGCCCAGGCATTTTCTCCACATGGTAATGCAGTGTTTATGTTTTTTGGAAAACATCAACAGCTATACTGCTTTTAAATATAATCAGTGCATTCTTTAATTTATTAGTAGCCTAAGAAGAAGACTGGGTAATTGCTATTTTCTGTTCTTATTTTTTTCCTAAATATTGTTCCTCATTTGATGATTATAGTCATGCTTCCTGGCATCATGAGCATGGCCAAATAGAATTTGTCATAGTTTTAATAGGCAAGTTGATACAATCTGGAATTACTTGGGAAGAGAGTCTCAATGTCTGATCTAAATCAGGTGGGTCCATGGAGACTTTTCTTGACAATATTACTTGATATGGGAAGACTCAGCCCGGGGGGTGGGGGCGGGGGTGGGTGCCACAACTCTCTGAGTCTGAGTCCCGGACTGTAATGAGGGGAGGAACGGGGCTGAGCGGTAGGCCTGTCTACGTTTGTTCTCTCTCTGCTCTTGACTCTGGGTGCGATTAAGCTCCCTGACTATTTTCTCACAATAAAGGGCGGTAACCTAGACTACAAACCAAACAAGCCCCTGCTCTCCTATTTCATCGGTCAGGCTGTTTGATTACAGCAGCAGAATGAGAAGGGAGCACATCTGTACTTCCTTTACTTAAAACATGGAAAATAAAGAACACTTGTTTACTGAAATAAATATCTCAAGTTCTAACTCCGAAGTATAATACAAAGGCACTAACACGTAAAATTAAGGTTAGAGGATTCTAGTAAAGACTTACTGATTCACAAAAGATTACAGGAAATTACAAGTAGATTTGCAGTATAAAGCCACTTGCTGAGTGAAGGCAACAAAACAAAACACAAGATTGATACCAACATATATGATACCAACTTTATGTGGTTAAAATATTTTGTTCAGTGGAAATAAAATAAAATGCATTATGTCATTTTTAGCTGTGTGGATTGGGATATGTAATGATTTTCCCATATATAAGAGAGTATATTAAAATACAGCTTAAAGAGTAGTGGTCTTAGATGACATAATGTGGACTGTTGAGCATATGATATCACAATGAATATCTGTTGTTAATTCCAGTACAAAACTGGATTAGGCTTCTTTCAATATTTAAAACATCTAGTTATTCTGAAACACATTTTCCCAGTATTGGATCTGTGAGATGTCTTTTGTAGTATACCTATTTCATTGTAGTTTCCATAGCTTAATAAATCATATCTAGTCATTTGTGTAAGCAAAATTAAATATGTTTTTGAATGAATAATTTTAAAATAAATACTTGAAAATTACGGCACTTACTTTTTAGACAGTAGTGGAATTGTTGGGGGCCAGAAAGATGATTCAGTGTCATCTTGCTGCTGTTGCAGATGAGGGGAGTTCCAGTCCCATCAACACTCAGGCAGTTCTTAAGTGCTTATAATTACAATTCTAGGGTAATTGACAGCCTCTTCTGACCTCTAGGGCTACTCGTACTCATGACATATATTTACAGAGGTACATAAATATTTATACTAATATATATATATATATATATATATATATATATATATATATATTTAAAACACCATGAGAATTGCAATGTTATTTTAATCTTTCACCTTTTTTTTGTGTAAGAATAGTGGACCATACACAGTGTAAAATGTACACTATCACTTTTTGTCCCCCATAGCTGATGTTACTTACTTTTGGCACCATATTGCACTTTAATTAAGGACATTTCTAGAGAATTACAATGCCAAGTTTTTGCATTTCTAATTAAAAGAAAAAGCACACTTAGCTATTTCATTAGAATGTGAATGATACTATTAAGAGCAGATAATGATTTAGGGAAATAAACTTGCATTAGGGTGAACTTTAGTGCAGAGTACACAAAACAAAACTGAAGTGCACACTATCTGGTTATTTAAAGTGGCCTAGATAATTTCATGGTTGCCAGACACCGTCACACTGATATGCAAAGGAGAGTTTCATCTTGGTTACTCCAGTCCAGAAACTCCAGTCTTAAAATTGAGGGTTGTATGACTTACTATTAATGAGAATAATATTTCATAGATAATGAATTTTTGTATGTGTATGTGAAAGAGAAGGAACTTTAAATTTTCTAAGAGGATTCTCATGTAAATAGACACAACATTCTTCACATAAGCATAACTCAGACATTCTAATTGCTTTCTCCATGATTGTAACACAATAGCTATAATTGTATAGACAGAGCACTTTCACTTTGCAGCATTTGAAAAAACAATTAACAACAAAATCAAAGAAATTTGCAAGATAATGGAGTCAATAAATTGATAAAATTAGGAATGGCATATATTATATATTTAAATGTATAAGGTCCGCATAAACTTTGAGGGTCCATTGCAGAGCTATTTAATAATTTTTGAGTCAGGCTAAGGATACATGTTCATTACAGATGATCAAACTATTATGATAAAGGAATATGTAAATGATTAATTCTATTTTGAATGAATTATACTACTTTTATCAGTAGGAGGTTGCAATGTTTTATTTTAACATTTATGTTTATAGGCATTTTATTGGTTAAATGCAATTAAGTAAAAATAATTTAGTGTGAAAACAAAGACCATGCAAAAACAATATTTATTTAATCATTAATTAGCATAGTTACTCCGTCTAAAGCAGACATTTCAATGTAAACCTGTAATTACCTATCTTGGAAAAATGTTGTTATCCAAAACTTATAAGTAAATTAATTACAGTATTACAATTTCAATTTCATAAAATTGAAATGAGTACCTGAAAATTTTGAAGTATGTAAATCCTAAGAAAGTTCTCTGTAGGAGTGATCTTTTAGATCTGCATATGTCTATTCGCAGCTTACACCCTACATAATCATATCTTTATATGATTCCAAAATGCTCCAAACAACTAAAATACTTCTTTACTCGAGGTGAAACACGTAATGAATGAATTATTTCTGACATTTCCTTCCTCTTGCATTTAAGTTGACAGGCATTGGCTAGTGGCACTCCGAGGAACACAGTCACATAAGTTGTTGAAGGATACTCAAAGGTAATTTTCATTCCTTTTGGAAGAAGTATGCAAACAAACAAAACTATTTTTTCTTCATTTGTCCCAAGATGTATTTGATGTTGTATAGGATTTGACTCAAATTGGTGTAAAGAAAAAGCAATATTTGTGATATTCAAAACTGTACTATCAAGATATTTAATATATGATCATGTGATCCCATGAATATCACTGAAATGTCAGAATCTTCACATTAAAGGCATGTTGGAGGAACTGAAAATGAAGGAGAACATTCAATGATTTCTCTTGTAGATTTAGAACTTACTAGAGCTAAATGTGGCTGGGGTGTTAAGTAGGAATTTTGTCCTACAAAATTATCATATCAGATGGAAACAACTGGTAAACAGGTGAAATTACCTCATCAAATTTTATTATATATATATATATAATCCAATATTATATATTATAACAATATATATTATATAGTATTTTATTTTTATTATAAGTTGGATTGTATATACATAAAAATACAATATACAAATATACAAAAAAAGCATCAGGGCCAAAGCTTCAAATTATAATCTCCACACTAAAAACATAGAATTTTCCCATTTTTAGTAATTATTGATATTCTGAAATTTACCCTGTGAATGACAGCAATTTGGCTTCCTAAGGTTCATGGACATTGTCAGAAAATTTGAGATTTGGGTGGTCATAAAATACTTTTTTCTTTTTTAAATAATCAAAATTTAATGTCTAAACTATTTATCTATGGTATTCCAATTGTTGAATGGCAACATCTATACAATACTCTTAAACTTTACCTTTTTTATTTCATTTTTAAAATTTGTTTTATAAGATGTGGGGTATGTGGGTATATGCATGACCTGGAATATATGTGGCAGTTTTATAAGATGTGGGGTATGTGGGTATATGCATGACCTGGAATATATGTGACAGTTTTATAAGATGTGGGGTATATGGGTATATGCATGACCTGGGATATATGTGGCAGTTGGCGGCCAGTCTTTCAGAGTCAGTTCTCTCTATATCAATTTAATTTAATTTATTATTAATATTATTTAATTTAATTTTACATATCAGCTACGGATTCCCCTGTCCTCCCTCTCCCCCCCCCCCTCCCCCAAACCCACCCCCCATTCCCATCTCCTCCAGGGCAAGGACTCCCCTGGGGATTCAGCTCAGCCTGGTAGATTCAGGCTAGGCAGGTCCAGTCCCCTCCTCCCTTCACCCAGGCTGAGCAAAGTGTCCCTGCATAGGCCAGGCTCCAAACAGCCAGCTCATGCCCTAAGGACAGGTCCTGGTCCCACTGCCTGGGGGCCTCCTAAATAGTTCAAGCTCATCGACTGTCTCACTTATCCAGAGGGCCTGATCCAGTTGGGGGCTCCTCAGCTGATGGTTCATAGTTCATGTGTTTCCACTAGTTTGGCTATTTGTCCCTGTGCTTTTTCCATGGTAAACACTAGTCATTAGGTTTTCCCAAGAGGCCCTTAACCCACTGAGCTGTGCCAATGGCCCTAGCTGTCTCTTTTTTGACATGAGAATATTTAAAATCTACTCAGCAGCTTTGAAGGACATAATCCTCTTATAACTATAGTCACCATAGTATATGCTAGGTCACTTGAACATATTCCTTCTCTCTAACTGAAATTGTATGCGTGCGTTTTGCTACTTCAGAAGAGCTCGTTACTTATAGCTTAGAAAGTGATTTGGGCATGCTGTGTTAACTTCCATGGACACCACATGACACGAAGGTGATGAGACAGGCTTAGATCGATGTTGGACATTCAGTGGCTTGTATTTCAGCTAAGGAAGCTGAAGTTGGGACTCCCCAACTTAAATTTAATGAGAGCTGTTTTTATTTAAATGAGAGCTGTCAGAAACATTTGGTCATTACTTCAAAGACAGACACACTCCTGATTCTCTTAGAGAAGTGTTATGAACTTGGAACCAGTAGGCGCCATTATCTCTAACTTCCATGGCCCTTGGCTATGCATTAATTTGGAACATAGTTTTATTAAATGAACCCTAATATCAATTTTCAAATGACATGCAGAAATACAGAACCCTCTTGGAAATGATCTCCTAATGCATGTTTTTGATATTCTCAGAGTAATAATAAAGTTCACATTTGGAAATATATTTCTGATTACCAAATATTTTGAATGTAGTTTTACCTAAGACTTTTGAAATATAGACTATCTGAGACCTAATTAACTTAACTAATCATTAGTTACCTCTGTATACTTTTTATTTGTTTTTTAGAATTTAGCAAATTTGGTGACTTTCTCTTGAGAAGCAAACACCCACACTACCTGTTTCCTTTTCTGTTAGTCTCTATGCTTAAGCCCACATTAACATCTCTTAATCCAAAAATAAGGAGTAGTTGAAGTACACTTAGTGAGTATATAATTCACAGATTTAAATAAGTTTATTTTGAGATTAAATTTCTTCAATAACAATGCATACATTCTGTGTAAGTATAGTACAGTATTTGTGACCACTATAGTATAGAATTAAAATACCCAGCTGACTTCAAAATATAGCTGAAAAATACTACATATTAAAATTTGAAAAGGAAACCTTTGTAAAAAATGGTTGCATTTAATCTAAAACGCATCAAAATGTTTCAAAATTTTCTCTCAATATAGATTTCTTCATGAGTAACTAAATTACGTAAATTCACATTGTATAAACATGATTATAATCATGTCCATGCTATGAGTTAACAATCATAATATTTGAATTAAAAATCACCTCATATGAAGGGTTGTAGGAGCCAGAGGGGTAAAGGACATCTAAAGAAAACCAACAAAATCAACTAATGAGCTCACAGAGGCTCACAGAGACTGCACCAACAACCAGGGAGCCTGCATGGGACTGACCTAGATCCTCTGAAAATACATGTTACAGTTGTGTAGCTTGCTTTGTCTTTTTGTGGAACTCCTAACAGTGTGAGCAAGGGTTGTCTCTGATTCTTTTGCCAGCTTTTGGGACCCTACTCCTCATACTGGGTTGTCTTTTCCATCCTTAATAGGAGGGGAGGTTGTTAGTCTTACTGCAACTTGATATGCCATATTTGGTGAATAGTCACAGGAGATCTGTCCTTTTCTGGATAGAAATGGAGGAGGAATGGCTTGAGAGGGGGAATGGAGGAAGTAGAGAATGGACTGGGAGAAGAGGGAGGGGAAACTGCCATTGGGATGTAACAAATGATAATAATTTTAAAATGATTTTAAAAACACACCTCAGATATTGAATTGAAAAGGGATTGATTTTGTTACATTTTCTCTTTAACTTTCTTGCCAGCAAATTCAGCATGATCCCTTTGAAGATTACTAGCCCCTCTTTGTCCTTTCTTCTTCTTTTCACCGTCTCACCGGAATTGTTCACAGTTACTCACATGTTTGCTGACACGTTTTCCTCCATCTCATTTTCCCAGGGAAAATGATAGATTACAACACTACGACTCAATGGTCATTTCACAGAAATGGTAAAAACAGCTTCTTAACATAAAGCAGTTGCTTTATGGATAAGTATAATGAGAGAAGACCGGGCAGTAAATAAGTTAAACTACAACAGAACATTGAGCACAAAAGTCAAAAAGGGTATATATTAATCTATTACTGGAAATCTTATAGTTGAGCTTAAATAAAGAGCAGTTGTACTAAAAAGTATAATGTAATGACAACTTTAAGTATTGTTCCCTTATAATATATATAGAAACAAGTGTTCTGTGTATTTCTGAACTCTGCTTGATTAGTGTCAAACCTTGGAGATGAGGACATAAAGCTTAGTGGCATGACAGACTGGATTTGAAATACTCTGTCATATGTATGAATTTTTGTTTCTCTATGAACTTTTGCTTCAAACAATTTTACATTCTTCTGCGTCTCTCCTTCTGTATCTTTGGGCTTGGAAAATATCCACCTACTCACTAGATCTCAGTCAGATCTTCTTTGACATATCATTTCTAGATTTGAATAACTGATGCAGAAGTATACATACTGACTTGAGAGAAATTTAAGAGGTTCCCCAATTTTCTCCTGTGTTACTGTAAAAACTGAGATCAGGCCAGCCAGCCATGTTAGTTTCTGTTCTATTGCTATGCAGAGACACCGTGACCAAGGCAACTTATCAGAAAGCATTTAATTGGGATCTAGCTTACAGTTTCAGAGAGTGAGTGCATGATCATCATGGCAGGAAGCATGGCAGCAGGCTTGAAAGCTATAGGCTTACATCCTGATTTGCAAGCAGGAGAGAGGGGGTGGGTGGGAAGGGAGCCTGGCATGGGCTTTTGAAGCCTCAAGCCTATCTCCAGTGACACACCACCTCCAACATCTTCTAAACCTTTTTAGAAAGTCCACCAAACAAGGAAAAATGTAAATATATGACCCTTCATGGAAGCCATGCTCATTTCAATCACTGCATCCAGCAAAGAGCCCGATTCTGCTGTTTAGCCATCCCATGATCCTCAAAAGGAAATAGAGTAGATGAAATGAATACAAGCTTTACGTCTACATGGCATGGAAGAAAATAGAATGGCTGTGTAAAGGCTGTCCAGATGCTTAAGAAATGGGTGTGCAAATATTGTTGTCTCTGAAAAGTAAGAGAATGAAGTACTAGAAAGTAATTCAGCACCAAAGTTGCCTTGTTAAAGTTATAAAAACAGTCTGTACTTTCATTAGTCAAAGGGTATTGTTTCTGAGGTTATCAGAGAAGTCAGGCTGAAATGCAGTATATTCTTGTAGCAGCTGAGAGCAGAAGAATATGGATTAGCTTTCAAGGTGAAAGTCATCATAGTTTGGAGCTCAGCCTTCATATCTGAATGGCAGAGCCATTAATACTCACAGATATCACAAAGGAAATTATTCTTCTTTTTTCTTTACAAAGAGAACAAAGCACCTAAGGTTAGGACTCTGATATATTAGAACCGCTGCATTCTGACTTAAGGGGGCTCAGAAAAGCATCCTGAATGTTCATGCATTGTTACATAATCCTATCTATTGGAAGAAATATTCTTGTTTAGCTTTGAAAGATGGTTATAATCTTACCAGTTGAGTACTATCAGGTAAAATATTTATTTCTTTTCTGAAATTCTATATAAAGGAAAATATCTTACTAAATTAAATTAGCAGGCAATTAAAACATAAAATTAATAAGAAAACAAATTTCCAATATAATAATTTGTATTTTGTTTTATATATATATTATTAATATCTATATCATCAAAGGCTAATATAAACACATATGGTTTAGTCACCATGTAACAGAAACAGGCTTAGTCACATGGTGTAACACAAACCTGAGCACATCAGAAACAGCAACAAGTGTATATACTTAAGCAGATTATGTAATGTTGACAAAATATATTATGTATAAGAAAAACAAAATGTAATTTGTTACAGTAATTTAAATATAAATATGAAATGAAATTACAAAATGTAAATAAGTATGTTAATATATGCATATGTATTTGATCTCTAGAATTCAGCAAATACAGTTTATGTTTGGCTTTTAGAGCTATAGAGGGAATATAAATTATCATTCTATCATGTTTATTGAAGCAGTAAAATAGTTATTCTTCCCTTTCCTACAAATTTTTGGAAACACATCAATCCAAATAATTAAAAATATTTAGCTAAGTTGGTATTCTGGGTTAAAAGAGTCTAAAATTGAACATCAGGATAAGCAATTGCTTTTTTTATACTTCAATTTAATTATATATGCTTCTGCCATAATGATGATTTTATAGACTGCAGTAACAGAAAATGTGTGAAGTAAACATGACTTTAAATTTATTAAATCATGGTACAATTATTTCAACTAAGGAGCTTATGAAAGTTATCACAGAAGTTCAAAATGAATAATGGAATCCACTAAACACCACACATAATGAAAACGTGTAAACTACTTCAATTATTATAATTAACCAAATATGTTGTGGTGTTAAGTATGGATTTGTGATTATCAACACATAGTGCATCTATTTCTTTACCATTTATGGTGGCTCTTCAATATATGCATAAGTGTAATGAACATATCAGCGCAATTAGCATATCTATACCTCAAACATTCATCATTTTTGTGTTAGAAGTATTTAAAATGTCTCTATGATTTGAGATATTAATTTACCCTTTCATGCTATAGAGCATCAGATGTTATTATATCTAGCCAGGCATATTGGTGCATGCTTATAATCCTGGAATGAAAACTGAGGCAGACAGATCAGTTTGAGGACAGCCTGAGTCATATAGCATGATCTTATCACCCAAAACAAAACCAAGTGAACAATAAACAAGCTAACAAATGAAAGCAAGAAAAAATGAAAAAGATTTTCTTTTTGTCCAACTGCCGTCCTCAAATAACTAGCCATCTTCTTTCCTTTCATGCCTTCGAAACATCCTTCCCGGGATCTGGAAACCACTATTCTCTAAGCTCTTCCTTTGGTCACCATTTTAGCTTCTAGTATGAGTGAGAACATATGATGGTCTTTCTGTTCCTGACTCATCACACTTCATATAACGTCTTTCCATTCAACCCATGTCACTGCAAGCAACAGCACGTCATTCTTTTCATGGCTGAAAAACATTCTTTGATAAAATTCCTTTGTGTGTGCCTCTGTTGCATCGGTTTCTTTTTATCTACCAATGGATGCCTAGGTTAATTCTGTATCTGGTATTTTATGGAGGAGATTGCAATAAACACAGGAGCTCAGACGTCAATTTAATTTCAGTTTTCTTTGGATTGCTTCTTCATATCCATTCACAAATTTCTTTTTTGAAGGAACTTTCTCCATAATATTCATATTCACTGCATTTTTGCCCTCTGAGTGTGTTCTCATTTCCCATTGTCCTCAGGAATAACTCCTACTTTTTGTCATTTTCCCTAGCTATTATAACTAGATCGATATGACACATCTTTGTGGATTTGGTAGGTATTTTCCTGCTTGTTAGTTACTTTTATTTTTATTTACTGTGGGACACTTGTATATCATCTTTTAAGGAAAGGTCAATTTATGCCTGAATGTGTTTCTCACCAGTTATTTGAGGATTTAGTTTTATATATTCTTATAAGAATGGCTTTCCACTTTCCACTGGATTATTGATGGTCGAGCAGGAGGCACAATCTTATCCCTGTCTAAGTATCTATCAATTACCTATAGCTCTTCAGGTAAGGATAACAAATCATTCCCACCCTCACTTTTGATGCTGAAAGTTTGTCGGGTTAATTTTGCCCTTGTTCTTATGCATGATGTCATGATTACTATTAGTTCATATGTCCAACTGCCCTCTGTGCTTGGTAGACACTCACTATCTTTGACTATTCCTTTCATCTATTTATTTTTTACAGTGACCCCTGAGCCTTGGAGGGACAGAATGTGTTACAAATACCCCACTTAGGGCTAAGAATTCTTCATCTCTTTTTCTGTATCTTGACAAATTGTGGGTTTCTCTCAATCACCACTTATTGCAAGAATAAGCTGTTATGATGATGGTTGGAAGATGCATTAATCGATGGGTATAATGTTAAGCTTTCAGAAGTCGGTTAAATACTATGTCCATTTAGAAGAATAATGGTACTACCAAGCTCTCGTCTAGGGCCTATAATCTGTCTATCCATTGATTCTTGGTCCCCATAATAGTGCAGGTATGCTTTTCATAGTGTTGAGTGAGGCTTAAATCCAGTCAGGAAGTGGATGGTTATTCCCATAGCCTTTTGTCCTGCTATTATACTAATGAGCATGCCTTTCAATGTAGGTCTTTAATGTAGCTCTCAGAGTTCACAACTAGGTAAAATTGGTGATTACTTTTCTCTTATGATAGATTTCATAGAATTTACCAGAACTATGAATTCTAACCAGTAAAGATGAATCTTCCAGGTGATAACCAGCTGGATTTCTCCATGTTCTATTACTCAAATTTATGGTGTCTTCAGCAATAGGATCTTACTGTCAAGTTCTTAAGGGTAACTGATTGCATTGCCAATAGCCTTCAGTGTTGGAGAGTATATGGGCCTCCATTAACTAACCAGTTCAATTGAGGTAACTTATTTCTAGCACTTGACATTTTATTTGATATACTATAATATCTAGTATGGACATTGTCACCCTGTTATAGGGTAACTCCATTTGAACTGTTATTACATATATGTATGTACATACATTTTAGGAAACTTTGAAAGTGGTATTAGGTTTCCATATGACTTTTTCAGAAGATTGTTAATGTTATTTATCTTTTTCTCTATTTCCTCCTACACCAGGCCCTCTCATCACAACCCTAATTCAAAGCTTCCTGTTTCATTATTTTTCACTTGACCACTTATACCACTGAGTTCTATCTTCCTCTCCTCAAAAGTCCACTATCACAGCCCCTAACTAATTTCCTTCCTCAGTGGTACTCCAAATAAAGTGCATGTACCTAAAGATTCAAAGCTAATGTTCATTAGTTGGAGAAAACATGCAATATTTATCTTTCTGAATCTCTATTTCTTCACTAAGAACTTTTGTTTCCAGCTTTATCGTTTGCATAAAAATTGCATGATTTCATTTTTAACAGCTGAGTAATATTTCATCATGTAAATATATCACATTTTTATTATTCAACTTTCAGTTGATGAGCATCTAGGCTATTTCCATTCATGGCTATTGTAAATAGAGCAGTAATGAGCATGGATGAGTCAGTGTCTTTACAGTAGGATATAGAGTCCTCAGAGAATTATTAGTTATTGGTCTTAATGCCTATGCATCATTTTCAGAATGTCCTTTCCTATGCCAATGAGGTTTTTCACTTCTATTGGATAGAGTATCATGCAGGTCCCATGCTGAGATGATTGATCCATTTGGAGTTAACTTTTGTACTATGTGAGAGATAAGGATTCAGTCTGTTTCCTTATTCTACATATAGCTTTACAATAGACCAGCCCCATTTGCTGAAGATGCTGTCTTTTCTCCAATGCGTATTATTCATTTCTTTGTAAAAAAAAAAAAATCTGGTCAGAGTAAGAGTATGGACTTACATCTAGGTCCTCAATTATATTCCACTGATCAAAATCTTTGTTTCTATGTTAGTATAATGATTTTTATTACTATATTTCTATAGAATGACTTGGATCTAGGAGGGTGATAACTCAGCCATTTTTTTAAATGCAGTTTTTGGGGGCTATTACGGTTAATTTGTGTTTCTATATAAAACTTAAGATTTTTTTTCTCAACTTCTATGGAGAATTTAGTTGGAATATTTAAGAGAACTGCATTAAACCTTTACATTGATTTTGGTAAAATGTCCATTTTTACAATATTAGTGCTCCCAATCCATGAGGAGGGACAGACTTTTCATCTTCCGGTATGCTCTTCAGTTTTTTTTAATTCAATGTCCTAAAGTTTGTCATGTGCAGGACTTTCAACTTCCTTAGCTAAATTTATTTCCAAGCTATTTTTGAGGTACTGTGAATGGCATTATTTCCTTAAATTCTTTTTCAGTATATGTTGTAGTTAGGGCTTCTACTGCTATGGAGTGACACCATAACAATGGCCATTCCTTAAAAGGAAAACATTTCATTTTAGTGGCTCACTTACAGTTCAGAGGTTTAGTCTATTCTCACCATGACAAGACACAGCAGCATGCAAGAAGACATGTTGCTGGAGGGGTAGCTGAGAGCTCTTACATCTTGACTCACAGGTAGCAGGAAATGGTCTGAGACTCTGAGTGTGGCTTGAACACATATGAGGTCTCAAAGCCTGCCTCCTCAGTGACACACTTCCAACAGCAAGACCATACCTACTCCAACAAGGCCACACCTCCTAACTGTGCCACTCCCTTTGGGGGCCATTTTTTTCAAACCACTACATTTCATTCCCTGGTCCCCAAAAGCTTTTAACAATATCATAATACAAAGCGCATTTTGTCCAACTTCCAAAGTCCCCATAGTCTATCACAGCCTCAACAATGTTCAAAAGTCCAAAGTTCAAAGTCTTTTTGTGATTCATGCAAGCTCTTAACTGCAATCCCCTATAAAATTAAAATCAAAAGGCAGAGATCACATACTTCCAACATATAATGGCAAAGGATACATATTACTATTCCAAAGCATAGGGAAGGGAACATAGTGAGCAATTAATGGACCAAAACAAGACCAAAAATCTCTGGGCAAACTCCGAACTCTGCATCTCCATGTGTGATGTCAAAATGCTCTTCAGATCTCCAACTCCTTTCAGCTTTGTTGACTATAACACACTCCTTTCTTTTGGGCTATTTCTACTCCTTATTAGCAGCTTTCCTTTGTTGGGTATCCCATGAATCTGGCATCTCTAACATCTTGGTGCCTCCAAGGTAATCCAGGATCCTCCTTCACAACTTCGCACAATGGCCTCTCTAGGCTCCCATTCAGGGACACCCCTGACACATGCCTGGCCTCAGTGGCTTTCCTTAGTCAGGGAGGAAGGTGTCATAATGCCTTTCTTCTATTCTTGACTCTAAAACCAGAACCACATGGCCAAAGCAAGCAAGTTCTGCTGCTTACTGGTACTGTAATATGGCCCCTTGTTCAAGTAAATATTCACCAGTTTTCTGTTTTCCATGGTTTCCATTACTGCCTGTTTTCCTGTCCTGGAACTTGCTCTGTAGACCAGGCTGGCCTCACACTCAGAGATCTGCCAGCCTCTGATTTCAGAGTGCTGGGATTAAAGATGTGCACCACCAACCTGGCTTTTCTTTAATTCCTCTGCACAAGTTAGAACCTTAGTTAGGTGGGACCTTGCCCTGAGGTCACCATTCCCTTTTTTCCATTTCTTAATCCATTTATCTCCTTGAACACAAGATTTAGTTCCAGTCCACTTTCTGGTGCTCTTTTTCTCAATCTGTACATTTTGTATTTTTTTTTTTTTTTGGTTTTTCGAGACAGGGTTTCTCTGTGTAGCTTTGCGCCTTTCCTGGAACTCACTTGGTAGCCCAGGCTGGCCTCGAACTCACAGAGATCCGCCTGGCTCTTCCTCCCGAGTGCTGGGATTAAAAGCGTGCGCCACCACCGCCCGGCCCATTTTGTATTTTTATTTGCTTAGCTTTCTCCTTTTCATTATAAATCTTCATCAGCATTAGCATTAATAACCAGACAACAGAGTCCATACTAGGCTGTATTGCCATTTCCTCTACCAATGGAATTAATGCAAAAATTATCACTTTACCCTGAGGCAAACTCTTCAAACAAGGGCAAAAACAGTCACACATCTTCACCAAAATATCACAAGATAGGTCTTTAGGACACATAGTAATAATCTTCTTCTCTGAAACCTCTTGTTCCAGGCACCTACAGTTCAAATCTCATTCACCACAACTATCATCCATGTTCCTATTAGGATGGCCCATTAAGCAGCCCTTAGTGTTCAACTGCTTTTCTGATCCACAGTCCCAAGGCCCATATTCTTTCAAACAAAAGCATGGTCAGGCCTATCACAGAAATACTCTGGTCCCTGTTACCAACTTCTTTCAAAGGGCTTCGATTGCTGTGAAGAGACCCCATGACCACAGACACTCTTATAACGAAAAACATTTCATTGTGGTGGCTCACTTATAGTTCAGAGTTTTAGTCCATTATCATCATGATGGGAAGTATGGTGGCATGTAGGCAGATGTGGTGCTGGAGAGGTAGCTGAGAGTTCTTACATCTTGACTCACAGGCAGCAGGAAGTGTTCTGAGACACTGAATGTGGCTTGAGTACATATGATATCTCAAAGCCCACCTACATGGTCACACATCTCCTCCAAGACCATATCTACTCCAACAAGGCCACCTCTCCTTACAGTGCCACTCCTTTTGGGAGCCATTTTCTTTCAAACCACCACAGTGTATTTGTCACTGGTAGGTTACTAATTTTGCATGTTAATTTTGTTCCTGCTAATTTGCTAACTATGTGTGGCAGCTACAGGAGATGTCAGGTGAAACCATTAGGGTCTTTTATGTATAGAATAATATAATATGGAAATAAAAATACTTTGGCTTCTTCTTTTTGTGTTTGCATCCCCTTCATTTGCTTTTCTTGACTTGTTCCAGCTGAGATTTCAAGTAAATGTTGAACTGGAGTGGGACAGTAAAATCCCTCTCTTGTTTTGTTTCTGATTTTAATTGAACTGTGAGTTTTATTTGTCTTTGGGTTTCTGTATATCATCTTTATTATGTTTATATATGTCCCTTGTATCCCTTGACTCTCCAGAACATTTTTGTCATGCTATTATTTAGTTACTATTTACACACACACACACACACACACACACACACACACACACACACACTGTCTAAATACAAGAGTTCATTTAGTATTGCTAATGTGTATGTATGTTTAGTATGAGCCCTGCTGAAGGCTAGTTCTCCGTCTCTCAGTAGTCATTACCTATATTTCTTCATCTAAGGGTGTATGTAGTCCTGTGAGATTCCCGACATCCACATTGTCATGTCAACTGGTGTTGTCATTATATGAGTCTTGGGCAGGCAATCATATTGTTGAGATTTCATGGGAGGGACTTCTATGTTCTGTATAGCTGATACTATCTGAAAGCCAACATACTGGTCCCTTGGCTCTTAAAACTCTTCCCATCCCCTCTTCCATAATGCTCCCAAAGTCTTCAGTATAGAATTTGTGTTGTAGGTGTATCATTTGAGATTCAGCACCCCACAGCTGGTTGTTCTTTGCATTTTGGCCAGCTATGTCTTTGTATTGGGTAGTATTGGCTTTATAAAAAGGATTTGGAGATGTCGCTTCCTCTTTCTATTTGTGGAATAGTTTGGGAAACACTGCTGTTACTTCTATTCTGACAAACTGGTAGAATTCTGCTCTTATTTCATTTAGCCCTGGGCTTTTTTGTAGTTGGGAGATTTTTAATTACTATTTTATTCCACTTAAGTAAACAGAAAATAAAAGCCTATCTCAGGCATCTCCTCTGACCAATTCTTTCACGTGATTTTAAATTCCTTAAGTGTTCATTCTTTGGAAAGTTTTACTAACATTAACACTGAGAATTAACAGATATTAGTGGAATCTTGGAATCTTTCCTTTTGGATAAATAAGAAAGTTTCATTTCGACTCTACAGATATCTCAAATGTATCATCATTTAGAATTTTTTTGTATTTGTATCTATAGCCATTACTATGTCTTTATGACACATGGAATCGTCAAATAGGTATGTTGTGGAATATTTGATTAACTAGGCAAAGATGTATTACATTGTTTATGCTGCATCTTTTAACTGTGGAAAGGTGTGGTGCATTTGCATTATTAAATAAAATTAACCTGGGCTCAGAGAGGCAGGGCTAGCAACTAGTTGGCAGGAAGTAGCAGGGAAGAGTGTACCATGGGTTTTTCAGTTGGGGCCCTGTGAATAGAGAGCGACTTCCAGGAAGCCAGCAAAGAGAGAAAGCTAGACACTTACTATTCTAACTCTCTGAGCTCGAAGGTTTTTCCCTCACCTTTGAATCTCGAGTTTTATTATGATAGAGATTTAGCTGGAACTACCTTTAGCAGAAGCAAAAGAGCCATTGTCTGGGGAAACAGAATTCCCCCCAGGCCACAAATTTAGTGGCCAAGCTACTAGTAGTTTAAAACACAGCCACTGTGAAAAAGGTAAAACAGCATTTTGGCACTCCATGTTGGTCACCAAATGTCCCAGCCTTTTTCTTTTGAACCACCGACTAGCTTCCAAATCACAACAAGAAGACTTCTTATTAGTTATGAATGCTCAGCCTTATCTTATGCTCATATAACTTAAACTGTTTCTCTCCATCTGCATTTTGCCTTGGGGCTTCTACCTTTTCCCACTCTTTCTTTATATCTTACATTCTTGCTGTTTCCATATCTAGCTACCTGGTGACTGCCAGATTTCTGGCCCAGGGCATGTCCTTCTCTTTCTTCTCTCCTATTTATTCTTTCAGCCTGCCAGCCTTGCCTATCCTGCCTAGCTATTGCCTGTTCAGCTTTTCATTAGACCAATCAGATGCCTTAGGCAGGCAAGGTGAAACAAATGCAACACATCTTTATATAATTAAACATACATTCTTACATCATTAAACAAATGCAGAATAAACAAATGTAACACATTTTACACAGTTAAAGTAATGTTCTACAGCATAAACAATTGTAACACATTGTTACATAGTTAAAGTAATCCCCACAATAATTTGTATAATTTGTATCAGTTTCTGCACTCACACCTATATTGCATGAGGACTTTTTGGATATTTCCCTGAGTCTCTTGCCAACATTTTTCCAGCTTAGTTTCTGATTGGGAGACAAAGGAGAGTCCTCAAATGATGTTGCAAAAGTGTGGAGGTCAGAAGAAAACTAGCAGGAGGTGGTTCCTTCTTTTCCATCATGTGGTTCCTACGGCTCAAAATCAAGTTGTCAGGTTCATGCAGTAATCACTTTTCCCCACTCAGCCATCTTGTCAGCCATTTCTTTAGGTTCCTTGCAAGCTACATGCTCCAATAACTCTTCTTACTACTTATTAAGAGTATATTTATGACTGTCTTTTACAACACCATATCGAAAGATAGTTATATTCTCTGGGCATTTTTTAGTGGAATTTAATGTAGTCCTTGAGAAATGACAGTTAATTGACATGTGCTGCAATTACTTAAGATAAAATAGTAATCACAAAGTTTTAGTAACTGCAATTGATTTAGAAATGTGTGAAATAAATATTAAATATATAAAACAAAACCATAAATGTTCTTTAAAGGGATAGTTATTGTGGTTTAAAATGATGTAATTGCTTGTGTTTTCTAGGAAAGTGCAATCTCTTTTCCTGTTACATTAGACTTTTAGTGTGATCTGGACACTAAGTTGCCTTGCTTTCTGTCCATGTTGAAGACTCTGTTGTTGGACTCATGTCATTGACATGAATTGTCTTCTTATGTGGCACAGAATTTGAAAGCCCCCTTTTGGTCTCTTATCTAACTCCACTACTTACCATTTTTCTCATTGTCACCATCTCTTGTCACAGTTTGATCATTTTCCTAAAGGTGCAAATGTAGTCATGCCATATCCCCATCAAACCCTTTAAAATCAAATACTTTGCTGTAACAAAATATTCACTGCATGAATGTAGTTTGTAGGCCATTTTCTGTTTAGCTTCTCACCTAACTAGCAAACCACACTACATGAGAAAAACTGCCTCTTCTCTTTTTATTTCTGTATTTATATTCGACCTCTTTATTTGTAATCCCCAGAACATATGAAGTTATTCCAGAAGAAGTTATCCCAGGAATAACTACAGAATTTAATTACATAGAAGAACCCATAATGGATTGAGTACACACACACACACACACACACACACACACACACACACACAAACATATATGTCTCCTATATGACATATGACAGCTACTTCTTTGGAAGAATTGAATAAACAATACTCTAAAAAGCATTTTAAAGAATATATTATTAAAAATGACCCCTGATTTCTGACAGGAAACATTTGATACAATATTTCTTGTATTTCTGTCTACAACACACATGACACCCTGAAAAGCTTTTAGTGAAGCCTTGCACGTAGGTCAACTTTGAGAAGATGACAAGACAACACAATAGGTGGAAGAATAGTCTTTTTGCTAAATGATGGTAGAGCAATAATTGCACAGCTGTATGCAAAAAAAGTGAAGTTGACCACCTTCCTTACCACATGTAAAAATTAACTCAGGGTGGTTCACTGTCCACATAGCATTGAACTATCAGTCATATTCACACAAGACTTACTGTGTGAACGTCTGTGGGAAAAGCTAGAGTGTACCGTATAATGTGAAATCCACAAAGGAAACTGACACCCATCATATGGGAGGATTCCAAAGACTTGAATTTTCAACTTACCATGTCAACTTGGTACTCTGAGAAGATTGTAAAACCCCAAGAATTCTAGAGTTGGAGAAAAAGAAAGGGCTACAAATCACTCTTGATAACTATTTCTGTCTTTTCTAAAATTGGAAATAAAATGTTTGACCAGCAGCATTCTGGTCAATATATATAGTACATTAAGATACCATTTAAGATGTCCTTCTTAGAAGTTTTATTTCACATACCCATCAAATCTTCAGTATGTAACCCAGTTAGTTTATCACTCTTCACCTTCATCTTTTGAGACAGGGTCTTTCAGTGATTTTGTAGTTAGACTCAGATCAGTAAACCACACTGAACGTACTGTGCTTCTAGCTCCCACTACTGCAGTTATAGGCCAGTGCTGCCGATGGTCACATTTTTTCAAGGGGTCTAGGGGTTCCTAGTGTCTGTACAACAATTTTCTTATGTAGTAGGCCTTCTCTTCAGTACTGTTCTAAACTTTTATTCATTACTTGATAAGGTAATGATATATAGTCTGGGATGGCCTTGAACTCTATCCTATATCTCCACTTTCCAAGTGTTGAGATCTAAAGAATATTTCAAACCTCAGTTTTTAA
This sequence comes from Peromyscus californicus insignis, assembly GCF_007827085.1. Classification (NCBI taxonomy): domain Eukaryota; kingdom Metazoa; phylum Chordata; class Mammalia; order Rodentia; family Cricetidae; genus Peromyscus; species Peromyscus californicus. The sequence goes on along the minus strand of NW_026294447.1, from coordinate 35,817,253 downwards.
TCAAGTTATGACTCATTAGTGTTCTTTCAATTGTATAGTTTGTTTAGATTGTTGCTTAAAATTACAAAATGATCATCTTCACTTAAATTTTACAAAGCAATTACAATTGTACATATATTTGTGAATGTGGGTGTATATATGTTTGTGTGTGTTTCAATTGTGTATATATGTTTATATAAACTTTATCTGTTATTTTATATACGTTATTATATATATATATATATATATATATATATATATATATATATATATATATATATAGAGAGAGAGAGAGAGAGAGAGAGAGAGAGAGAGAGATATGACTCCCACGATTTGATAATGTCAGGAAAGCAACCGACAATGAAGTTGGTGAGGACAGATGGAAAGGAGAACCCTTACTCACTGTTAGTGACAGCTTCAAATTGGTACAGCTATTTTGAAATCAGTATGGAGAATTCTCAAATGCTCAAAGGAGAACTAGATAACTACCACATGTTCCCAGTGTACTACTCACTAGCATATACACAAAGGATTTGACATGGGAGCCAGGTAAATCCAAAGCTTTCCTTGAGGCCTGATGTGTGGAAAAAGAAAAGGAGCATAGCTTTTGTTTTTGTCTAAAACTAGGTACATGCTTAACAAAGCTAGTAATAGCTTGGGACCAGGGCTTCAGGGGAGCTGAAATTCAGATCTTGCAAACCCAACTCTTTCCCACAAAGGGCTATGGTTATCAGATTCAAGATTGTTTGCTCTGTGCTATCTGTGATGCACCTGAAGCCTTCTGTGTTTTCTTTGTATAGCAACTCCTGATTGGTTTCTAGTGACTTTACTGAATTGGTCCCATTTTCCCCCTTTTTTCCATTAAGAAGTAATACTGTGCTTCTTAATAAACTTGCTTGGTATAGACATCTGTTTATTCAAGACCTCTTGGTACCAACTTTTTATCTTTATTTTTCCTTGCTTAGGACCCTGTCATTAAAGAATGACCTTCTGGTCAAGATCATATATATGTGATTTTTTAACACAGAGTTATGCTACATGAAGGGATGATACTCTTCTCAAGAGCTATGTACTATTCAATAAAAATCACAGTGCTAGGTATGGGGCAAATCTCCTTGATTGTTTATAGGAGGAATACAAGTGTCTGCCAAAATGATATGAATTATTGCCATTGCTTCTGTAGCTCTAAAATTATGTAGACTGTAAATTTCAAGTAAATAGTCATTCTTATTTATAATCTATCTTTATTATTTAATTATTTCATGTATAATATATAATATTCATATACAAGAATTAAAGAACATGCTGCAATTTGGGCTGGGAGGTATAGGGAGAATATTAAGGCTGAGTGAGGGTGCAAATAATGTAGATATAGTATTCTTTTAAAGTGTGCTAAAAATAGAACTTTTTTTTCTGAGACAGGGTTTCTCTGTGTAGCTTTGCGCCTTTCCTGGAACTCATTCTGTAGCCCAGGCTGGCCTTGAACTCACAAAGACCCACCTGCCTCTGCCTCCCGAGTGCTGGGATTAAAGGCATGCACCACCACTGCCCAGCAAAAAATATAACTTTTAAAAGGATTAAAGTAAGTTATTTTTGTATTATACTTTTTTTGATATTATATTTTTATACTCTTTAATTTTTGATGAAGGCTGTAGCAAACCATGGTAATTTAGTATTATTTACAAATTCAAGGAAAATTAATTTTTTGAATTTCATAATTCAAATTCATTAATAATGTCTGTTTCAGTGAAACATATGACAGTGAATGGAACAATAGGGTGTTTAGCGTATGTGTATATTTTTGCTGTTAGACAAGAAAAAGAAGGGTCAATTTTTCTAAGTCAATTAAGTAAAATAATTAGGGGTGAGGGGTAGAACCAATTTAAGGTAAGAGAAGAAATCTAGAGTTTTACAGTACATTTTATTGGCAAGAGAATGAGTATATACAAGAGGACAAATATTCAAGGAGAGAACAGTGGCTAATTCAATGCCCAGAGGATGAGGCTTTTGAGAATCTAAGAATAATAATATGAAGCCACTGGGGTAAGGGGAAAGTGGTAATGTTTGACAGTCTGGAAACTAAAGTGGGCATGCCCATTTCATCAGTTGTTACTCACAGGTCAGTTAATATGATAAGTTTAATTACTATTTGATGTGAGAGTATTATGGAGGTTACATTTGAGCTGAAGAAAACCTTGTAGTCACTTCCACTACTACACTTCTCTCATTGATGGCCTCCTGTTTACACCACCAAGTTGCTTTCAGAACACATTATTGATAGTGAATTTGCAACTACTTTCCCACCACTATAAAAAGTTATTGCATTTGGCATCTTTAAATCTCATCCAGTTAGTCTGCAGCATGGGAACTTCCAGAACGTATCTATAACCTTCTAATTTCTAATTTCTTCTTAGAGATCTTGTTTGTTTGCTCCTTTGTTGAAGCAGGATCTTGCTTTGTATGACAGAATAGCTTGGAACCAGTTGTGGAACAATCTTTTTGTACACTGTGAAGATGTGTTGCTCTCATTGGTTTAATAAAGAGCTAAATGGCTAATAGATAGACCAAAAGATGTTAGGCAAGACTTGTTGACAGGGAGAGAGCCATGGAAGGAAGAAGGGTGGAGTCACCAAGAGATACAGGAAGAAGCAAGATGAACATGCAGTACTGAGGAAAGGTACCAAGTCATGTGGTAAAACATAGATAAGAAATATGGATTAAATTAAATTGTGAGAGCTGGTTAGTGACAAGCCTAAGCTATCAGCCCAGCATTTATAATTAATAATAAATCTCTGTGTAGTTATTTGGGAGCAGGCTAGGCAGGACAGAAAATCTGCCTGTAGAAACCAATGGTTTGCTTGCCCAATTCTTTTGACTACTAGGATTACAGGTATACATCAATATTTCTGAGCTGACTTCTGATTTGAAACAATACATACAACTTAAATAAGAATTCCAGGGCCCTTCTGAATTTCAGTGGTTTGTTTTTGTTTGTTTGTTTGAACAAATTATGAAGATAAAATTAAGGCATTTAGAATTTACCACTATTTATAAGACTTAAAGGAGATGCTCAGATATGAAGCTCCTTAAGACCTAAGCACTACTGTGAGACTGATTGTGTAAAAGGGGGCAGGGAATCTTTGAAAGTACATGAAAGCTATAAAACACATTTCCATGACAGTCATTTATATAATTAACAGCTTGATCTCAGAATCAGAGGATAATTTCACCAGAGCTCAGAAACTTAATGTCTGTGAGTGTTCCCACAACTAAAATCTCATTAAGTTCTACAGTACTCTATCTGAAGTATGAGTGATAACACTCATTCCGTTATGAAAATTTAAGGCAATAGCAATTCTTATACCATCTAAAATTTAATACTATTATGCATGATGGGCCACTCATTTCATCAATAAATGCTTATTATCCCAACAAAATCTACTTAAGTTATTTTGGGAATAGAGTTATACAAATGTACCATAATATAGGTAATAAGTGATTATTTCCTATTATGTATTATCTTGGTGTGGATTTTTATATCAAGCTAATATGTCATATGGTATGCAGGGTTAAATGTTGCTACAAATATTTTCTCACAACTAATTAAACATCTACATGGCTTGTTATTAACTCACCTATTAAAAAGAGGTATTTTATTCACGGCATTTTATGTAATAGGGAGAAAAGTTCCCCCCAAATAATAAATTATATTACATTTAAAAAGAGTCCACTACATATTTAAGGTTTTCCCTGAATTTTAAAATTGCATCCCAATATTTTACATATACCCCCAAACTGGAAGTAACTGCACAGCAGCCTTATAATCCACAGTAATATACCTTCATTCACAGTTAATTTTAAATACTCATTGTTTGATAGACAGCTCCCCATCATTCAGTCCTCAAAGTCAAATGGCTGTGCCTTACAGTCAACCTTCTCTTCTTAAAACAGAACCTTTATCCTACAAGAAAAAGCCTATCACAGTAGATTGCAGCAGATGAAGTGACCTGAAACTAGTAAACAACAGTAATGATACAAACTTTATGGGGATTTGAAAAGTACACAAATTGAAAATCAGAGTATAATACCTTATTTTTATCATTAGAAAAAAATCCATGTGTTCAATATAATGTAAAATATTGAGTGTCATCTTGGATGTAAATTATTTGCTTTACATATATATGTAATATATATATATATAATAAATATATTATATATATTAACAGAGTTAAATGACAGTCTGGAAGAAATTTTAATTCCTTTTGCTAGAATTGAGATGACTTAAAATTCTTATGCTTTATTTTTCCAAGTGTTATTATTATGTTCATGATCAAAGAAATAGCAGGAATTGGGACTTCTAACTACCAAACATTTCCAAGTCAACAGTCTTCCAGATTAATTTTTTCTTTTGTAAATATCAATTATTGATTTATTCAATAGCTACTAATTTTCTTCTTGTAAAGACTGCAATTATTTTGTTCAATAAATATTAACCCTATAATTTACAAATATTACTATTATTCTAGACTGAAATTGTTGTAAAGTGAGGACTGAAAACAGAGGAGATATCTGAACATATAAATTTTATTCTTATGTTAGACAGAAGACAGTCAAACTAGAAAAGAATATATCAGTTCCTGATAAGTCCTATGTAAACAGTACTATGGGTAAAAGATGTTCAAAAGTTTCATTGAAGGCATCTATGAGAGAAGTCCTGTTGTTTTCTGGTAAGAGTACTGCCAAGGGGGAAGAAGTTATGCACAGTCTGCTTTGGAAATAACAAATCTGAATAATGCAAAGGAGATTTAGAAGTTGAAACTGTGATCAATTGAGATTAGATAGGGATATTTAAGACAAATTCTGTAGAACATTGAAGAAAGTGAACAGTTTTAATTTATTCTGAAGCAGAAAATATCATTTTTTTCGATGATGATGATGATGGTGGTGGTGGTGAATGATTTTACTACCCTTTATTTTGAAAGAGAAAATGAATCAAAGCTACAGTCTTTATATGAGCTTTCAAATACTCCCAAATCTTCAACACCTTTAATTTTAATAATGTCCCCACACATTTGCTATAGTTCATCAGTTTATATTGTTAATCCATTTTAAAGTTTGTATTATAGTTCACCCTTTGTAGTACACATTATATTAATGTGAACAGTGATGTCAGCTATCTACCATCACAGCACCATGCAGATGTTTACCTCTGAAGCCCTTATCCAGATTTTTATCAACATCAACTAATTCTTCATTAATAGTTTAATAATTAATTCTTTCTAAACTGTCCTTTTATCTTAATTGACAATATGTATTTGTGGTGTCTCTCTGTATTTTGTAGCTGGAGATGTAATTGCTTTCACTACTAAATAATATTAAAATTCTGGATTTATTCCAATGTCATTACACATTAACTTATTGAAAGACACTTTGCCAATTTCAAAACAAGATGTTATAAACAATCTGTGTCTCTTGTGGGTTTACATGGGGATGTAAGATTTGCAATCTTTTTTTCTTTTCTAAAACTCAGGAAGTTGAATCCTTTTTTTTCAATATATAATTTTGTTCCATGTGGATCTGTCAATCTCTTTCAAAGTTGTCTTAGCCTTTTGCACTCACATCAAAAAAGGGAGGTGGTGTTGGTGTTTTGTTTTGTTTGGCTTGTTTACATACTACTCAGTACATAGAGGTAGTCATTGTTGTATTTGCAATATTTAATGACATACGAGGTGTGTAGTTTTCATGCTTTTGTTTTGTTTTACTTGGTTGTTGTTAATTTTTTAAAAGAAATACAGAAGTATGAAGTTAGATGTGTTGGGAAATATTTTAAGATTGTTACATTTGTTTACTCCGTGGAACATTTGTTTTAATGATGCAAAGAGGTGTTGCATTCTTTTATGTTGCATTTGTTTAGCTCTGTTAAGCTGTGTTACTGTGCCTGTCTAAAACACCTGATGGTCTAATGAAGAGCTGAACATTCAATAACCAGGCGGGAGAAAGACTAGGAGAGGCTGGTGGGCAGAGAGAATGAATAGAAGGAGAAAAAAGAGGGACCAGAAAGTAAGAGAGACCAAGGAGATAGAAAAGAAGAGGCCAGCCAACCAGCCACACAGTCAGCCCCAGAGTAAGAGTGAAAGTAAGATTACAGAAAAGGAAAAAGTCTGGAGGCAAAAGGTAGATATGATAAATTAAGAAAAGAAAAGCTGGCTAGCAACTAAGCCCAACTAAGGCTGAGTATTTATAATTAAGACTAAGCCTCCACGTGTGATTTATTTGGGAGCTGCGTGACAGGTCCCAAAAGAGCCAAAGAACAAAGAGTGAAAATCAACCCACAACATAGATGGGTAAAGAATAGGAAGATCTTTGAGTTGGTAAAGGGGACCAAAATAAGTGATCTGGAAAATTTTTAAAAATTAAAATTAGAAGGGTAATTAGTTATAAAAGTTCTTTTTAGATCAAATGTTATTCTGATAGATAAGAGAATGAGCAGTTGTAAGAGTTGATGCATAAGGGAAATGATTCAGACTGATTCTAGGGGTTGAGTGCAAATTATTTGCTGCTATTCTGGCATGTGAAGGGGAAAGAAAAGCATATTAGCACACAAACAAAGCATAGTAGCATGCTACCAGCCTGAATATGGCTAAAAAGGCAGATAATCTCATGTTTCTAATTAACGTTTAGCACAAGTTGTGTAAATGTAAAGTTACTGTGACACTTAGAAGCTGGTAACATCTTGCAGGGATTTTTTTATTTCTGTTTCATTTTCTTCTAAGTCCCTTTGTTTGTCTTTGTTTATGTGTATGTATGTGCATTTATACAGGCACACATGTGCACGGTGTACAGTTGGAGGCCATAGGACAATTTTTAAACATTAGTTCTATCTTTCGAAATTGTGGATATCCAGGTGGGAATTCAGATCACCAGATTTGGCACAGGTGTCAACCTGAGGCAATGAGCCATCCCACTGCCCCTGCATTTTAAATCACTTATTAATACTTAGTTTTAGAGTTAAATTTTTGGTTTCCTATATTATTTTAATTATGATGATGTTACTTTTTCTACCAATATGCTATGACCTGGGCCTCTAGGGTACATGAAATACCTAGTGATGATGTATCCTCAAGATATCTGTGTACTAAAAACCTTGATTTCATTTTCAAGGTAATGATGGAAAAATGATAAACTACCTTTTGCCTTGGAATTCCATACCACAATGCCTTATCATATGGATCAAAATAGCTTTGGTTTCTTGTTAAACTTTATTTCCTGCAATTTTTCAATTGTTAGAAAATTAGGTACTCTACATAGAGTACATAGAGTCTTGAATCTCTGTTGATGAGCAATTAAAAAAAAGATTAAAAAATAAAAAACGACAGGAGAATTTGAAGAGTAAGTTCACCACAAAATGAAACTTGGGAATAAATCTGTCACACTCATGTTTATAATCTTCCCCAATGTAGTCTTCTTATATATTTAGGCAAACCGTGGAGAACAAAGCAATTGTTCCACTTGGACAATGAAAGGTCTATTCTAGAGGGAAGTCTAGTGAGTGTAACAAGGTTTATAAACCACTGCCTCTATTTTTAGTTATTCTTTGCGAAAGCTAGACTGTTTGGAGGCCTCTTAGTCAAACACATTTGGCTGCTGTCTACCTAAGCGATGGTGAGGGTCCCTGTTCAAAGTTAGGTGACAGATGAAACTTGGATCACTGCATAGTTTCCCCATATTTCCTCCTTAAACCTTTCATCGGCTGTGGGTCTCTTTTGGCAATACTTGTCAAAAAGAAACCAGAAGATATGTGGCAACCATAATTTAAGGTGTGATATTTATTAGGTTCCACAAAAATATTTCCCTTGCTGTAATAACTGCAATTTTTTAAGGCTCATAAATAATGCCATCTCTTTAGGTAACTGTATAATATTCTCACCTCCTAAATATAAAAAAGAGGTAAATACATGCTTTTGTTCAAGTCATGATTGTGTCAAATAAAACATGTTAAACAGTTTTCTGTTACTTTCATTATTTTTATGGCTGTACAGCAAAAGTACTCCCAGAAAGTTTGTATTTTAAGTTATGGATCAGAGTAAAATTTGAAATTTCTTTTCTTTTGTTTTTTAATTCGAGACAGAGTTTCTCTGAATAACCCTGGATGTCCTGGAACACACTTTGTAGACTAGGCTAGCCTCAAACTCAGAGGTAAGCCTACTTCTACTGGGATTAAAGGTGTGAGCCACAACTGCCTGGCTTGAAGTTTCTCAGTACTTTTATTTCTATTTAAATACAGGAATCCCATCCCAAACATCTCATGTGATCCTTGGGAAGTCTGATTCCCACATTTTAAAAATTGTTGCACCTTGGTTCTTATTAAACATGGAATGAAGACATTTTCTGGTATGTTTTATTCATTAGTTCACTTTTAAAGCTCCGACCTAGATCTTACTTATCCTGTGACAAATAGTCATTCTTATATCTTTTCTATACCATGTTACATAGGCATGGCTAAACATGAGACTTAGGACTCTGAGGATTAATTTAAACATGTCTTTGACTACAGGAAAGCAGTGTGAATAACATGTTGGAATTCTACTCAGCTAAACCATAATTTACATTGTGAAAATCATAATATATACCCTTCATGTGAAGACTCTTCAAATTGTCTCATGTGCATACAATTGAAGAAATATTATTTCAAGAAATATGTAAAATGAATAGAAAATTTCTTAATAATAAAAATTTTAAAAAAGAAATATATTAAATCTGAAAACAGCAAATCTCATGTGCAGCTGAACCTGGATCTTATGGATCCCTCGCCCACTCTCAGCTGCCCCAACCTGGTCTTAGCCTCTTTTCCCTTATGAGAGAGTGATGTATGGAAACATAACTTAATCTCTTTTTCCATGGCTTTATTAAACAGAATCAATGCCTTAAGAAGATACCGGGTGTTGAAGATCTCCATGTAAGAAACAAATGTAGCATGAATCACTATTGTGAAAATGCAAAAAGAAAACATATACTTTGAATGAAAAAAAAAGCTGAATTTCACTCACAGCAATAGATTCAAAATTAAGATACATTCATTCTCTCCATAAGACATATTGTCACAAGAGACTAAGTATAACAGTGATCTTATATAATTATATAGTGTATTGGTATTATAATCCATTTTGCTTTGTCTATGCACACCTTTTGATGTTTGAATAAAAATGCAATTTTCAGAATCTACTTTTATCATTAAATAATGCATGTCTATGTACATTTTTAACTTATGATAGTCAAAAGCATATATCATGAAACTTTTCACACAATGGACAGAAACATTTTCATATAAATACCTTAAAAGGATATCTCCCATTGCCACAGTCACAGTTCTGGAAAAGGAGTAATGGCATTATGGGATATTTCCATATCTATACACCTAGTTTCCTTTTAATATAAGCCACTGTTCATATACACTTCAAGATCATTTTTCTTTCATCTTTTTACTTTGAAATTTTATAATTGTATAATTTATAATTACAGCCCAGTGCAAGAACTCCAAAAAAGTCCAGAAAACTAACAGAGAAAGTAAAAGCCCAGAAATGGGAAGAGGCTCCCATGATGATGTCAGCTGTCATGACGCCAGTTCTCATAGTGAAGGGAAAGAAGACTCTGAGGACTGCCTGTCTGGAAACAGGAACAGCAGAAAATGCCTGCTCATCAGTGTTGTGTCGTGAACTCAAACCAGTGTCTTCAGGAGTGGAGAGCAAAGTTGGAATTTCCTTTCAGATTGCCTCTGAGCTTCCTGCACTATGGTAACCAGACAGTGCTGCTTGAAAACTGAACCATCCATCATTGGTTGGAGCTTCAGTTAGATGACAGATGTGTAGCACAGGCTTCGGTGAATACGTGGGGAAAGAGACTGACTGGTAGACGTTAGCTGTACATCACTTACATTATCATTCTCTTTAATATGGCATGCAGGGCCAGTAAGATGATTTAATGATAAAAGCTGTTTGATCCCTGGGACCTACAAGGTGGAAGAGAGAACTGACTCCATTTCAAAGTTGATCCTGACCTCTACAGGCACACTCACACAAACACACAGGCACACCACACAGACACACAGGCACACACACACACACACACACACACACACACACACACACACACACAGAGAGAGAGAGAGAGAGAGAGAGAGAGAGAGAAAGTAAAACAAAAAACTAAACTATTGAGATACCTATGCTGTGAAGGCAAAATATGACCTGGCTGTAACTTGAGGAAGAATTTAGTTAATATGCACAGATTATTACCCTTGGGCTTACTACAGAATTCATTTTTTTCACACAAAAATTTGGTTTCCTATAAGCAATGATCATTTATTTCATTGTAAGACATTCTTTTGGCAAGAAATAATTTAGGAATTTAAGGTCTCCAGACCAAGGGTGTCTGACGTTTTTAAATGTCCAGATATTAGCAACAAACATTTATTGTAAAATGTAAAAGGATCACAATGAGGAAAGTATTAGATTGGCTTGTGGTGTCAAATTTTGCTTTTCCTGGCACCTTGTAAAAGTGTCTGCTCATAATCCTCTGCTGACACTAGTGATTTTGTGGAACTAAGTTGTCTGTCTAATGCAAGCACTAACCAGCAATGACTAAGTTAAGTTTTGCTTGTGTGTGAAAATCAAGCAAGGTTGAGAACACTTATGATTCCTCTTTTTTTCTGTTGAGTAATTCTTTAGTTCTTGTCTCTATTTTAATTTTAGTAAGAGTAAGTTTACTTGCTTGAGAATAAAGAGGTGTGTGTTTTCCAGGAACCAGTGTGTCCTGCCCTGTTTGCCACATTCCTACTTAATACCTACCTTCACCCAATGTCTTTCCTCCAGACAACTGGGACATCAAGTAAACCAATGATGGCTTTAGAAGTCTTGGAATAGCCTAATGGTACACATAAGCTAAAAGTGATCACTGAGTGTATTTGTGATAAAAGAAAATGGGAGAAGAGATAGAGAGAGAGAGACTCAGAGAGAGAGAGAGAGAGAGAGAGAGAGAGAGAGAGAGAGAGAGAGAGAGAGAGAGAGAGTGTGCACATGTGTAGAACTCAGAAGTGAACTTGAAGGAATCAGTTCTTTCCTTCTAGCATGTGAGTCCTGCTGATCAAACTTGGGCTTGGTGGTAGATGTTTCTACCTGTGGCACCATCTCACCTATAGCTGAATTTTGATGGTAAACTTTTTGTATCTTTCATGCTAGAAATATTTTAAAGATGTAAGTATGCTCATTGTTGATTTCTTCTACATCACAGTTTTTTCCAAACATAATTATCTTTAATTCTCTGTATATAAACACTACAGGTTCTCAAAGTTTAATAAGTTGTCAATATAGATGAAATATTCTTTAAATATGCAATTAAAAGGTATAGAAGTGAAAGTCCAGGATATTTGCTTTTTTGTTGTTACAAATTGGTTATATTGATTCCATAGGTCTTAAAACTTATTTCAGTATGTTTAATGCAATGTATTTATTACAACATGATGAGAGTAAAACAGATGGTCGAGCTACTAGTAGTTTTGTGTGTCATTTTGTAGGATGATTTAAAGCTAAGTGTTTAATTATAACTCGCATATATTTTGATAAAACTCTGTTTGGCTACTGTACATGTATTTAGTTCTTTTTAGGAACTGATTCATCATCTAATGGAGATACATGATATAAACAAGAATTATATGCTTAGTTACAAGACTGGAAAGGCACTTGGGGAAAAATTTCCTCCAAAACCTCCTAAAGATGCTGAACCCAGAATGTGAAAGCTTTTTAAAATATCAGAAGAGACACAAGACTTCCTGGAATAATGACATGATAGGTAAAGTAGGACAAGAGTCTGGAGAAACAGGGAAGGTACTGAAGGCCTTTAACCTGACCACAGTATAAGAGCCTAGAAATCATGAGACTCTGGGGCGAGACACTGTTTTCTTTCATTCTCAGTACTTCTTGGGGTCACAACTTGGGGCCTGCACATGTTAAGGAAGCATTCTGCTGCTGAACTGATGCCCAGACCTCGTGTCCAGACTAGCAAAGGCAATTTAAAGGTTCTAACATAGAGAAGAGGAAAAGTTGACTCCTTGGGATGATGGTGAAGTGAAGCAAAAGCAACCTACACAATTGCTAAGGTGAAGGGAGGAAACATTGCCTGGCTGCAGGAAAATCAAACAAGGAAGAGGTTTGTGAAGTTACAATTGCTAGGCACCAAGAACCCCAATAAGCATGTCCTGGGCATCACAAAATATCAACCACAAATTTAAGTTAAATTTTTTTTTCTGTAAATCATTTTATTGTTCTATATGGGAGAGATACAATTGTATTACACTTAACAACATCACCACACGTATTGCTACAAGCAAAAGAAAATTATTACACTAACTATATCAGTTATAAAACATCATGCATAAGACCCTACCAGACGGCACACATAGAGAAACAGACAAATACAGATACAGACAAGCAAGGAACATGTTTAGATATTTTAATGCTGTATGACTCATGATCATCAAATTACTACATTACCCATGAGAAAATGAATTGCATTTTCCCGTGCCTTTATGGAATGTCAGAAGTACTGAAAAGATGAGATGTTTTTTAAAAGAAAATCAAATATGATTTCTAGAAAAGCAAAAATAAAAATAGTAAATTACAATTTTTAATTTCTATCTAATAGAATAAAAATCAATCTGCACATAAAAGTATGAAAGTTGATGACCGATTAACAACAAAATATCCAGGAAACATCACAAAGGGACAAGGAAAAGGAAAGCGCTCTGCAGAGAAGTGATGGGGAGAGAAGAAACTGAAGACCTGGCATGTTCAACAGGAGGTCCAGAAAATAAGAAGCCAGAGTTTGTTCAGATTGCTAACCACAGACTCACCGGCATCCATGAATCTTGGGCAAAACCAAGAATTTAACTCCTAGAAGCAAACAGTGGAAGTTCATAAATGAAGTATACAAAGCAAAAACCTGTAACAGTATCTAGAATGAGCAAACAGGAGGGGGAAAGGCAGTAACAGTGAAAGGACGGTCTGTCTGTCTGTCTATTAGAACACCAGAACAGAAAAGCAGCGGGCAGATGCATGGTTACATTGTAGCATGGTGCAATGTAGCACCCTGTGTCTCAGCTAGCTGCACAGCTAGGTTTAAGTGGATTTCCTAACACATTTGAAAGAAGCTGGTTTGTTGATCCCATAGTTCAGATCTGTTAACCTACCCTCCCATGTCAGCATTCTATCACAGAGATGTTATAGACATGCTCAGTTAAGAAGGGACCTTTGTTAGAACAAGTGCCACATGAGTGGCATCCTCAAGAGAGGGCTCTTTGAAGATCCTGAAATGGTGAGAAACCAGGGCACACAAAGGTATTGAGTGCTCTGCAAACCCCCAAACACAGACAACCTCCAGTCAATTTCCAGGAGATGGGGAGAAACAAGGCCTATTCCAATATAGATTTCACAACAAGGATAGATTGCTAACCCCTCAATTCCAAATATCAAGCCTCAGAACATTGAGAAAACAAATGTGTTTTCCACTACCTGATTTTTCATGTTTTCCACTACTTGATGTTTGGAATTCTGTTATGGTGTCTCTAGGAAACTAACAACTCAATTGCAGAGATATCAAACAGTTCTAACTTATCGTTTTGTTTTCAATTTAATAGCTTTCCATTAGATCATTTACAATGTCAAGAGAAAATCTTAGTATAGTGTCCAACAATATAGTGAATACCAGGACAATGGGACTCCATTGTGATATTTAGTATATGCCAACAAATAAAGCTTGTCTGAAGATCAGAGGGCAGAGACAGCCACAGAGTTAGCAACAGAGGCCAGGCAGTCGTGGTACACACCTTTAATCCTAACACTAGGGAGGCAGAGGCAGATGGATCTCTGCAAATTCAAGGCCACCCAGGACTACACAAAATTAATCCAGTCTAAAAGAGAAACAGAGCCAGGAAGTGATGGCTCACACCTTTTAATGCCAGAAGTTGGGAGTCACACGCTTTTAATTTCAGCACTAGGATGGTTGAGACAGGAAGTGATATGGCTGGGCAGAGAAAGGAGTATAAGGTGGGCGGAGACAGAATTTCAGCACCCTTTCAGCTGAGGACTCAGGGGCATTCAGTCTGAGGATTCATAGAGACAGGATCTTCCCCTTTTGGCTAAGGAGTTGGCGAGGTGAGAAGTGGCTGTGGCTTGTTTCCTCTGATCTTTCAGCATTTACCCCGATATCTGGCTCCAGGTTTTTATTATAACACTAATTATGATTTGTGCTACAGGACTCAAGAAAGTATATTATTTACTTAGTAGCAGCCATGTTAAACAGATTATTGTGTTTATATTATAATTTTCAAAAATCAACAAGTGAATCAGAATATATCATTAAAAATTTGGTATTATTTATACTATACCTATTGTACTGGTTTACCAATATGTTCTCTATGTTTGTATAGTATTTATTTATATATTAATCAGAGTACTGAATTACCAATTCATATTAATAAGTTAAATAGCCTAATATATTCTATATAAAGTCATTTGTGGTTGTAATCTGAAACTGTAACATTCATATGCTTTTATAATATTTATTTTTCTATGCATTTAAAAATAGAATGCTAAGTATTTTAATTTTTGTAATATGCTTCATATATATATGTGTGTATATATATATATATATATATATATATATATATATATATGTAACTTCATTAAACCTAAAATTATTTTAAAAATAGACAATCAAGGGGCTGAAGAGGTAGGTAGTTCAGTAAACAAAATGCTTGCCATAAGAGGTTGTGACCTGTATTCTATTGCCAGCATCTAACTTTGAAAAAAGCTTGGTGTGGTGATGAGCTCCTACAATCCCACAGCTTGCAAGGTAGAGACAGGCAGACATCTGGGGTTCACTGGCCAACCAGCCTAGGTTAAACAGCAAGCCCAGATCCCAATATGATACCATGTCTTTAAAAACATGTGGACATCTCTTGAAAAGGAATACTGAAGAATGACCTCTAGTCTCCAAGCAGGCACACAAATATACACAATTGTAGGTACATCATAGATACATACAAATGCACATACCTACTTAAAAAGAAAAAAAAAAGAGGATACAATAATATGATAGCCAAATCTTTCCTTAAACAGAGATGTCTAGGAGAAGTTGAATAAGGGGAGACTGAATGAAAAGTAATATTCAAGTGATAGATCATACAAGATTTATAGGAACTCTAGATAAATATAAAACTGATAGTTTGGGTATGGGAAATTGTAGGCGACCTCAACATCTGAGAAGCAATGACTGTACATACAAAAATTGTAATGCATTGGCAAGCAAAATTCAATGACAAATATAAGTGGTGATATTTCATGTCCAAGTTTGTTTGTTCCCATTGAAATTTATGTTTGGTTTGGTATAAGAAAATTAATTAAAGTAATTCAACACACACACACACACACACACACACACACACACACACACACACATATAATAGTATAAGAACAAAAAATATATATCTAGGTACAGAAAAACATGGGAACTTTTTAATATTTTTATATTATAAAACAACTTGAACAACAATGGCAAATTGCTGACATCATCACTAAATCCCCCAAACAAACGTGATAAGCATCATACTTAATCATCACACACAGCCTTGATCTTTCCCTTCCATTCACCCTCCTCTGTTTTTGTCTCTGTCTTCTGTCTTTCTTTCTCTGTGTGTGTGTCTTTCTCTCTGTCACTGTCTCACTGTCTCTGTCTCTTTCTTTCTCTCTTTGTCTCTCTCTTCTGTTTGTACACAAGACCAAGGTGTTGGATGTGTTTTGAAATTACAAGTACACACTTCTCTCTGCTTTCGGATATCTTGTGACTCGATAAAATCCAACACTATATGTGCTATGACAACAATGTACACAGCATTTACATTAGGTAAGGTGAAAATTCCTGACATGGAGTAAGTGTACAGAAGGATGTGCTTAGTCACGTGCAAAGGCTATGTTTTACATAGGGACTGGAGAATTTACAGAGTTGAGTATCATCCCCAAAAGTTCCAAAACATATCCCCTGTGGATGCTGATGGAAAAGTATACTTCATTTTTCTCTAAACCATTTCATATCCAATCTTTCACTATTTGGGCTTGTTGGGGTAAATGGTGAGTTGTTTACTTGGGCACAGATTTTAACAAGTTATCGTATGTAGTAGTAAAATTATGCTTTATATAGAAACAAAAATACTGTAATATAGTATTTGACCAAAAAAAAAAACATAGGGAGTAGATAAATTACGCTATGTCTAGAACTTTTTCTTGTTAACTTCAAAGTCCTAAGTTATTTTCTTCCTAGCTGTCTGTGATACTATTGAAGAAAGATAGACAAACTAAAGCTTCCATCACTCACATTTCTAACTGGGAAATTTTAATGTTAATTTCAGAACTCAGTAGGTTTTAATAGATTCTCTGCTGGTCCTCTTCTCTAATGTTCTAATAGAAGTGGAAGCAGGAAAGTAAAAATAGCCATCCTGGGTGTAGCTTCCAGCACCTTCCACTGCCCTCCCTAGGACCTGTTCTCAGAGCCTGGCTTTTTCTCTTTTGTTCTGTGGTCCTTTCTCTGATGGAAATCTACATCCAGACAGTTATCTGCATGTTCTCTCAGATCTTCACTTCCTTTGACTTCTTCTGTAGGTCCAGGTCTTTTCTCTCTCCATTATTCAGCTTCCCCTTGGACATTACTCAAGGTTCAGTAGCAAAATGCATAGAACTAAAAGTCTGTATTAGTCTCTGAGTTAGTTCCCCCAACACACCAGTCAGCATTTCTTTTTGCACCAGTTTGTAATAAAAAGTTCATTTATAATGGGATCATAGCATTTAGAAAATTGTAATGACAGAAGGATAAAGTTGAACAATAGTACAGTAATTTTAATTTTGATTAATTCTAATTCTCCCTTTCTGGAATGCTGTGTTATGAAAGAGAATTCTAGAATACATTTAAAGTGTATTGTGTATAGTAACCTTTACACTTTAGGAAATATCACAAGATAACTGCTCTTATGGAATCTCAGTCAGAAGGACTCTGACCTGAATAGCAATGACCAATTATTTAGATGCAAGATATGATTTATGCCTTAAGTGTTTAAAACTGTGCTTGGTATAGGTTATATCAAAATCATTTATATTAGATAACTGTATATGGGATTTCTTTAACTATTTATGGAACTTTTTAATATATAATAATGATTTCCAACATTGGATGCAACAGGACATTTTGCAACATAGAATCCCAGGCTAAACCTCAGAACACTTCTAATCAAGTATATAGGGAGAGGACTGAGAATTAGCATTTTCAGGGCTCCCCAGATTCGAATACATTTTTGATATTTCAACACATAGTTCTGTTTATACTCAAAATGGGCTAAATGAATAGAATAAAAATGGCACTGAAGCCATGAAATAGCACTGTGTTTTCTACCATTCCTATGGGACTGTTTCTAATTCATTTCCCTCCACTGCTGTTAAAGACTACATCAGGAGAATTTCCTGGAGACAATCTCATCTCTATGAATTATGCTTTAATGGTTAGTGATTGTAAAAGAACTCTTGGTAGTTACTTATTCTAATACTATTAAACTGTATCTAAAGTCCCTCATTCTAATAGTTTTATTTAAGAATTACTTGGGGCTGGAGAGATGGCTCAGAGGTTAAGAGCATATGCTGCTCCTGGAGAGGACCCAGGTTCATTTCCTAGTATCCATACTGAGTGGTTCACAACAATCTCTAACACTAGCTCTAGGAAATCTGACCTCTCCTTTTGGCCTTTACTGATATTTGCACACATGTGGTAAACAAATATATACTCAGGCCCACACACATACACATAAAATAATATAAGAAAATAAATTATTAAAAAATTCCTCAGATTTTTAAAAGAAGTCTCTTACATTAAATGTGATTATGTAACATATAGAGATTCAAACACATTGTTAATTTAGTAGATCTGTATAGCTTCTTTCAGTATCAATCAAAAGTTATTCCTAAGAAAGCATTCCGTATTTTGATGAATAAATTAGGCTTATAAAAGGCAATATGTGATTTTTTTGTTGAAATGTTATGCAATCTATTTTTATTAGTTATAATTTTATGTTACTAGCTGAGTTTTTGTATTTTTGTAGTTTTACTCACTTTTCAAAACAATGGGTTTCATTGTGAGATTTTTCATATATATATATATATATATATATATATATATATATATATATATATCATTATGCTTCATTCATATGTCCCCATGTTCCCTCTTACTCTCTCATTTCTTATTCCACTTCACATGCTCCCCATTTATCTTCTCCAAAAGTTTCTCTTCAACCTCTGTGTTATACACAAATGAGAGAAAGGGAGAGAGGTGGGGGAGACACAATATAAGTTTCTCATAAAAATTCATAACATATGAGCTTGGCGTAATTTGCCTGAAGTTTCCTGCAAATGCCATATTTCATTCTAAAGTTATAAAAGCATGGTCCAGCAAATCTAAAGAGGCTGTCAGCAATTAAACATATCTATATTATGAAATGACATGGAAGCAGCAATAGCCTTTAAGAGAAAAAAATGCCCACACTAGAGAGATTCACTACTAAGTTCTACCAGGTCTTCTAAAAGAGCAAGTCAAACTTTTGCTATGTGAAGATATTATAATAGTATACATAAGTGACCCCCAAATTCTTCCAGGGAGCTCCTACAGCTTATAAATACCTTCAGTGATATAGCTGGACATAAGATTAACTTAAAAAAGAAAATCAATAGCCCTCCTATATACAAATGCTAAATGAGCTGAGAAAGAAATCAGGGAAAATCCTTTACAAGAGCCATAAATAATAATAAAATATCTTGGGGTAACTCTAACAAAACAAGTGACAGACCTGTATGACCAGAACTTTAAGTCTTTGAGGAAAGAAATTAAAGAAGATATCAGAAAATGGAAAGATCTCTCATGCTCATGGATCAGTATGATTAACATAGTAAAAATGGCAATCTTACCAAAATCAATCTACAGATTCAATGCAATCCCCATCAAAATCCCAACACAATTCTTCACAGACCTCAAAAGAACACTACTCAACTTCATATGGAAAAACAAATAGCCCAGAATAACTAAAATAATCCTGTACAAGGGATTTCCATTGATATCACTATCCCTGGCTTTGAGCTCTACTATAGAGCTGTAGTAATAAGAAGAGCATGATATTGTCATAAAAACAGACAGGTAGATCAATGGAACTGAATTGCAGAACCTGACAAAAATCCACGCACCTATATACACCTGATTTTTGACAAAGTAACCAAAATTATGCAATGAAAAAAAGGAAGAACCTTCAACAAATGGTGCTGGCATAACTGGATGTCAGCATGTAGAAGCATGCAAATAGATCCATATCTATTGCCCTGCATAAAACTCAAGTCCAAGTGGATCAAAGACCTCAACATAAATCCAGTTATACTGAACCAGATAGAAGATAAGTGGGATATAGCCTCAAGAGCATTGGCACAGGAGACAACTCCTTGAACAGAAAACTGGTAGCACAGACACTGAGATCAACAATTAATATATTGAACCTCATGAAACTGAAAATCTTCTGTAAGACAAAGGACATTGTCAACAAGACAAAACACCAGCCTACAGAACGGAAAAACATCTTCCCCAACCCCACATCTGACAGAGGGATAATCTCCAAAATATATAAAGAACTCAAGAAACTAGACATCAAAATACCAAATGATGCAATTAAAGAATGGAGTACTGATCTGAACAGAGGATTCTCAACAGATGCATCCCAAATGGCCAAGATACACTTAAAGAATTGTTCAACATCCTTAGCCATCAGGGAATTGCAAATAAAAACTACTCTGAGATACCATCTTACACCTGTAATAATGGCTAAGGTCAAAAATGACTAAATGACAGCTTATACTGCAGAGACTGTGGAGTAAGGGGAACACTCCTCCATTGATGGTGGGAGTGCAAACTTGTACAGAAACTTTGGTGCTTTCTCAGAAAATTGGGAATCATTCTACCTCAAGACCCAGCTGTATCAATTGTAGGTTTATACCCAAAGGATGCTCAATCACAGCACAAGGACACTTGCTGAACTATGTTCATAACAGTGTTATTTGTAATAGAACCTAGAAACAACCTAGATGCCCCTCAACTGAAGAATGGATAAAGAAAATGTGGTACATTTACACAATGAAGTATTACTCAGCTCGAAAAAACAATGACATCATGAAATTTGCAGGCAAATTGATAGAACTCGAAAAAAGTCATCCTGAGTGTGGTGACCCAGACCCAGAAAGACAAACAAGGTATATACTCACTCATAAGTGAATATTAGCTGTAAAGTATTTGATAACCATAGCCCAAGAAAGGCTAGGTAACAAGGAGGGCCAAAAGAAGGACAAATGGATTTCTCTGGGAAGGAGAAATAGATCTTTTGGGTAAACTGGGGGCATGGGTTGAGAGTGGGAACATGAGGGATCAGGTTGGGTGGTTTGGGGGTAAGATGGAAGGGGAGAGTAATAAAAAGATGTCTTGATGGGGGGTGCATTTCTAAGTTAGGGAGACACCTGGTGCCAGGAAAACTCCTAGTAATCCACAAGAATGATTTCAGCTAAGACTCCTAGCAATAGTAAAGAGAGAGCCTGAACTGGTCATCTCCTGTAACTGATTACCATACTTGTCTGTGACTACCATAATTGTCATCAGAAAGCCTTCTTCCAGAAACTGATAGAAGCAGATGCAGAGATCCACAGCCAAGCACTGGGCCAAGCTCCGGGAGTCCTGTTGCAGAGAGGGAGTAGGGATTGTACATGCCAGAGGTGTCACGGTCATGACAGGGGAACCCACAGAGACAGCTGACCTGTGCTTGTGTGAGCTCATGGACTCTGGACCAACAGCTAGGCAACCTGCATGGGACCAACCTAGGCCCTCTGTATATGTGTGACAGTTGTGTAGCGTGGTCTATTTCTGCAGCTCTTAGAAGTGGCATCAGGGCCTGTCCCTGGTGCTACAACTGGGTTTTGGGAACCTATTCCCCATGCTTGGTTGCCTCGCCCAGCCTTGATGCAGGGGGAGGGGCTTGATCCTGCCTCATGTTGATGTGCCATGCTTTGTTGATGCCCATGGGAGGCCTGACCTTTTCTGAATGGAGATGGAGGAGGAGTGGATAGGGGTAAGGGGAGGGGAAGTCAGAGGGCAAGCAAGGGGAGGGAATGGGAGGACATGGGGGAGGGGAAACCACAGTCAGGATATAAATATAAGTGGAAAAAAAAGAGCCAATATCAATGTTTCTCTAACAGTTTGATGTAGCTAGAGTTTTCTCAAGTCTTGCCCAGCCCCACGGACCCTGCAACCTCTTATGAAATAATCACTCAGAAGCTTATATTAATTAAAGTGCTCGGCCATTAGCTCAGGCCTACCACTGACTAGCTCTTACACTTAAACTCAGCCCATTTCTGTTAATCTGTATGTCACCATGTATTCCATGGCTTTACCTGTTGCCTTTACATGCTGCTCTCTGGACGGCAGGTTGGCGTCTCCTGACCCAGCATTCCTGTTCCCAGAATTCTCCTCTCTCTTTGTCCCACCTATACTTCCTGCCTGGCTACTGGCCAATCAGCATTTTATTTATTAACCAATCAGAGCAACACATTCACAGCTTGCAGATATCCACAGCAGTTTGATGGTTACCTAACACCCTGATACTTTTCAGTGAAGTCTCTCATGTCCTACCCAAAGTTGTAGATTCCAGAACTGCTCCATTTGTTTATTCTGATTTGTGTCCACAATGTAGTTATTATTTTTGGATAACAATTTTTTCCTTATCTCCTATCATTTGCATTTCTTATATTGGCCTTTAGGCTCAAGGATAATCTCTTGGAGTAGTGTTCCTGATGCCCCAGACACAGTTGACAATCTTCATTGTATTCCCAGTGAAATGGTGCTCCAGCACCTCCTGTACTCTGTACAAGGCTAATGTTTGTATTACGTGCTAGAACCATGTGATCACAGACGCCCATCTGCTTTGTTTATTGCTGAATTTTCAGTATTTAGTGGAGTGCCTGGAGAAACAATGAACACTTGATGAAGGCTTGCTAGATCAATGTTAAATTCAGTCACTGCTTGACACTGTTTTCCTGAACTATAAAGTTTCTGCTTCATTGCTTGTCAGTATTCCTATTTTTAAGATATGCATCATGTATACTACTTCTTTTTTGACACATTAATATTCTATATACTGCTTTAATTTCTCTTAACAAATGCTTTTCATGCTTCAGTTCACTAAAAATAAGTCTTATGCCTAGCTGCAATGTGCAATTATCCTGGCTGGCCTGACATGCTGTTTTCTTAGGAGCTTTTGGTCACCATTAAAATGCTTTTAAAAACGGGGAACAAGATTAAATGAACAGTTATTTGCACAGGTTTAACTTAATTTTTATTATTTTAAGAATGCCTTCGGGGGAAAAAAAACAGTACTTACCTTAGAATCATATCTATTTAAGGACTTGAAATACTGTGGGAAAGAAAACGATGGCATCCTGTTCTGCGATATCAGCTATGCATTCCTGGGCATGCCTTCCTGCAATATCAGCCTTAACACAATTCTATTCATCCTGGAGCTTCCTTGAGGGGACCTTCTTCACTAGTGTTAATGTATACATATATGACACAGCCTCGAACATCCTCAGGGGAGGATAGCATGAAAAGCAGTTGCCACATCAGTACTCAAAGGATGCAGAAATGTTAATTCCCTGGTTTTTTGTCTGTGCTTTCAGTATCATGTCTATGTGATCTCTGATTATACCTTTCCAGCAAAATTCTGACAAACTGCACTTTATTCTTTTTTTATTATGTCTTATACTTTTGTATGCATGCTTTGCAGTTCAATTTTTTTCCTATTCTACATTATATCATGTATTATCAGATCATGTGTTGCCAGAAGTTCTAAATATATCCCTCTGTGTTTGTGTGTCTCTAGGTATTTAGCAGTTTCCTTTGCTGTGTCAATCACTTGACTTTGTAGAAAATGGAAGATAGCACTTATTCTAACCTTAATTTCACTAAAAGCCTTTTATGTGCTAAATTTCAAAAACCCAATTAAGGTATTAATAAATAGAAATTTCTATCTGCCAAGACTAACTGAATTTATTAATAGTGTATAAAGATGTCTGGCTTAGAGATTTAGATTTCTCTTTGTTAGTGAATATCTGTGTTCTGCCTATTCTGGTCCTCCATATTCCTTCAGTTATGCAATTATTTAGAAACTGTTTCATGCCTCAGAGATTAATCAGTATTAAGATGGGTTATAAAATGACCATTTGAAACTTTGGAGCATTACATTTCAAAAATTACTACTTTTGTAACAAATTGAAAGCAATTAAAATTACTATGAAGGGGTAATGTTGAAACAAGGAACAGTTTTCTAAGTTACCCACACTTTGAGTAGGCTTTAGGTAGTATAAACACATGTCTCTGGCCTTCATTATAACTGCACACTGTTTCAGATATACCTAAGAGTGTTTGATATGCTCCCAATTGTAGTCAGGGCTTTTCTGTGTCCCAGCCTGCGGCATTCAGGACAAATCTCTCCCACCCGTGTCTCCCAGGTAAACACACAGAGGCTTATATTAATTACACGAACCCTCTCCCTTTCCAGTCTTTTTCCTGTCTCTCTCTTTGAATTTCTCACCTGCCACTAAGCTGCCTTGCCATGGGCCAAATGGTTTTATTTATCAACCAATCAGAGCTACACATATTCACAGCATACAAAACATCCCACAGCACCCAGTGTGTACTGAACTCAGCAACAGTAGATGAAGCTGTCTTTTGCTGCACAGAAATGGTCATTTGAAGGGAAGAATCAACATCATTGAAGTAATTATAAAATGTCAATGAGGTTAAAACCTAATTTTCGTAATTAAAGAAGTGAATTATAAATGAAAAGTATAAATATTTCTATGGTAAACATGTTGTGTCCAAATATACATTTGGGGCCTAACTTCACAGTTAGAACAAATTAAGGCCTGGGACTCCATTGCATACATACTGATTCCTATGCCTGTCTTTCTGACAGTCTGTCTGTATCTATGACTGTCTCTCATTTGCTGTTTCTCTCTCTCTGTGTCTTTCTGTCTCTGTGTGTGTGCATGTGTGCATGTATGTGTTTACTGTTGTTTGTTATCTCACTTAGGGGAAACAAAGCACTGAACTGTGTGTGGGGAACCTGTATACCATATGCTGCATGAAATAACTACTTATTTTGAGAGAGTAAGGCAAGGTCAGTATCAAAAGAGCCCAATTTAACATTATTTGCAATATGCAACACCAGAAAACAATTTCCCATCCTGCTCAGTGTAGCTTAGGTGTAGGAAAACAAGATCTTATCCAGTGCAGCATGATTCTAGAAGTAGAAGCAATGTGCTATATTTCAACATAAATTTTCAGAGTGCAAATATGCCTTGCTACCATTTCCTACCTATCCTCTGAGAACTCTGTTTTCTCTAGCCAGAAGGTACTCCATTATCCTAGACTATGTATAGCAGACAAACACTATGGAAAAAAGAAGACACACCTTTGAGTTTGAAGACCATGAGAGTTAGCATTCTTTTCATAACAGTATAATGACAGGTTGTCATATTTCAGCATGACTAATGTAGTCAAGGGGAGATGCATTAATAAATATAGAAGCATTTCATAATATTTTGCCTTCATTATTTTTGATATCTTAAGAAAAACAGTTGTGTTTGATCAATTTACACAATGCAAATAAGTCTGTGTTTTTCTTTTCTTAAAATAAATGACTTATCTATATTGGTTCCTAAACTACTCAAAGATAAAATCTCATAGTAATCCAGAATATGTGTCAAGAACAAGAGTATATTTATAAAATATATGTATAACCACATTGTAGTATTTACCTTAAATTATATAGATGTTTTATACTGATATAAAACATTTTTCTATTTTATGGCTTCCATATGAGACTCTAGGTTGTTCACAAGAAGTTGTTCACTATTATAGGTTTCACCATTGGGTCTTCTCATCAAGTAAATCAGTCATTTTTCTCTAGACTGAGCATCCTAATTCATATGTCTCTCGGCAATCATATATATACATAGGTTTATTTTCAACATATTGGGTCATAAGCAGGCTTTCCAACAAAATCTCATATACTTTACTTTCTCTAAGTTTCAAAATGTCATGTTTCCTAAATGGCACATATGGTCTTTGTGATCCTAGAGAAAACTCTTCTGGAATCCATATATAAAACTTTTTTATTAATTTTTGTTGCTGGGTGGTGGTGGCACACACCTTTAATCCCAGCACTCAGGAGGCAGAGGCAGGTGGATCTCTGTGAGTTTGAGGCCAGCCTGGTCTACAGAGCAAGATCCAGAACAAACACCAAAACTACACAGAGAAACCCTGTCTAGAAAAAAAAAAAACTTTCATTTTACATACCAACCTTTTTCCCCCTCCCTCCTCCTTTCCCTCTTTTGAAATCTTAACGTGATTTTCTGTAAATCCAGTGTTATGGATGCAGAGAATATAAGGCATGTGCACTCTCCTTGCATTGTGTGCAAAATGTTTACAAAAGTATTGCATTTTGAAATATAAGAGAACAGAAGAGAGAAAGCAAACAGTGAAAAGAAAGAGAGTACCTATGTTCAATGTAAACTGTACCCTTTATGTAGCAAACATTTTAGTGGAGGTATTCATGTAGAGATAAATCTGCCAGCAATGCACTGTTCACAACAGCTTCTAGTCCTCAATTTTGGAAGAAAAAAAAGCAGGAGCATTCAAAGACTGTGCTTGGTTGTAAAAAGTCCACACTAAGAGGCTCGAGACACTCGATTTTTAAGGTGAATCACAAAGCAGTTTGGCAAGGATAGATGGGATTCAGAGGAAGGCCTCCACTAATCAAGAGCCTCAAAACCAAAGATGAACTTCTAGGCCGTAAGAGGAGCAAAGACCTTGGGAGTATGAAATATGGATGACACCTTGCGTGGTGTTTCAGCTGGCAATTTTTCTCTGTCTTTACATGGTGGTGAAGGAATGTGAATTCAGTAGAAGTCATACTTAGAATACTCTATCTTGATCTTTCCTGAGGCAAGCAGGACGCCATATCTCCCAGTGTTGGGCAGAGCCAAAGTTCCCAGACAGTCACTCAGCGTGGGTAAGCGAACAGCATTCTGCTGATCTGTGCTGCTGAGCTGTGAAATCTGGAAGTTAAATTACTCGTTTTGAGTTGAGGTGTTTCAATTTACAATGGGTTTATTAAACTATAAGTCCACTATAAAGATGAGGATGATCTCTATCAAGGAAAAGCTAGGGTTGTTTACAAGTGGAATGTATAAAAGTCCACGTACCTAATAAATCCATGAAACCCATTTCAAGTCATTTTTAAATCTTCTTTTTTTTTTTTTTACTTCATTTTCCTTTTTTAATTAAGGAAATTTTCCCATTTTTCAAATCTTTTAAGAAAAAAACAGAGGAAAAAGCTTATTAATTATAAGGTGAACGCTTTCAACACTTGTCCTAATTCCTATTAAATTTATTTTTAGATAAAATCAATTATTCATTCTAAAAGTAAGGTAAGTATTGCAGGGGAAGAAATATAATTCTTTTTAGATTTGGGAGATCACGTTCATATAAACTCAAAACTAGTGTCCATAGGAAGATAGCAACTAAACTTCCACTTAATTTTCCCTGATTGAATATTTTTAAAAGTGTTGTGAAATTTTCTAAAATTGCACAAGATGATAATACTTTATCTTTACATATGATTTTAAATGGTGCAAGTAAGTGCAGTCATGTAAGTAAGTTTACGAGCCGCCCATGACATAACAGATAGTGTCTAAGTGGTACTGCTTTTCGGTGGCTTCTTAAATTATTAAGTACACGGAATCCTGCACATGTGTGAGAGATACTTATAAATGATGAGCAAGCAGTATTACCTCTCTCTTTCAAATCAGAAGTTTATTGCTTTTGTAATACAGTCAGTTCAAAATGCTCCCTCTTATTGCAGGAGAGAAGACTCAGAGAGAAGAAAACCCACACACTGCTCTTACAAAGGACCTGAATTCAGTTACCAGCACCACACTAGGCAACTCACTGATGTCTATAACTAACTGCAGCTCCAGGATATCTGATGACCTCCCTGGCCTCTACAGTAACCTGCATACAAGTGGCATATACATGCAAACACATAAAAAATACTACCTATCGACAATCAACATGGTTATTTTAGCTCTGAAATAATATTTTTCTAAGGTCTCTTAATAAATTCAAGTAGATTTTGGTATTCAAAGATAACCAAGATTCCAAACATAAGTTCTTAAGATTGATGATACTTGAAAAGTAATGATACGTGGCATATCTAAAGACATTGTAGTTGGAGGCACCATAGGAAAAAAATAGGTCGAAAAGTCAAAATAGCTACTGACTCCATGAAGCACCAATGGTTTCATATATGGGAAATGTAATATTTCAGGAGTGGAATCCTGTAGAGTCAGATTAGCTCGTTATGCAGCAATGGAAACACATGTTAAATCTACCTGTATCAGTTTATCACTAACACCTTGACTTTCTCCTCTCTGTGATCTCAGACATCAGCATTTTTACAGAACACAAGTACTCGGGTTCTCCTCCTGACAGTCAAGTTCCTTCATCTTGGCTCTTGGTGTAGCTATCATAGGGTCCTCAGACTGTCATCACAAATATCCTGAGAACAAAGTGCATTTGGAGGCAGACTGGATTCCAAATGGGCTCTGGACATCAATGTAAGCTCTATAAGAAACAAACTGTCTCACTTATTTCAGTGTGACCCAAGCCTGGCAAGTTTGGCCAAATATGTCCCTAATTTCCCCCTCTCCGACTTCCCAGTCCCATTGGTGTGTGGTCCTCTTCTGACAACTGTTATTAGAAGTCTATTCTCCTCCCTGCTTCATTCACATCTCTGGATTTATTAGTCAAGTGCTCTTTTATTGTTAATTTGTACTTCGTGAAAATGATTCTAATATGTCTCATTTTGAATAACTATTTTTTAATTATGCAAGTTTCAACTGTCTCAAAGTCTTTAATACAAATGCTACATATTATTAACACATTTTTTTTTGTATCCAATTTTTAGTGCAAACCACCTGGCCCCGAAGAGCTACTCAGTAAATTTTCCTCAAAAAAAAAATCAAATAAATGTTTAGAGTAGATGTTATATAATGTAGTTGTCTCTTCAATTATTTCCCGGACTTGAAATGTGACCTCTGTTTATTGAGGTCTCATATGAATCCCTTGTCCACATCCCCGCCTCACCTCAATCACCTCACATACTTGCTGTCTGCAAGGCTTATATGTGGCTTGATTTGACCACCTTTACACCCACTGCTTACATTAAATGCCTCACAAAATCTACCTCCTATGCTTCCCTGAATTTCTTGTGACAAGAAATTAATCAATTAATTAAATGAACTGATCCTTCAATCAGATTGCATTTTTAAAAGACTCAACCTTACAAAAATGTAGCCAACATTCATTTTGATTAAATTGTCCCTGCTCCTTTTTAAAGAGTAAACTGAGTAATACTCTGCCAGTAAACAATTCAGTTTGATCATTTACTATTTATCTGAACATAAGAAGCCTACTTAATCTCTGCTTTTTTTTTAAATCACATGTCAATAGGTAACGGCATTAATAATGGTTAACAAACAAACTTGTTATATATCAGAGTTATATTATATATGTGTATTCTATACATGCACATTGACAGTGAAGGGAGGTGAAGTTCTAAGTATAGAGACTAGGTTGTGATCAGACAAGACTCATGTTGGTTTATGTGGATAGTAATGGGAAGATAGTAACAGCAACACAGAATAGACCACTTAAGATGAGAATTGATTGAACATGGGATACACTTTTAAAATGGAGCCAAGGAAATTTTCTGAAGAACCATATCACGGGGCATGGTTTTTAAATGTGAAAATAAGGTTGATAACAGAGTTTCAGTTTGATGTCTGCTAAGTAGAACCCAGCTTTATTGAGAATACTATGATACTATAGTTAGGATGTGAGAAGTGAGACTAGAAAAATAGGAATGTGAGGTTAGTGTTAATTGTTGACTTTGAGATGTATTTTGTACAGTCACCAAATATCTGGAATATGGTATCATTTCCAGACCAGGAAGATTGTCAGACAAGCTTGAGCAAAAGAATTGGTAGAAGTGAAGCTCTTGTGGCTTTCTCTCTGTTCATGAGCTCCATGGTAATACCATGGGGGACACTCTTATGTGGTCCAGAGTTTTCCTGAAAGATTTGCTTTGCAATTATTTTTATTATGACCTTGGTGTTTAGTCAGAGTACTACCAGATGAAAATCAAAGTATTGCACTCTTTGCTATGTTCACGAACTTTCTCTCTCTCATAAATTGATTCCAACTAATTTATAATAACTGATACTTGATTTTCATGGCTTTCCACTGCAACTGCCTTCTATAATTCTTCTATAATTCTTCTATAATTCTCTGAAAAAATATTTGATAACTTTGAGGTAGCATCTGTAATTTCATTTCTTGGAAACCTTGCTGATTTGGATATACTTAACTCTATAAAGATTCCAGACTCAGTGGGAAAAGATTGAATGGAAGAATGGAAACCCTAGTTTCCATTCTGGGTACTATATTCTCAGAATTTCTCTCTGTAGATTATGGACTGTGTTTCATAAATAAGAGATGTGACTACTGTCTCATTGAGTAAGAACACCTTTGTAGATAAGAAAGAAACAAATACTTAACATTTTTTCACTCTAGATGATTATTATTCAATGTTAAATTCAATGATTTCAGTCATGGATTATTCTCAAATAAAATAACTGTAATTGACATCTTTGAGCAAACTAAGGTTAGAAATCACCAAAGTATTTTATTTCAGAATCTTGCTCAGCACTATGCTACATTTCAAGACTTCTGAAATAGATTTGGAGAGAGGGTACCTAAGGCAAAATTTCTGCAGTATGCTAGCAAGAACTTTGACAAAGTCTAATGAAGAGTTCCTTAGAGTTGTCTAGACAGTTCTAACTCTCAGATTTATATTTTATCACTTTCCTTCAGACCTTGCTTTAATCTTGTTGTTTAATATGTTACATCAACATTAATTTAGTAGTGATTGACACTTTCTAATAGGTAGTTGATCTCTACAATTATCTTAATTTTATCATAGTAATTCTATATTATTATAATAAAATTCAAATACTAACTTGTATCTTTCTTAAAATAATTAAGCTTGTAGTGCATAACTTAGGTATACTGCATTTTAAGGTAAGAAAGGAAAAGCTTGCTTTATATGTATTAAAACATATGTGGTGCATAAATAATAAAAAGTAACAGCATGGTATATTTGCTTTGGAAGCAAAATTTTCCCTGCTTATGATAGATTTAAAAATTATTTATTACCTTGAGAAAATAAAATTCTGGCTACATACATACATGCATGCATACATACATAGCAGTAATGGGAAAGTAATTGATAAAAGAAAACAAACGAAAGCTAATGTTAAAAATGAATTTGTAGAATGAAAAACAAGAAAAGAGCATAGTCAAGTTAATACTGACAATTTCCATCAAAAGATGAATTTTGTGTTACTTCTAATTTTCCTGATTTGCGAACTTACTCTCTCAGAAACCAGCAAGCAGCTGTACAACCCTGTAGCCACTGTCAGATAGCCCAATAGGCAAAATGATGCAGATACTTGGAGCAAGTACAGGGAAAAGACCAATTTATATGATTACAGAGACAGATATATACTCAAGAATAAAGATTAATAAATTTAAAAATGTGGCACAGCCAGAAGTTAGAGGAAAAGAAGAGAAATATTGAATTTTAAAACTGAAATAACTTTTGCCTTATCCCACCACTCAGTAGTATGACAGTCTCAAAATCAATTAGACCAAGACAGTTACAAGTAGATACTTTAAACATACATACTTAAAGATCAGGGAGGAGAAAATCCTTTATCAATAAACATACAATCTATAAAATAATTAGCTAAGCAAATATTTAAAATTCTTATATTTTAGATGTAATATACACAGTTCAAATTACCATGTAGATAGATAATAATTAGGTAGAATTAGTATTTTGTATATATAGCAAAACCTATATTTTCTTGATATATCACAGTAGCAATTAGTTGTTGCACAAAGTATATTTTAGGCATAGGTTCTATTTATCAAATGAGTTTTGTGCCCAGCATTCTACTGGAGCTTACTATTTTCACAGAATTCTTTTTTTTTTTTTTTGGTTTTTCGAGACAGGGTTTCTCTGTGTAGCTTTGTGCCTTCCCTGGGACTCACTTGGTAGTCCAGGCTGGCCTCGAACTCACAGAGATCCGCCTGGCTCTGCCTCCCGAGTGCTGGGATTAAAGGCGTGCGCCACCATCGCCCGGCTTCACAGAATTCTTAAGATAACTCAGTCATCAGTTAACATATATTCCTGCCATATTGTATAAAAACAAAATTGGCTGAAGCAAATTATAATGGCAAGATATATAATTTGCCTTAGAAGTTTTAACTAGAAATTCTGCTCATTTAATCTGTATGTGCATGTGTGTGATTATCTACGATGAATGTATTTAAATGTACAATGTGTAGGTGTCTGTATAAACACACATTATATATGTGTATATGTGTTTGTGTGTGTACCCTCAAATATGTATTTTTAATCTTCATCAAATGATAGTAAAATTCTGATAAAACAAAACTAATATTAACAAGTTGAAACTTATTTTAACTTATAACTGTTGACAAATTAGCTTTTTCCAAGAACACTTCGTGAAAAATAACTCAGTGATTTCATTTGACAAAACATAATTCCTTAAGAGAAAATAGAAATCTCCCTTCACATAGGCACAGTTTATTAGTTAAGAATGAGAAAATATCTACAATTGGAGCACTGTAGACACTATTTTAAAATCTAACCAGCAATTTTTTTCAAATAAATACACTAAAAATATATAAAATACATCTAGATAAACTATGATGCAGTTCGCAACTTTTAAGTTCTTAAGAAACAGAAGTTTAATGAGAAGTTTATGTATTGTATGCTTTTTAGAGTGAATATGAAATGCTTTAAATCCTCAATTGGTCATAATGCAGTCACCAGCATTTTTAAACTGTAGTTTGCTGCTATCTACATTTAGGAGTCAATATCTTAAATGACCTGTATTTAATCTTTAAAGCATCCTTATCTGTAGCAGCCTCCTTGAATGCGTGGGATTTGTGGACATTATTTATTAATAGATAGGCTATTTAATATGTGAATTTTGAATCTAAAATTTACTTTTCCACTCTGCAAAGCTATGAGAGGAAAAGTAAAATAAGAATATAAGAAATTCATCAGCTTAAAAGTTTACAGCTAATACTTAGATAAATAATTGTCTGTCTAGTTTTAATATCATTCTCTGGTACTAATATTATCATTATAGTTTTAACTAATATTGCCTTTCTGGCCTTTATTTCTCATTTACTTTTGTTCAAAGATCATATGCAGCCTAAATGCAGTAACATGTTTATTTTTTATCAAATCTCTCTACCATCCTCCAACACACTGAGATATTCTGGGTCACTTCCTATCTCTGTGCCACAGCTCTGCAGAGAGTATTCAATTCCACCTGCTCCTTTGTCCTGGGTCACTACCCATCTCCATTCTGTGAACAGGTCTGCACAGGATGTTCTCCTGCCCCTCTGCTCTGGGTAGTTTCCAATCTAAGGCACAGCTCTGTGCAGGACATTCACCTGCCCCTCTCTCCTGGGTCACTTCTTGTATCTGGCACATCTCTGCACAAGACATGCACCTGCCCCTCTGGCCTGGGTCACTTCCCATTTCTGGCACAGCTCTGCATAGGACATTCGCCTGCCCCTCTGTTCTAGGTCATTTCCCATCTAAGGCACAACTCACTTAGTACAGAAATTCACCCTAACTGGAATTGTAGACTTCTCAAGATCTTCTCCAGTAGTACTTTATTTTCAAAAAATCTGAGGAAATCAATGTGCTAAAGTTGAGGACAGCTTTTGGGTTTTTTTCATTCAAAATATATTTAGTGAGGTGCTGCATTGGTAACATAGTAGTGAGCATAGCTGTCTTCCAAACATATTTAGTAAATTCTCTATTCAATGTTATGAACTATAAAGAATTTTGTAATATAGCAATGCAAAAATTTGCAAGACTCTGCTGGGCAATGGTGGTGCACACCTTTAATCCCAGCACTCAGGAAGCAGAGGAAAGTGGATCTCTGAGTTCAATGCCAGCCTGATCTATAGAGCCAGTTCTAGGACAGTTAAGACTACACAAAGAAACCTTGCCTTGAAAAACAATAACGACATATATAATATATACACAAAACTCTTACCTCTTACCTTTTTATAATGATTTTATTTAATATTTATATGTCATAGTTAATTTTCTATTGCCATGACAAATGACCAGGGCCAAGGTAACTTATAGAAGAAAGCATTCAATCTGGGGGCTCATGTTTCCAGAGTCCAAGCCCATCCTGATGCAGAGCATGGTAGCAGGCAGGCCAATGTGACACTGGAGCAGTAGCTGAGAGCTCACATCTGATTCACAAGCATGAGGCAGAAAGGGAGAAAGAAAAAAAGTTGATTGGTCAGGGAGGTAGGGAGGATCTGGGAAGAGCTGGGGAGGGAAAACATGATAAATATATACTGCATGAAAAAATAAAATAATTAAATAACCCATTGGGGGAAAAAAAAAAACATTTTTTCAGTGTCATTCGGAATATATAATCTTATATCCAAGCAAATTTTGTGAGTATGAAATTCTATCTTGATTATTTTCTTCCTTCTCTCCTTTCTTCCCTTCTGTCTTTCTTCCTTCTTTTTTGGGGGGGAATATATTTTAATGCTACAGAATTTTTCCATGCTAGGCCAGCAGAAGCCTACTTGCGCAAAGCTTGAATACTACCCCTTTGTTACTCATATAGTCAACATCTCTTCCCTTATTGCCCATCCACAACTACTGTCAGCACTCACACATGATTCCTTTTCCACCAGAAGGTATCCATGCATCACTATCACTTCTGTTCCACTAACACTACATGTAGAAAGGAATAACATGAATCCTTGTGTGCTGCATATTATATCTCAGCTCAGTGCAAACACAGTTTCTCTGTTCCTCAGTGGTCAGTGAATAATGGTTCCATAGAAAAAAATGAACCTATATTCAGTTGAAACAAAATTAAAGAGAAGTCTGTCAATATTCTTGTAATTAATTCTTGTAAATTCCAAATCCTACTAACAAGAATTTAAAGATAAATGTAAGGACTTTCTTCCATAAGATTTCTTTAACGTCAGTATTGAGTGTTAACATTTTTTCAAAAGATCCCTTTACTGAATTTAAAATAAAATAGAATAAAATTCAATTCCAATTTCAGGATGATATTCAAACCCTTTGGAGGCATACAGTTTCAGAAGGAAATATTTTTAAGTGGGAAATATAATTGTGCTGTCATACATAAAGTATAATTTGATTAAAAGGAACTGAGATGAAGTGGCCTACCAATTGTCATTTAGAACTAATTGTTCTGTTTGCTTCAGTGTGCCTCTTGCATATCCTTCATTCTTATGCCACTCTTACCAGGAAAAGATCAGAACACTAAAATTTTCTACATTATTTGGTAGTCTCAGAATATAATGAATGATTACTTGGAAATTCATCTATTGTAATTTGATAATAAAAGACAAAAGAAACTAAGGAAAATATTTAAAATAGTGCCTTGTTATTAATAAACATTTTGAGGATAATTAAAAATAACACAATACTACTACTACTACTATTACTACTACTACTACTACTACTACTACTACTACTACTACTACTACTACTACTAATATATTGCATTCCTGAAAATCCGTTGTAGATGATTCAATGTATAAATAAATATATATATATATGACATTTCCAATCTCCCAATTTTATGTTAATTGAAAAACAGATACGTTAATACTGCACAACAGCATTAGAACTCTATGCTTTTAAATAAATGCCCTAAACTGCTATTATGCAAACTGGGAAACTACCTTTGCCTCTGAAATGCAAAGCATCTACAAATGTTTATAAACATCTATTCATGCAACCAAAATTTAATATTAATATTTTTCTAGAATTAAAACAATTATCTTGTTTTTATATTAATTCTAAAAATTTAGTAAGCCTGTTAGGTATTTTGTTGTTGCTATACTTTCATATTACCAAATTTTAGACATTTTATATAAGGAATATGTTCGTTGAGGACAATTTTCAAATATTTTTCTGAATTTATAGTCATAGGCAATTTTATTTGAGAATGATATTCTAATGTATTTATCATAGTTAACTTCAAGGAGTGTCACATGTATGCGTGTGAATATCCTCATGTTTTCATCCACTAGAGTCATCCTTTGGCTTTTAAAGATTTGTACACGTACAACTTCATTTTTCCCGAAAATACATGGCTAGACTTAAAGTCTAGCAGATATTCAGAAGGAAGGAGATTCTCATTTTCTGGTTTATCTGTCTCAGATGTTAAAATGCAATCTCTAGCCAAACGCCTGCTGGGTGGATAGCTGTCACCTCAAAATGAAACAAATGTACGCATCTCATTCCAAGTCTGTTATCTTTTATGATCTTGTTTATTGCTAATGGCAACATAAATTTCCTAGGCTACAGTCTCATCTCTCTCCTTAACCTTGTGTTACCTCCAGCATGTCCTACAGAATCCTGCTATGGAGTGTCATACGAGGTGACTCTTCCTGAGACTCTTCTGTGGCATAACTTCTTCAGCACGAGTCTTATTTATAAGTCTAACTACATGTCTTGGTTCCTTAACCACTGTCGATGTTGGCAAATTCTGAGCATGTTGATTGTATTCTACACACTGAATGAAGAGAGAATATGCTGTGGATAACGCTGGCCTGTGGATCCTTGAAAAGGCTGACTCTTCCTTATTCCTGCCCTAGGCAACTGCACCTTCAACACCTTGAAGCTGTCTCATAAACAAATAGAAAAGAAGGAAGGAAGGGAGGGAGGAAGGCAGGGAGGAAAGAAGGAAGGGAAGGAGAGAGGGAAGAAGGAAGGAAGGAAGGAAGGACAGAAAGAATGAAAAAAGGAAGGAAAAAAGTCTGCCTGGACTCTGACCTACAAAATTTGTAAGAGAGTATTCTAATTATAAAGAACCATATTCCACCAACAACCTCAGTAAACAGGAAGAGGGCTCCCATTTGCCGGGGAGAATAATGGGTAATGATGTCAACGTCCCCATCTGGTGCAGACTAAGGCAGCTTGATCCACAGCTACTACTGTGAAGAAGCTGGCTATCTGGAGGATTTTCCCCGTGAAAGTCATATTAAAATGTGCAGGCCTGAAAAAAGTTCCTCTGGGTTAAACAGTGTTTTAATCTGTTGACAGCATTTTAATTTTCTCCTTCTGAAGAATCTTTAAAGGAGACCCTGTGGAGAGCGAAAGCAGGTCAAGAGCAAATGAAAAGTGAAGATTCTGCTCTTTCACAAGCAGGATAAATCTGCTAATTATGCCAGCACAGAAAAATGTAGGCAAATTTTAATTCACTAACTGATGAAAGCCTGCTATCAAATAAATTGATTAGCAGTGCCCATAATCAAAAGCTCCGGATTAGTGGTTAATTTGTGGAATCAATTAATAAAATTTATCAAATATATTTGCCCCCAGAGGATGGCAAAGCCATTGCTCTAGGCTCCTGAAGATAAGAAGCCATGTACACTGGGATACTGGTGATATAGTGATCAACTGTTTTTGTATCTTTCACATTAAGTGCTGTGTTCAAAAGTACTTAAATTTAATGTTTTCTTTTTGAGTCATGTGATAATGTAAAGTATATATAATAAGTTACTGGATAGAATATTTGGCACAGTAACTTATTCAAGTGCCTTATAAGACACTTTGCCCTAGATATCTATAAACTAACTATTCACTTAATGTTATATATACATATTTTTTTCACATTAATAAGGATAACAAGTAGCATAAGCTTTATTTAATTATTTGTAATGTTCAAATTAATGTATTTTTCAAATTCATGATATTGAGCCTGCTTATGTTTATTTCAATATAGTGATTGATACAAATTGTTAAACTAATTTATAGGAATTAAAAAGTAAGGTACATTACAGAAGAACCACTTTCAACATATTTATTGAAAGAAGTTCTCCCAGAACAATATATTTTGTTTCTACTCACATTTACTACAAGAATTTTTGAGTTATATGCTGTAAATCAATCATTTCCTGACATCAGACTATCATATAAGACTGTCTTGTGTTGTGATGTTTGATTATACACTAAAGGAAATGATTTATTACTTGCTCTGTGTGGAAACTATATACAAATAAATTATAATTTAACCTTTGCTTTACAAATTGAAAATGAATCATTTATGTTTAGTTTAAGTCATCTTTGTCAAAACTGAAGGACATACCATGTCAGTACATTTCCTATTTTTCAAATATTTCTGCAAATTTGAACTAGTGCTTACTGAAGAGGGAGCTATACCTTATTATAGCCAAGCCATCATTTAAAAACAATATAAGAAGAACCAATTAGGTAAAATAGTTCCAGATGTGTCACAAATGATAAATTAAGTAGATAATGGCATATAGAGAATTATTATATAAATTACTATATAAACATACACCATGTTTACTGCCCTTGATTTATGTCTTTTTTATTTCCTCTCTCTTTCCCTTCCTCCCTCCTTCCCTCTCTCCTTCTCCCCCTTGATCTCTCTCTCTCTCTCTATTATTCCCTAGGGTTTTTCATTTCTTCCTTTATTTGTAACTCTGAAATGTTAATATAACCATATCCTTATTGGGACATGTAATTTTGGGCCACCTTGTTTTTATCTTTCCAACTATTTGTTTATTCCATCCAAGGGAGCAAATTATTGAATTTTTAATGTTTATGTCATTATAATATTTTACTATTGTGTGTTTACAGTGCATATCTGTGTATCCATTTGTATGTGTGCATGGGCCATAGCTTCCCATCTCAGCATGGCCTAAGGAGTGAATGTATCATATTTGCTTCACTTCACTCTTCTGTTTGGCCTTAACTCATCTTCTCAAGATTATTGTAGAAAACAAGAACATACAGTACTTGTTGGATGGCTATGGAGAACCTATTGCCTCAGCACCAGCTGCTCTCCTCTGTCCCCACATCTTGCCATGGAAAGAAAACAGTATTTGATTCCCAATTTTCTAAGAAAGTGCCATATTGATTTCCAAAGTGGTTGTACAAACTTGCATTCCCACCAGCAGTGGAGGAGAGTTCCCCTAGCTCCACATCCTCTCCAGCATAAGGTGTCTTCAGTGTTTTTGATCTTAGCCATTCTGACAGGCATAAGGTGATATCTCAGAGTTGTTTTGATTTGCATTTCCCTGATGATTAGGGATGTTGAGCAATTCCTTAAATGTCTTTCGGCCATTTGAGTTTCCTCTGTTGAGAATTCTCTGTTTAGTTCTATAGCCCATTTCTTAATTGGACTGTTGGGCATTTTGATGTCTAATTTCTTGAATTCCTTATATATTCTGGATATCAGTCCTCTGTCAGATGTGGGGTTGGTGAAGATCTTTTCCCATTCTGTAGGCTGTCGCTTTGCCTTGTTGACCGTATCCTTTGCTCTACAAAAGCTTCTCAGTTTCAAGAGGTCCCATTGATTGATTGTTTCTCTCAGAGTCTGTGCTACTAGTGTTCTATTTAGGAAGTAGTCTCCTATGCCAATGTGTTCAAGACTACTTCCTACTTTCTCTTCTAGCAGGTTCAGAGTAGCTGGATTTATGTTGAGGTCAATCTCCCCCAAGATCCAGCTATACCACTCTTGGGCATATACCCAAGAAATGCTCAACCACACCATAAGAGCACTTGTTCAGCTATGTTCATATCAGCATTGTTTGTAATAGCCAGAACATGGAAACAACCCAGATGCCCTTCAACTGAAGAATGGATAAACAAAATGTGGTACATATACACAATGGAATACTACTACTCAGCAGAGAAAAACAATGGCATCATGAGGTTTGCAGACAAATGGATGGATCTAGAAAAAATCATCCTGAGTGAGGTAACCCAGACTCAGAAAGACAAACATGGTATGTACTCACTCATAGCAGGATACTAGACATGAAACAAGGATGACTTGTCTGCTACTCACATTACCAGGGAGGCTACCTGGAAAACAGGACCCCAAGAAAGACACAGGGATCGCCCAATGACAGAGAAATGGAATGAGATCTACATGAACAGCCTGGACATGAGTGGGGGTAATGAAAGGCAAGGGTTGAGGGAAAGAGAGCTTGGGGGAGCGGGCGATCCCAGCTGGATCAACAACAGAGAGGGAGAACAAGGAATAGGAGACCATGGTAAATGAAGACCACATGAGAATAGGAAGAAGCAAAGTGCTAGAGAGGCCCACAGAAATCCACAAAGATACCCACACAACAGACTGCTGGCAATGGTCGAGAGACAGCCCGAACTGACCTACTCTGGTGATGGGATGGCCAAACACCCTAATTGTTGTGCTAGAAACCTCATCCAACTACTGAGGGATCTGGATGCAGAGATCCATGACTAGGCCCCGGGTGGATCTCTGGGAGTCCAATTAGCGAGAATGAGGAGGGTTTATATGAGCGAGAATTGTTGAGACCAAGGTTGGATAAAGCACAGGGACAAATAGCCAAATGAATGGAAACACATGAATTATGAACCAATGGCTGAGGGGTCCCCACTGGATCAGGCCCTCCGAATGGGTGAGACAGTTGATTGGCTTGATCTGTTTGGGAGGCATCCAGGCAGTGGGATCAGATCTTGTGCTCATTGCATGAGTTGGCTGTTTGAAACCTGGGGCCTATGCAGGATTGTTTGGCTCGGCCTGGGAGGAGGGGACTAGACCTA
This sequence comes from Peromyscus californicus insignis, assembly GCF_007827085.1. Taxonomy (NCBI): domain Eukaryota; kingdom Metazoa; phylum Chordata; class Mammalia; order Rodentia; family Cricetidae; genus Peromyscus; species Peromyscus californicus. The sequence goes on along the minus strand of NW_026294447.1, from coordinate 35,777,244 downwards.
CCTGGACTGAGTCTACCAGGTTGACCTCAGTCCTTGGGGAAGGCTTTGCCCTGGAGGAGATGGGAATGGGGGGGGGGTTGGGGGGAAGGTGAGGGGGGCGGGAGGGGGGAGAACAAGGGAATCCGTGACTGATATGTAGAACTGAATTGTATTGCAAAATAAATTAAAATAAAAAAAAAAGAAAACAGTATTTGAACTTTCTGTGGGCAAAAAGATTTTACTTATCACCAAGTCCTGTTCAACTACAAAAGAAGAGGAAGGGATGTCTTTGCCTCTAAATCCATCATTATGTTTAGTGTTTAAGAAAGTAGTTGATATTACCTGTTTATAAAATTAAAAAAATAAAAACTCTATGCAAGCAGGCTCAGTTGAGGCAGTTACTTTCTGACTCCTGTAGAGACTGCTATCAAAATATCTTTCCTTCTGTCAATGGAGAAAAGAATGCATAACTTAGCTATCTTACCACTGCAAACCCAAAAGAAGCTGAGCACCCTTTGGTGCGAAGTATGACATTGTTAAACTCAGACATTGAACCTAATGGTGATGCAGTGACAGGAGCTTTCAATATAAATTTGTTAATAGATGTCTGTAATTGAAAGCTTTCTCTGTCCTGCCCCTTCCCATAGCCACTTCCAAATAATCACTCAGAGGCTTATATTAGTTATAAATGTTTGGCTGATGGCTCAGGCTTATTACTAACTAGCTCTTACATTTAAATTAACCCATTTTAATTAATCTATTTACTGCCAAGTGGTCTGTGACTTATAATCCTCCAGCGTCCTGCTTCTTGGGTGGCTCTCAGCATCTGTCTCAAACCCACCCCTCTTCCTCTGAGTCCTAGTTTGATTCTGCTACCTAACCTTATCCTGTCTTGCCATAGGCCAGGATAATAACAGCTTTATTATCAACCAGTGAGATAAATACACATGCATAGCATACAAAAGGACTATCACACAGCATAAGTCCTTCCATACCACTTTCTTCCATACCTCTCCTCCCTACTTCATTTTTTGGGAGTATGGTAGCTCTCATACTTGTAGTGCTCTACTCATACAAAAACCAGGGATCAGTACCTGATAAAAAATAACAAACCTTACATGATATTTTTTGAGATTCATTTTATTGAATCAAGAAATATAAAAATTGAAACACTTTGATTGCATAGTTATCATTGCCTAACATCCTCAAGTCTTAACATTTGGTTCCATGGTTCTAAAATTCCCCCAAACAAACTCAAGCCTTTCTTGTTCATCTCAGAAGTCTCACTCACATAATTTAAGCTTAAAAAATATTTTACTTAATTTATAGTCCTGCTCATAAATTTGGGCAAAAAGGAAATTGTATAAAAATGATTGAAACTGACTGAAAGATTCTGAGAGATAAAGAAAAATACTTAAACTTGTGGTGTGATTAGGGGCCACAGGAATTTTATCTTTGGGTGGTTTGGTTCCAACATCACAGAAAGCAGTTTAAATTTCAGAATTTCAGATTTGACTTCTAATAGATGCTACACACACACACACACACACACACACACACACACACACACACACACTCACACACACACACACACACATAGTTTTCAAGTAATTCAAATAAATCTTTACTCTAAAAAATGATAAAAATTTCCTTCTTATTCAGGATGTTTATGAAACATTAAAGTGCACAATGGTAGAACTAAAAAGCCACTTGTTATTCACAAAGATCTATTGCCTGGTCAGTCAAGACATCAGGTGCTTTATGGGAAAATTTATCTTATTAAAGATGAAAGTTTATGTAGCATATCTGAAATTATTTATAAAAAGTGGACTTACGTGTTACTTTTCATCCATCAATATTTTTTCCAGCTCTTACATCCGAAGTACAGTCAAGATGACCCAGTAATGCTTGAAAATATTCATTAATATTGATTTTTCTGTCTCTTTTCATTGATACTAAAAATATATGGAATATATATATTTCATTTATATGGCTGATTTTCTGCTTCCACAATGGAATGTCCTTAATAATATGGTTGGTAATCAGAAGGTGTCTCAGAAATGGAAAGGGCTGAGCATCTTGATTTTTCACAGTCAGAAAGACATATTTCCCACAGAGAGGAACTGGTGTCTGTTATGATTTCTATTATTTCAAGGACTGTGGAATTTATTTCTATACCCAGTAATTGTCCTATTTTTCTTGATCATTAACCTGTAGTTAACAAGTTTTCATACCAACTATGGTAGTAACATTATGATAATGAGGCTTATGTCAAACTTTAAATCACCTAAGAGTTGAAATATCACAGAAAAAGGACAAATGGATAAAGTGGAGATCAACAATTAACCATGTCAACCAATTACAATAACTGTGTCCATTTAAAAGCATGTACATTCAGAAAGACATGGACTTTGCAATTCTTATTTTATTTGTGTGGACCTCAGTCAAAACGATAAAAGTGCCACAAAACTCTAGGTTCAAAGCAAAATTCTTATTAACATACAAATCTGTAAATTCTTAGAAGCACTCTTAGAGATCTTGCATTTGCAGTAGTATTTGCCTACCAAAAGCAATACAGGAATATTACATGGTAACTACGCTGTGTAGAGTGCTTTTTTACTTGTAACAACTATGCATGATGCAACTCTAGATTGAACTGCTTCTGTGTGTCCTATAAGTTAATTTCAGAAATAGAAAGTCTGCCTGACCAAGAAATTTAGGTATGGGAATTGATCTATCATAGAAGGAATGAAGATGGCCCCTGGAAGAATTTGGCTTTTCTAATAACAGCTTTCAGGGAAGTAATCTGCTTGCAGCATCTATCCCGAATGTTATGAGAGCAGCCTCCAAATGGTGCAGTGAGTGCTCCCATTGCAGAACACAACAACGTAATGGTAGAACGTCTGGACTTCTCTTTATTTCACATTTTTGCAAGCACAATAGTGTAGCTGTCTTTCATTTACCCCATGGGAGCTGGCTTTAGAGTTGAAAACAGAGAGGTGAGACCATAATTTTCCCATCATCCTCAGCTTCATTCCACAAGCTGCTTGCTTGGAGCTCTGTTGCTTGGCGGAGGGCTCTGGTGAAAAACCTGCAAGACTGTCGGCTACAGTGTATAATAGGAAAAGCCAGTATGGTGGTTCACCAAATTAACAAGAACAGCTCTCTTCCCTGACAGATTGTTCTCTTTAATTATAGCTGTTGGGGATTGAGTCAGCTGCTTGAGCAACAGGAAAAAATCTGAGGGTCATTAAGACGGTCTATTAATTTTCTGTCATGAGGCGTTGCATAGCTGTGATCTGCACATGCAGTGTGGCTGAGCACATTCCAAGACATTGGCCTTTAACTCCCATCTGGTAATTGAAAAAAAAAACCCATGGGATCTTTACAGGATACAAAAGTGGGGACTTTTGGATCTAAACTTATAATAATATACAGCAGATACACATTTTTTCTTTTAAGATAAACTCAAAATACTTTTTAAAGAATCAAAATGTATAATAAAATGTTACTTGCTTCAACAGGATAAATAATAAACACATTTCATTTAACATGTAGGTTCATGTCCATTCTTTGAACTGACATATAAAAATTAAAATATGTGTTTTCAAACAAGAAAAGTCCAATGCTCTTTGACTTTCAAAAGGATCGAAATGCGTTCTTAGTTGTAATTGAGTCATTGTTTAAACATGTACCTTTGGGTATAAAATGACCAGTACTTCCATGGAACATCATGGACCCTCTGGACCTGGAGCCAGAGCTGAAAGCATACTGCTAGGAAACCACATACAACTCTTAAAAATAGCTGCAGGGCCTGTGCTGAAGTCTCAGTGGGTAAAATTGTTTGCTATGAAATAAAGAGGACCTAAATTTAAATTCTCAGTACCTCTGTTAAAAGTGTGCGTCAGGGGGCATGGCCAGGTGTGTGCCAATAGCTCCAGTGTCAGGAGGATCGACACATCCACCTAACTTACGTAGATACATGCACATAGCTGACAAAATGATCTGGGCTCCTAGAATGGGATCTACAATTTAAGCAATGCATGTCTCTCTTATAAACATTATTCTTAGTATTGTTAAGACTTCTTAAAGCACAATATAGATTTCATTAGTCATTGAGATTGACTGATCTTATACTTTAATATTTTAAGTAACTTCCCTCACGTCTTTGACAACTTACTCTGCTTTGTTATTTATACCTCAAATACCTAAATTTTCATTCTGTCAGACATGTCTAGGGAAATAGCTCCGTGGGTAAGAACATTTGCTGCTCAAGCAAGAGGATTGGAGTTGGGGTACCTACCATCCAAGTAAACACTAGGTGTGGCTACAAGAGGATGGGGCCCTAGTTTTGGCAGTGTGGGTAGAGGACTATCACTAGGGCTAGCTAGCAAAGAAACAGAAAGTTCTGCATTCAGTGAGAGACCCTGTGTCAATGGCTAAACAGGGACAGTAATAGAACTGGACACCTGAAATCCACTGGCCTCCACTTGCGTGTGCCATAGGACCACACATCCTAACACATCCACACACATGTGTGCATGAACTACTATATTCACCATGCAGAAACACGCAGTTTGAGAATAAGAAACATTATCTTCAATGCAATTTGTAATTAAAACATTTTGGGCTTTTTTTATACAGTCACAAAACAGTTGTCTTTATAAATAATTTTGATTTCAAAGAATTAGGAATAAAAAAGTAGTCAAACATTTTAATTCTAACAAATCTATGCAAAAAGAATAAAACCTGCATACCGGAGCATACAGCTCTATATCTGTACTTATCTACTTGACAGAACACTATAGTAGAGTTATTATAAACTGTATTTCAGATTGTTTAAATACAACTCAGAGTTAATTCAACATCAGAGTAGTAGACAAAAACCAAATGCCTTAAGGCTCACTGATTCTTCTCTGCAGAATTCCAATGAGATAGTTCAATGAACCTGAGTAATATTAGCATAAGGAGCTGATGGGGCTGCCAGTCAAGAAGGGGAGGAAAAGAAGACATTTGCAGCCAGACTTTTCTGACATCCTTTGGAACATACATACCTGTGTTTACTTCCTTTGGCACAAAAGAAATGACCAGTGACAAACATGAATGTCTTTATGTTGACATGCTCTACCAAATATATCATAGTGAATGGTCAGTATCACCTTCAGAAATGGCTTGCTCAGGAACTTATGGGTTATCTTTGATGTAGACAACAGGTGCTTCCCAAACAAGGCCAAAGACATCCTGTGGTAAGGAAGAATTCCTGATTCATAACCGGAATACCAGACTAAAGTCAGCAAAGGGAAAGAAATAGGATACACCTGAAGGCATGCTAAGGAAATCCCTTTAATTGCATGTGTATCTAGATACCATAAAGTCCTTGACTCAGTAGTTGTTTGCAGACTCACTGCTAAGCTTCCTTGATTTAATGGTGTAAGCAATTTTTCCCCTCTTCCCTCCTCTTTCCATCTCTTCTCAACAGACAAGCTGAAATCCTATGCCTGCTTGCCTGTTCATTCAGAGTGTTCTCTCAAGAACCCATCAACTCCATGAGATGACTGGAGGACGTCCATTGTTGAGCCTGCCATGTTGACATTAAACTCAGAAAGTATAACTTGCATTGTTTCTACATGTTTTATCTCCTTCATCTTGGAGACTGCAGGATTTGCCTACCTGTCCTGCTGTTTTCTCTTTCAAATTCCAAAATCAAAGTTGTCCTTGTCTCCTTCTGAGCCTGTTTTAAAGTTCTTTTATGTATGAGACCAAGAACCAGCAAATCAGACCCTTGGGTGACAATATCTGTGCTGAGGCTCCCAAGCCCTTTTTTCTCCATTAATCAGTCCATTTTCTTACATCAAAGTGCCTCCCTGCTTCCCAGATGTTTCTTGCCTTGTCTTATTTATGAAGCTGAAGAGTTCAGGTGGATTCCTGCCTCTGTTGTAGCCTATTATGTGGTTCAGTTCAGCTGTTCTTAGTTAATGTCCTTGTCACAGGAAAAGAGTGTGGGATAATATGTACTCTGTTGTTTAAATGCTTCTGAATTCCTCCCAATAAGCAATAGTTTACTTTAAAATTGAATGGATGCCATTGTTTTCCCAGCACTGTGGACTACAAGTCCTGTTTAATGTTCCCCCTCAACACACACATACAAAATATCTTTGGATTCAAGAAAATATCAGAAATGTAACTTTTGTAGGATACTTTCTAAAATAAAACTGAGCATGAGCTGTTTCTTGCCTATGAAGCAGATGATTGGCCCAACTTGAACTTCATTCAATACAACCAACATTACAAGCAAAGTGTTGCAAATAAATAATTTACATAAATATATTTAGAAAAGAGAACATACTTTTTAACTTATTTTCTTAACTTTTTAACTTAATCTTCAACCTGTTCATGTTTTTCTACGTGAGACTTAAACTCCTTTGTCCTAAGAATACAATGAAGCTAACTAATCATTCTTTAAAATATGGTATAGTTAAGGCTAGGAAGATGGCTTGGAGTGTAAGGGCATTTGATCTGGAAGCATGAGGACCTGGGTTCAAATTTTCAACACCCACATCAATATTTGGGCATGACCACACATCCTGTAAGTATTGTGCTTGTGTGGAAAGAGTTAGAAAGATCACGGAGACTTGGGGGAAAATCTAATTTTTTTCACTTTTATTTAATATAGAAAATATTTTGATGCAATGATCAAGCACGTACTACAATACCAGGTCAATGCATGGAATGGGTGGAGCAAGACCCTATTCCATCTCCCAGCCCCCAAAGTCCATTTAAAAATTGCCTTCATATAGAAGACATCAAATTTTAAACTGAAAAGAACAGATACCACACTTGGTTGTAGCCAAAAGGCTGTGAATTGATCATTATTACATGTAATTTTGTACAAGTTATACATGTATATACTACTGTACATTGTTGTTGGTTGTTTTTGCTCTTTTGCCTCTTTGGGACCCTGCCATCCAGCTTCCATAAATCACATGGGAATATATTCTTTCTCATAAATGCCCAGCCTTAACTTGGCTTGTTTCTTGACAGCTTTTCTTAACTTTGAATTACCCCATCTACCTTTTGCCTCTGGGCTTTTTCCTTTTCTTACTTCTGTATATCTTAGTTTCAGTCTTCCTCCATGGCTTGCTGTGTTGCTTGGTGGCTCCTTCATAGCATCCTCTTCTCCTCATTCTCTTGTTCTTTTCTGTCCTTTCTCCTGCCTCACTATTGGCCATTCAGCTCTTTATTAGACCATCAGGTGTTTTAGACAGGCACAGTAACACAGCTTCAAGAATCAAACAAATGTAACATAAGAGAATGCAAAACATCTTTAAACAGGGCTGGAGAGATGGCTCAGAGGTTAAGAGCACTGACTGCTCTTCCAGAGGTCCTGAGTTCAATTCCCAGCAATCACATGGTGGCTCACAAACATCTGTAATGAGATCTGGCACCCTCTTCTGTATACATAATAAATAAATAAATCTTTAAAAAAAATCTTTAAACAAATGTTAATTTAAATTAATTTAAGCACATTAAGCAAATGTTCCACAGCATAAACTAGCCCACCTTAAACTAATATTCTACAGCAATACAAGGTGGGGATTGTGGGGAATCAAGGAAGCCTTGAGTAAACAGACAAAGAATAGATGAAGGTCTGAGTGAAAAAATATTGTTGACATGAGCATGGCCGTTTCTACAACCAACACCTCAAACCTATGGGAAATTGGCAATGCTTTCTCTATACCAGTCAGGCTCAGAACTGGCAAATACTTCCTGTAGACATGATTCAAATGTTCATGAACTATTGACCAGTGTGAGGAAAGAATAGCAACTGCAGTTTCTTCCTCCTAGGTAACTACAGCCTTAGACTGCTTGCCTACAGACACTTCCTACTGATACCAGCTAACTCCTGCCCTCTCCTATACAAAATAACGTGCTGTGGTTATGGATTGTGTTGGAAATGTTGCCACTCCATCATGTGTACAGAGCCCACTTGACCCTAACTTTTCTGTATGTATGTATGTATGTATGTCCCTTTTTCTTTTCATTTTTTCCCCAGTCAAGGTTCCCATGACAAAAATAATTATCACAGACTGACATACTAAGTATTGTTTTGTGTTAACTCAAAAATAGACTTGAAAGAAGTGTTTTCATTTCCTTAAATGACAGAAAATAGGATGAAAAGCACAAGGGACTGTGGTTTTAAAGTGTATCCACTGAACTTAGCAGAAAAATAGGAGTTCTATAAAAGGTAAGGAAGAATATTACATAACCGAAGTCCAATAAATCTGAAATAAGCTTGGTGCCATTTGAAAACAAAAATACCGTATTAGACCACAGTGTGCTCACTGGGTGAAAATTAGGGGAAATGCAATGGCGGCCATAAGGAGAACTTCAACAGCCATGGACTATGCTCCCATCATGCATTTACCCTTGGTACATGGAGCGTATCTCATTCTTCCTTTTGTACTTGCAGCACTGTGTCAATGGCTAGAGTCTAGACACCAGACAATAACAAGTTCGTTGAATACTGCACTTGGCATAGGCTTTGTAGCTGAATAATTACAAGCAAAAGAATGGTATGAATGTACTCAAGCTTCCACAATGCAAGACTTTGATTGTACAGCAAACACAGGATTTCCTTTATGTGAGAAGCTTTTATGCATGAGCTAGCAGGTCTTGGGGTAAACACATTATGAGCAAGTTTGTAGGTCTCTGAAAATACCATGGTCAGCAGAGTGTTGATCTGTGTGTGGCACGAAGTCTGGTTGAATGCAAGTAGCTGGCATTGATTTAAATGTCAAGAGCCTGACACTGGGAAGTTTAATTTAGACATAGTAAGGTACAGCACAATTTAGGAAAAAAAAAAAAGTTTCCTGGTAATAGTTGATTCAATCGTGTGTGCACAATAAAGTTCAAGGCTTTATCAATCCATCTTCAATAAAGATAGATTCTATAGATTGACTGCCTTTGACATCTTAAGGGTCTGAGGGTTGATCTGGTATGGTTTCAGTTGTACAGATAACACACAGGTCACCAGGCTATTAACCACAGCCATTCCCAACCTTCTGGACTGAAACCAGTTGATACATTTCTTCCTTTGAAGAGACAATCCTGAGTGTTTAACATTCCTGTTTTCCCTAGTGTTATCTGTGAGCACACAGACTTCGGTGCCCCTTATTCTTCCTATATTTCATTTTTAAAGTGAAATTTGTTGGCTGTAATAGAGGTCATGGTTGAATGCACTTCCTGCATGGATAGTCTAATTAATATAGGCAAACATGAGAGTATTATAAGAATACTTACCAGGACTAAGTAAAGGGGAAAGCCATTGAAACTGTGATGGCCAAAGGGCCCTTGGATGATTTTGTTTATCTCTTTGTTCAAATCACAGCATTGATCATCATTAGTATGAGAGATATCTGACACATGAAAGCAACACATGCCACAAAATTATTGACAACCAAAATTATGCTTTAGCAAAAAAAAAATCTATAATAGCTCTACTTTGTAAAACTGTTCTCCTCAACTCACCCAGCTCTTGATTAACTTCTGCTAATATTTTGCTATAATATTAGTAATTTTACTAATTAATGATCATACAGGTCATCATTGAGACCTCTCTTTTAATTCCAATAATGATTCCTGGGATTGGCAATAGATAAGCCATTGTGGATGCAACCATTACAGGAGGATCCAATAGATACACACACACACACACACACACACACACACACACACACACACACACACACATCGTCACAGTCCTTTTTACAGTGAGCTCTCTTAACCCTGTAGATAGAGAACAAAAATTTACTGAGCAAAATGGGTGTAATACTGCCTATCCCACATAAACCTCTATAGCCTGTAGGAAGGACAGTATAAGTAGCAATTTCATTTAAAAAAAGTCTATCCAAAAAGCAGTTATTTACCAGAGTAAAGGGTATGGTTAGAGATAGAATTTCAATAGGGAGAGCTATAAATACATTTAAAGAAAAAATAATGTTATGAAAAATCATTTCCAGGGATATCAATCAAGGGAAGCCCTATGAATATGGATGCGGGTGGATTCTATTTTGTGCCCTGTTATTTGCACATAGTGCATATGAGCAAATTCTATGCCTTATAGTTTTCTTTTTAAGAGCCCAGGAACAGACAGATCTCCTCTGATACAAAAAGATTGTTTTGCTGACTGGTATGACCCAAATGAAGCCAGAGGTTACTTTCTAAACCACTGGCAACTGATGGCTACAAAGGTCACCAGGCTATTAACCATATCCATTCCTAGACTTCATGATGGAAAACAAGTTATGCACTTCTTTCTTTGAAGATACAGCTCTACCTCTTTGACATTCCTGGTTTCCTTAGTGTTTATCCATGAATATATGTCCCTCTGTGTCCCATAAAATCAACCCTTCCAGTTACAAAATAATGAACAAAGAAAGAGAGAGAGAGAGAGGGCTGAGGAAAAAGCAAAGAGATAAATAAAAAAGGAAGGAAGAAAGGAAGGAGCAAAGGAAGGAAATCTGAAGGGAATGTAAAGTGATGTCCTCATAGAAATCAAGGCGTGCCATTGAGAGAATCCTACTAGTGAATTAAGAATAAAGCATGTTGTAGAAACATCGAGATAAGCTGTGTTTGACACGCTGGTGTACTTGTTCACTGTTCTCAACTCAGGAACATCAAGCTGTATGTCTTGTACTCTTTATGAGGCAGACAATTGGCTATGTAAGCCAGGTCAGAAGAAAAAAATGCACTAAAAACATTTAATTTCAATAGTATCAGTCTTAGAAGATGTAGTACCAGAAAGAAAGTCAATTACACAGAGCTGATAGAACATGGCTAGAAGCTTTCCCCAATGGATTTCTAAGAATATGCTATCTTCCTGGAGGGAAAAAACACCCATAAAACATGATCATTTGGGAGAATCATAATGAGATTTTTGTCTTTTTCAGTCATTTTCCAAACACAGTATTTTATAAAATAATTCAAGACAACATAATACATCGAATGCTTGGACATGTTAACAAATACTCACAGTTCAAGTATGAGAGTATTAAACAACCAATAAATTTCCTTATGCAAAATAACCTAAGAGAAAATCAATGGTAAGCCCATTGGAAATTATTCCAATACAGATCCACTTGGGGAAAGTAGAGAACCAACCTCCATGAGTTATCTATCCTCTTACATCTATGTGGATGTTTGCATACCTACACAAATACACATGTTGTGCACAAAAGGAAGAAAGGAAGGAAGGAAGGAAGGAAGGGAGGGAGGGAAGAAGAAAGAAAGAAAGAATATTTTAAATGATTTGTTTATAATCTGAAAACAATGATAAAAATTTATTCTGCACACAGAACATCTAACACCATCTCTTTCTTTCTTTTTTTTTCGTTTTTCGAGACAGGGTTTCTCTGTGTAGCTTTGCGCCTTTCCTGGGACTCGCTTGGTAGCCCAAGCTGGCCTCGAACTCACAGAGATCCACCTGGCTCTGCCTCCCGAGTGCTGGGATTAAAGGCGTGCGCCACCACCGCCCGGCCGACCATCTCTTTCTTATTGACATGTTGATATAACCTTATTAAAACCCCTCTCAAGGAGAATCAGGTATCAGGACTGCATAAATAGTCCACAGATATTAATCCTTCATAAAATGTATCTAACAATCAAACTTTAAACAGTTTTCAACAAATTAAATCTGTCATATTATGCTTCTTAAACAAGTCTACCCAATTATTTCCTTTTCCCCACCTTGAGCTCTTCAGAAATGCCATATTTCTGTCATTAATTAATACCATGTTTATCCTCCAGGCTCTCATGCTCATTTGTCATGTGGTCACATATCTCTCACGTTCCTGTCACTCACAATAGAAGTACCGACTTTCTTGTAGGAAATATGATATAGTCACTTGTGGAATACATGCTAAAGCTTGCCTGCTTCTGCTTCATCCCTAAAGGGACAGAATTTTCTTGTGAATTTATCCGTTGGTTTTGTTTTTGCTATCTGCCTTATGAATTACTGTTATAAAGGAAACTCACATGATGCTTGCATGCTTTTCAGGGTTTTCTCTTGGTTTTGTATTGGGATTTTACTGTCCTCTTGGTCTTGCTTATTTGTATGCATTGTTGTTACTAATGGGAACAACAGGTTTATTGAAGAGTTTTATTAATGACTATCACTATTAAGATTTCTATGATTACTTTGTATACAGCTTTGGTAGCATTATATAGCCATCTAATATTTGATTATAAAATGGCTAGAAAAATATGTATTTCAGGAAACTTAAAAATTTCAATTTGACACAGGTTAAAGTAAGTTAATTTGAATTTTTGCTTCATGATAAGACTACAAAATAGGGGAAGATGATGTAACCATTCATCTTTGTTAATTAAGTGCTGGATGACAGAAGGCAGGAAATATTTATGACCCCATTTTAAGTTATTACTTTTTGGTCTTCATAGTACACCTACGTACAATCACAATAATTACACAGATTAATATTTTCAAGGTATTGTGTGTCAGCACTAAAATGAAGGAAGACATGGTGATGTCAAGAACTATGCTGTGTAAGAAGCAGCATATGTCTATACTTATGCCACCCATCACAATTTTACAGATAAGGAAACTGCAGTACAAACAATATAGGCTACTTAGAGAGAGCTACATATCAGTCAGTGACAGAATCATGATGTTCCTTTCCTGAGTTGATTCTGTCTTGCCTTTGTATTCCTTCAGAACAAGCTGAGGAAATAAGAGGAGAAGCAATCTGTGATTGACTGAAACCAGGTCTTACAGTTTCTTGCTCTTCCAAGGTTTCAGGCACAGAATTTTAAAGGTCCCAGAAGCCTGTGCTGATCTTCTGGTGATGGGCTGGGAATTTCTCAGGACATTCTAAAATAGCTAATGCTTTCTTCTACTTTAAGAGATTTCCCCCTACTTCTGATGAATAGTGAAAATAAAGCACTGTGTTTTAGGAAAAATTCATCTCTAACTCCAAGCTTTTGTGTAGCATGTGGCCCAATGAATAACTGAATTATTACATTTTTAATAGATCTGTATTCATTACTTTGCTGTCCTTCTCATAACATTACTTTTCTGTCTTTCCTGTAAATGCTGTGATTACACCTTTGTTATTCTCACACATTTTGAATGAATCTGTGCTTCTACTCTTCAGCTTTCCTGTAAGATTTTCTCTTCCCAGCTTTCTTGCTCTTCTACCATATCTAAATCCCTTTAAAGCTTCTTCTGTGTTACCTCACTTGCTCCAAAATGGTATCTCTTGGTTGTGGACCTATATACTAATGGAACAACTGGACCTATATACTAATGACCTCACAGAGACCATGACAGCATGAATAAGACCTATAGAGGTACAAATCAGACAATCTAAACACTGCAAAGGGAAGGTACACACAAATTCTCACTCCTGACCAAGATACCTGTTGCGAAAAGGAAAATCAGTTTTCTCCAATGGAGTCTTATTGGGTGTACTAACCACACCTCTAGGGCAGGTCCCAGCCCCATAAGTAATTGACCTATATAAAACAGACTCCACATTTTCTCATGCAGTTTTTGTCTTTTGTTGGTTTTGGTTTATGTTGTTGATTGAGTCTTCTTTTTCCTCCTCCTCCTCCTCCTCTTCTTCTTTTCTTCTTTTCCTTTTCCTCCTCTTCTCTCTCTCTCTCTCTCTCTCTCTCTCTCTCTCTCTCTCTCTCTCTCTCTCTCTCTCTCTCTCTGTTATGATTTTTGATTATTGTTTTTTATATATTTTTGATTAGTGGAGAATGTGAAGTTGGGTGGGTTGTGAGATATAAGAATCTGGGAGGAGTTGGGGGAAGGGGAAGTTTATAATAAAAATATGTTGAATGAAAAACATTAAAAGGAAGAACTTTATGATGAAGATAACCTTTTATCAGGCTCAGGCTGAACATTTGTTTCTAAAAAGGTGTTTGAGGCTATTGAATATTTTTTGGTCACTGTCAAAGGCAACATAGTCTTATGTGTTATATAAGAACATGTTGCTCTTTTCAGATCTTATTTTTATTAAACTAGGGCTCACTTTTGAACTACCATATTTAAGTGTTTACTATATAAAGGGCATCATTTTCAATAATTTCCAGTTTTGCTGGGAAATGCATTAAGGTTAAAAAATCATACAGCATCAATATCTAGAATTCCAGTGACTTTAATATTGAAAAGTTAGGCCTATATTGACATTCATTTATAAAATGTGGTGAACAAGATGAAATTCTCAAAGGACTAAAGAATAAAATCCATCTCCTCAATCTTTAGCTAATGACAAAGATTTTGCTGCTATTTTTTTCTTTTAAGGTTGCTTAGGTCAAATAGCATTATTTAAAAATATTTTATTTTTACAAATGACTCCAACTTCTTTAGAACATCTGGGAATATGGAAATATGGGAATGATTTTGACAAGTTAAATGTTAAGTTCCTAATCCTATATAAAACTTCCTCTTTTTCCCTCTCTTTTATTAAAGAGATTCTTTTCTCATATACTATATCCTGATAACTGCCCACCTTCTCTCCCAGCTGGTCCCTTTCTGTCTCTCATTAAACAAGAACTGGTTTATAAATGATAACAACAAACATAAAATAAAATACAAGATAAAATTTTAAAAAAATCACATCAAAGTTAGACAAGGCAAACCGACAGAAAGAAAGGAGCTCAAGAGAAAGCACAAGAATCAGAGACTCTCTCATTTGTACACTCAGAAATCTCACAAAAACACTAAACTGGAGGCTGTAATGTACACACAGAGGACCTGAGGCAGTCTGTCTTTCTGGCCCTGAGCTTGCTGCTTCAGTCTCTGAATTCATATGAGCTTTGTTCAGTTGATTTAAAGGGCTTTGTTCTCCTGGTGCTCCCTATTGCCTCTGATTCCCACAATCCTTCTACTTCCTCTTCAATAGAGCTCCATGAGCTCTGAGTGGAGAGATTTGCTGGATACATTCCATTTAGAACTGAGTGTTCCAAGGTCTGTCTCGGCATAATGTGTGGCTGTGAGTTTCTGGGTTTGTTTCCATCTGCTACAGGAGGAGGCTTCTCCAATCATGAGTGAACAAGGCACCCATCTATGAATATAACAGTTATTTATTTCTTATTTTTTATTTTTAGTTATATTTTTAGGTCCGTAGTATTTGGTTTTAGCCTAGGTCTCTGGACTATGTAGTCTCTGGGGTTTGGCCACTCAAGCAATTTCAGGTATGTATGTGTCCATCTCCTGGAGCGGGATTTATGTCAAATCAGGTACTGATTGATTACTCCCACAAGCTTTGTGTCACCATTTCCATAGCATATTTTGCAGGCAGAACAAATTATAGATAAAAAAAATTGTGGCTGGATTGATGTTTCTGTTTTTTTGTCTTGCAGAGTACTTTATTGTACCAAAGACTTTCTGATCTAATGAATAAAGAGCCCCAACTGTAGTAAATATCCTAATACTGGAGATAATAATATCTAGAAATTTGTTGTGACAGTTTTTTTTTTTACCAAGATCAGATATTAAATGTAATTATTTGAGATGCTTGTCAGAGCAATAAACTTTCTTCCATCTGTTTTACCTTTAATACTGGTTAGTGGTTTAAAGGCTGTTTTATATTTTACACTAAATATTTTAGTGAAATAGACAATATGACATAATGTTTTAAAAAGTGAGATTTTATGAAACTTAATTCCAAATTCAACATTTCATTATGCTAGCTGATTTGTTTCTTAGGCAAATTGGTTAAAATTTGCCCAAGGCGATAGTATAGATTCATATCAAAAAAGTTCATTTATTTCTCATGACAATCATGAGATAGCCATAGGGCCACATTTCTAAAGATCACACTGAAGGAGAAATGAACTTGGATGGTTTTCAAGGCCAGAACATAATGCCTACTTGGTTCACCATCTTGCAATGCTCTGCCTTGAAACTCCAGCTGTGTATTGTGTGGAAGAGGGTCAGGCTTGTGCATGTTCCAGCCAACA
This sequence comes from Peromyscus californicus insignis, assembly GCF_007827085.1. Lineage (NCBI taxonomy): Eukaryota > Metazoa > Chordata > Mammalia > Rodentia > Cricetidae > Peromyscus > Peromyscus californicus. The sequence continues at coordinate 35,761,278 of NW_026294447.1, read as the reverse complement.
ACACAGCTTTAAAATCCCTGGTTTCAACAAGAGACAGAGCTGAAACACTTGGTCTGACATTATCACAGCTACCTTGTACCACAATCTAGGTATTCCATATGAGAACTCCCCCATTAAGTCAAGTCGACTCCTGGAGTCCTGAAGTTGGTAATCTTATTGTTTCAAACCACTGAGTTGGAGTGAGGAGAATTCATGAAATTTTTTCACTTAAAAATTAAAATTATTTGCACTTCAAAATGTTACCTTTCAAAAGAAATAAAACAGCCAGTTTTGAGAAGAATAACATTTAAATAAATTCACATTGTAAGTTACTTGTTTACAAAAAGTATTATCAACTTTTCTGAAAAACTTCTGGCAAGGATTTGTGTAATCGCCTTAAAGATAAAAGGTACTATTGGTGAAATTATTAAGGCCACTCCACGTAGTTAAAAGGAGATTTATTTAATGGCATAACTTACAAATTAAGGGATAGGTAGGTCGCGGGGTCTGGGTAAGGTGTATCGCAGTCCAGCAGTGTTCTCTGGAGCTCTGTTTGACCCACTTCCACCGTCCAGGGTCCCAGCACAGAGAGAGCGCTGGCCTATCCAGATCTCGGGTCTCCAGGCACCTCCCTTCGCCCCGCTTTGTAGGCGTGACAGTTGCCGAAGTCTCAATGGGGGTTGGAACTTCCAGATCAAAGGTGGAATGGCTACCCACTACAAAGTACCTTTCAGTGTACTATTGTATTTTGTATTCAATGAAGGATATTAATCCCAGTTAGAAAACAGTAATAACCTCACATTCAATATGTTTTGTTGTATGTTCACTTAATGTGCGTAAATATGCACATCCATACAAAATATTTTGATTAAAAGTTTTTGAATGTCATGCAATCAGATGTTGCATGCACACCAGTAACTTTAATTTCAACCATGTGTAGGGGTCAGATTGAATTCAGACACATCATTCACACAGGCATTTGGAGTCCATTGCTCAGTTCCATGTCATAGTATGATTTAGATGTAGTCTACCAAAGGCTGGGAATCAAGACAGGGCAGGAAGAATCTTAATTGCCCAGTTCTGCTTTGGGTTTTCCTCACTTCTGATGTGTTAGTTGACATTGTAGATTGGCTGAATTTAAAAATAACAATGTATGGGTTTGTTTCTTTACATAGCCCACAGACCAATATCATGGCAATCCTCTGATGTATTATTAGAAATGTTTGACTTCAAACCTGTCTCCATACCTGCTCTATAGTCACATTAAAATATGTCAAACCCAGCTTTATAGAATTGTTAACCTTCCTATTTTACATTTGCAACTAAAGCAAAAAAAATGATAACTTCAAACCCCTTGGCAAATAAATTTCATTTCATTTTTGGAATTTCACATTTGCCACATAGAGGCATAAATTATCCAAATCTACAAAGGGGCTGAGCTTTCAGCAGCCTGCTTCATTCTCATTATGATCCCTTATTCTCCTCACTTCTGCATAGCCATCAATATCTGCACAAGAGTACGGTCAAACTTGGAGATGGCATGTAGAATTCTGTCTGGTGGATTTGACAGTTTACTCATTTGAATGATTGATTATAATTTATATATTTCATAGTATTTAAAGTGGCCCATACCAATACAATTATTGTCATTTCAAGTATTTCAATATGCCAGTGACCAAAACACAGAGAAATTTAGTTTTGACTAGCTTTTACAATCTTTCAGGCATGGTTTTGGATAATCATGTACAAGGTGTTAATTGTCTTCACATTAAGAGTGTGATTTATGTTACCATATCATCACAGATTCCACACAATAAGAAATGCAGTATTTCCAATTATGTGCTAAAATTAACCAGGTACATATTCCATTATGTGCCTAAAATTAACCAGGTACAGCAGGGTCTGGTGGGACTTGCTTTTAATTCCACTGCTCAGAAAGGGGAAGGTAGAGCTCTCTGAGTTCAAAACCAGTCTGGTCTACAGAGCAAGCTCCTTATATTCCATAGTGAGACTATGTTTAAAAATATTAAATAATCAGGTACAGGTACACATCTACATATGAAAGGAAAAAAATATACTAAAAAAAAAGGAGAGAAAGAATGTATGTATCCTCCCTTAAGGTGGATCTTGCCACACAAAAAAACTAAACAAGATAATACCTATTAAATTTAACCCTGCCTGTAGTCAGAAATTTGTCTGTCCAGACTGCCTGCTCCCAAATAATCACTCAGAGACTTAATATAAATTATAAATATTTGGCCAATAGCTCAGGCTTGTTACTAACTAGCTCTTATGACAAAACCCATTTATACTAATCTAAGTGATTCCCTGAAGCTTGTGGCTTTTACCTCTATCTCATTTTGTGTGTCTACCTTGTTCTCCATCTGACTGATGACTCTTCTCTTTGTGCCCAGGTATTAGCCAATCAGCTTTTCATTAGACAATGAGAATAATATATGTTCATAGTGTACAAAAATATTGTTTCACAGTACATGCCTATCTTTCTCTTGCCTTGCTATTGGCTGTTTCATAAGACCAATCAGGTATTTTAGATAGGCAAAGTAACAAAGCTTCACAGAATTTAACAAATGCAATATAAAAGAATACAACACAACTTTGCATCATTAAAACAAATGTTCCACAGTATAAACAAATGTAAGACATCTTAAAATATCCTACAACAATATGATATTGGCCATTAAGTCATTGATAAGCAAGTTACAATCTATAGAACCACATAGGGTATGTATAGAGTAAAATACTAGAGGGTACAGAAATATAACCTTTGGAAAGAGAAATAAAATATATAATTATGTATAAATGGGATGAGGTGGAATTGGAGGTTTAAGTTTGGAGTGATAGGGGAGATGGGGATGAGGGAACTAACTGAGAAGATACAGCTAAAATTAAGAGGCATCTGAGGGTATTATGGAAACATAATACAGTAGAAACTTCCCATGATATATACATAAATGAAGGTGATCTCATTTTAATCACCAAATTATGGGGGAGATAAAGTCCTAGCTGGCCATCTCTTGTCATCAAATGAAGTCCCAATACCAGGACCGAGTTACACCTAATTGAGATGTTGACCAAAAGTGTCCCATGAAAATCCTCAAGCATCCCAGACTATTGTCACTGTTCCAGGTGGCGCTCCACAAACAGATTGCACAGCCCCATTGCTGCAGACAACAAATACAAAAATCATTGAATGCTGAGACTTTGAGCTGGTGGCTACATAGAACTTTACCTGCTACATTATAATGTCTTTGGTACAGGAAGGTGTTCTATATGTTATGAAAAGAGAAACATAAACATCAAGCCAGCCACAAATCCTTTTATATGCTGTGGTGTCCTATCTGAAGGATATGTCATGGCAGTGATTGCACAAAGCTTGTGGGAATGACCAACCCACGCTAATTTGACTTAAGGCCCACTCTACAAATTTAAACCTTACCCGACACTGCTTGGGCGACCAAGAACTAGAAACTAGATAGTGCAGGGACCTAAGGTAAAACCAAATACTACCGGTCTTAAAAAATAAAGACGAAGAAGAGAGAGAAAAAGAAACAGTGATAAAATGACTGCTGACCAGTCCCTTGTTCATCTGTCACCCAGAAGCTTCCTCCTGCAGCAGATGGGAACACATACAGAGACCTATAGCCAGACATTATATAGAGAATGCGAGATCTCTGAACATTCAGCTCTAAATGGGATGTTCACATCAAAGGCCCTCAAAAATCAGGAAATTCTGAGGAAGAGGAGGCAGAAAGAGTGTAAGAGTTAGAGAGAACAGAAGACCCCAAGAAAACAAGGCCTTCAAAATCAACATGAGCAAAACTCATAAGAACTCACAAGTACAAGCAACAGGCACAGGGCCCACATAGGTATGTACCAGGTCCTCAGCATATATATGATGACTTGCCATTTAATATTTTTATGAGATTCCTGAGTGTGCAAATGAGTGGTTCTCTTCATCTATATCTGTATCTTATGCCTTCTCTTGGGTTCTTTTCCTTCTATTGGTTTGTCTTGTCCAACCTGGATGTGATTTTTTTCCTTTATCTTATTATATTTTATTTTGTTATGTTAAAACAAGATATTTTATCTGAAAACTTTAGGCCTAAAATATCCAGAAAATTTTGAGTGGATACAGTTTTTTTCTTTTTTATGTTGATAATCTATACCACTCCAGAAGCATCTTTTCTTCAGAAATATAAATAACATTAATTTCTCCTATTATAACCTAAAACTATTTCATAAACTATTCACCAAATTTCCAACAGTTTTTTTGCAATAATAATAAAATATGTATTACTCAACATGTAAACATGCTTCTTGAGTAATTTAATGGTCCCACTTGTGTAAATCTCTTTCTAATATGATTGTGATGTGTTTCTTTGAAGGAATCTTTGTATTATTTTGCTTTAGTGTCAAAAAAATTATGAGTTCATCTAACCTCTGTATGTCTTTGACACTGTCTTATTTTAAATTTGAAAGACTTCCAAAAGTCTCTGGACATGAGATAATATGCCAAACTCTATAAATAACTATGACATATTACAGACTCATGTTATATTAAACAAACAACAACCAGGAAAAGAAGAAAACCAATGTTATAAGCAGCATAAATCTAAAAAGGTCATTGAAATGTCCTAGAATTTAAACAAGATATTAATGCCAGTAAATCCATTTAGCTTAATCACAATGTAAACCATGGTCTTATGGTGCTGTAAAATTGAATAGATATTTCTGATTTGATAAAGCAAATGAAGTATTTTCAACTGACATTCTTAATTGTTTATTATATTTCTAACATCCCCTTCATAGTAACACACTCCAAGCAGTAGTAATTCATTAAGCAATCCATTGCCTTGTAAATTGTCCTTTTCTCTAGGAGAGTATGTTCAAAATGCCTGCTTCCATTTGGTAAAGCTAATGTTCTTTTCATCCTCAACTTCTTTGATTTCATCAGAATCATTAACGCTATTTTTTCAACTTTCTTAAATTTTTATCTCCCCATTGTTTCAGGAGCATGGACAGTTGGGATTTTATCTTTTTTTTATTCCATAAATTTTTGAGAACTTGTATTATACATAGTAGAGATACATTCACATTCTGTCTTTCCTTTTTCAACTCCTATGCTTGAGTTTTCTCTTGACTTTTCTATACACACACACACACACACACACACACACACACACACTTTCAAATGTTTTATCCACAACCAGGATGTTTAGTATATTGAGTAAACATAAACTTGATAACTTCATCTCCAATCAATGACTCCTGTAATAAATAAGGTACATAAACTGGTAATTTCTAGGTAATTCCCAAATGCTCAATCCTATGTCATAACTTTTTACCCAATAAAACTTTGATTTTGCTTCAAAGTACAGCATAGATTTCACATCTTTGTGGTGCCACCCTCAATGAATCCATTTATAACTTGAAAAATCTTTAGAAAGTGAATTACTGTCTTAAAAGTTTTGTTTTCAGTTTCATTCCTATGACTGGAAAAAATCATACCCCATACTGGATATTTTACATTTTCTGTCAATATTTCCTTAACTTCTTATTGTGACCACTGTATTGAAGGATCCTTCTCCTTACAGATGTCAAATTTTAGATCACTCTTAGAACACATTGGGAATAAAAAAAAAAACTTTTCTAATAATGTAATCTGGGCAGTTGTTTAAAATACAAAATATGCTTCTTATACTAGGATTAATTTTTTCATGGGCACATAGCACCATTTGTGATGAAAGATGATATGTGGATATAATATGAGCAAATACATGACTGAATCATGGAAATATAAACAGAAAGTTTACCAAAAAGAATACCTTTACCATGACAAAAACTTTACTTTGAAAAAGACAATATTCTCTTGAAGAATTTAAAATTCAGAATTACAGGCCTGGATTTTAGTTTAACAAGAAATTTGCACATGTGTGTAAAACAAATATTCTTGAGTAAGTAAATAGAAAAAAGATTCACAATTAAGAAGACCATTGGGCCGGGCGGTGGTGGCGCACGCCTTTAATCCCAGCACTCGGGAGGCAGAGCCAGGCGGATCGCTGTGAGTTCGAGGCCAGCCTGGGCTACCAAGTGAGTTCCAGGAAAGGCGCAAAGCTACACAGAGAAACCCTGTCTCGAAAAACCAAAAAAAAAAAAAAAAAAAAAAAAAAAGAAGACCATTGGTATGGTTGTTTTTGAGTGTCTGCTTGACCTCATCATGGACTTTTAGAAATCTCAAAAGCCTCATTTATTCTCAGTGCCTCCATAGGTACCAAATCCCTTTTCTGATGAAAGAGAAGTCTAGTGGGTTGGGTTATGATTAGAGTGACTCCCCAGATACTGGTGCATGTGTAAGAGTGTTTCCCAAAGCAATTGAGTAGGTGGACTGAGTGGGAAAGATCAATCCACAGTGTTGACAGGCTCCTCCCTCAATGTCAGCTATATATGCCATTTTCTTTCCTCTCTGTGGCAAACACCCTAGAGAAACAGATTAAAGGAGGGAAACCTTTATTTTGATTCATGATTTCAGTCCATACTTACATGGTTCTATTGATTTTAGGCTCCTAGAAATGAAGGAAAACCATGGTAGGTCGTATACAGGAAATTCATTTATTGAATGTAATCTAAGAATTAGAGAGGACCACAAAAATTGGCCACAGTAAAAAACACCATTCTTAGGTGTGATTTTAGTATCCTATTTCCTCCAGCTAAGGTATAGCTTAAACAGTTTCATTGTCTCCAACTATTAGTACTCTTTATTGACCAGAATGTTATACTCCATGAGATCAGAACCCCAATGATTCTGAAATGCCTCCACAGACACATTCAAAGCTGCGTTTGACTAGCAACCTGTGAAAATATTAATCCAAACAAGTTGACTGGTAATTAATCAGCATATGGGCCTAGATAGAGCAGAAGGAACAAATGCAGGGAAAAGTAGACGCTTGCTCATTTAGAGGCAGAGTATCCTCATTTCTAGTCTTGGAAACCAGAGATCCATGTTTCATGGCCTTCAAACCCAGGTTTTGTACATAATCTCAAGTCTTTGGCTTTAGACTCAAGAGTTTGTTAGTTCTGAAGCTGTTGGACTTGTGCTAAGCCTTGATACTGGCTTGCTTAATTTTCAGATAGCCTATTCTAATTCACCATGATTTTTTTTTAAAAAAGTATTTCCTTCTTGTAGCCCCAAGTGAAACAACTACCAAAACTATGAGAAGTAAAACTGAAGGCAGGGAGGTTGTGTTCATTTACAATAAATAAAAGCATCTATGAAGTCATAACCAAAAGGGAAGACAAAAGAAAAAACATAAATTAAGGACTTAAACAAAGCTAATAAGAGAGAGGAGAATGGAAGTTTTCATGAAAAGTAAATCCCCATGTCTTAATTCTGAGCATCTCTTCTCTTCAGGAATGAGAAACCAAAGAGGAATAGAGGGAATGAACATGGGAGAGCCTGGAGATAGTTTGAGATGACAGAGATCAAAGCTAAGTATTCCTGGGTCATTAACTCTGGAATTGAAGAGGGTAGTGTGGGTTAGAGATAAAGGCCTTGAGGGTCAGAGTCACCAAAGGTTTGTGGGTTGGTGCTGATGACTTCCTTTCCCAACTTACTGTTTTCCATTAACATAAAATACATGTAGTCTAGGTATACCTTCTTCTCAAAGGATCCATGCTTCTGCAAATGGTGAAATGTAAGAACTAAGACTTGGCTGTCTCTTAACTTCATTTGCCTTCTTATAGAAATGTTACAAAATGTGGTCATGCATAAAGAAATTGTGTTAAGTCTATAGATCAATTTATGGATATTTTACCTCTAAGTGCTGATACTTGAACCCTGTAAACACAGTGATTGTTCAAGTTTTTCTTTGATTTGGTGAATTAGGTAAGCCTTTCAGTGTGGTAATGATGATGATAATGCTATTGTCTTGTTCCTGAATTTTTAAGAACAAGACACTAATTTTCCGTTATGGATAAACATATTTTTCTTTTTTTTTTATTTTTTTTTTTTTGGTTTTTCGAGACAGGGTTTCTCTGTGTAGCTTTGCGCCTTTCCTGGGACTCACTTGGTAGCCCAGGCTGGCCTCGAACTCACAGAGATCCGCCGGCCTCTGCCTCCCGAGTGCTGGGATTAAAGGCGTGCGCCACCACCGCCCGGCAAACATATTTTTCTTTACTTTTTATTTTTCTGTTCCTTGTGCTCTTCCTCTTCCATTTCCTTTATATTATATATAACTTTTAAATTACTTGTAGCTTTTGAGTCTAAATTAGTGAAGAATTCCGATATATGTTAAGCTAATAGTTTTCAAATTTTTCAGAATTTAGCTTATTCTTTTAGAATTCTGTGATTTAATCAAAAAGTCATCTAGTTCTTAATTTTTGTTTGCTAGAAAAAATTAATCTACAAGTTTAGTTTCATTAAGAAAGGGCCAAGAGGCCGGGCGGTGGTGGCGCACGCCTTTAATCCCAGCACTCGGGAGGCAGAGCCAGGCGGATCTCTGTGAGTTCGAGGCCAGTCTGGGCTACCAAGTGAGTTCCAGGAGAGGCGCAAAGCTACACAGAGAAACCCTGTCTCGAAAAAACCAAAAAAAAAAAAAAAAAAAGAAAGGGCCAAGAACCAACTCCTACAAGCTCTCCTCTGACCTCCACATAGTTATTCTCAGACCTGCACACTGTATCTTTTTAGAGTAGTTTCCCTCTTACCTTTACACTTTTGCTGGCATGCATGGACATACATTGTGCACACACACCACACAACACATAAACACATACACAAACACACACAGTTAATTAATTGTTTAATATAAAATGAGGACTATTCAGATACCTTGTGGTTTTTGACTAGTTGTATTAATGGCTGCTTTCAAGTAATATATTTAACTCATAAACAAGATATTACCATTAACTTTTCTTGTTTCATCATTACCTTTAATGTCAACAAAAACAGCCCCTTGTTCATCCCTCCAAATGAAAACTTTAGGTCATTTTCCCCTTCATTTTTATTGAAGTTGTATTGTTTTTATGGAACTTTCTAAATAAAAAGTCTGGTTGCTTTGAAATCCAGTGTTCTTTTGCTTTACATTTTCATTAATTACTTCTTTTATGTTTAAAATTAGTTTCTACAAAACTGACCAGATGTCCCACAAAGTAATTGTATCACTTTTACATTCTTACTAGCAGTGACTGAGGACAGCCAGCTTTTTATATCCATGCCAACATTTTGTACTGTCAGTGATCTGGAAATCGGTCATTCTAATAGGTACATAACTATACCTCATTGTTTCACTTTGCATTTTTCTGATAACATATGCTGTGGACTTGTGGCCTTTCTTATGCTTGCATGCCATCTGTGTAGTCTCTTTGGTGATGCATCTGTTAAGGTTGTTGGTTCATTACTTTAATTGGTTCATTTTCTACTGCTAAATTTTAAAAGTTCTTGTATATTGTTGAAAATTACACTTTATACAATATATTTAACATATTCTTGTAAATATTTTCTGTGGCAATATTACTTTGCTTCTTAAAGTTTGCTCCTCAGGACCATCCTACTTGTGACATCATCATTTATTTTTATGAATTAATTGAAAGAGTTGTTTCTTTTTACGTGAAACAATTCATACCAATTTACTTTTATCACACTGTTTCATAGATTAAAAAGTTGATAATATTTGTATTAGTTGCAACATTCTTACATGAATTTTAATTATGAAATTACTTTTCTAAATTGATGTTCTAATGCAAACTTGAGCAAAACAAATAGTAACTTTTGGTTCCTATAAAAGATTTCACATAAACGCACTCTGATTGCTTGAAATGAGAATGGCTAGGTCAGTAGACTTTGTTACTAGAACTGTTTAGGAAGGATTAGTAGGTGTGGCCTTGTTGGAAAAGGTGTGTCACTAGCGTTAGGCTTTGAGGTTTCACAAGCCATGCAATTCCAGTTAGTTTTCTCTGCCTCCTACTTTACATAAGGATGTAAGTTGGCAGCCACTGATGTAGTATCATGCTAGCCTGCATACTGCCATGCTTCCTCCCATGAAGATCATGAACTCACCCTCTGAAACTGTACATCCAATAAAGTAGTCCAATAAACTATTTCTTCTCTAAGTTTTCTTGGTTATGATGACTCACCACATCTATGGAAAAGTAATTGAGACATGTATCTACTCAATACATATATAATCTGTATGTAAATATGTAGACATAGTTATGAATGGTTTTATTAAATAAGAAACACAGAGCCAAATGCAGAGTTAAAAGCACAGAGATCAGAGAGCAGTAGCCAAAAGCTGAGACCACCTTCTTACCCCTCGGTTCTGCTGCTGTCCTTCCCCTGAAAAAGAGACCTATTTCCTGTGTGTCTGTCTTTTTATTGACTTTCTGTTCCACCTTCTCATTGGTTGTAAACCCAACCACATGACCTCCTCGTCACTGCCTGTCTATACAGACCTCCAGGTCTCTATGGTTGCTATTGAGATTAAAGATGTGTGTCTCCATGCTGGCTGTATTCTTGAACACACAGAGATGTGCCTGTCATGTGATTGGGATTAAGGGTATGTGCTACCACTGCTAGACTTCTGCTACATGGCTTGCTATGAGCTCTGACCCCCAGGCAACTTTATTTATTAACATACAAATAAAATCACATTTCAGGACAAATAAAATATCACCATATAAACAGAGCAACATAAAATAGAAAAGTGACTCTTTTTTTCTTACACAATATATTTATTGATTATTTGGGAATTTCATGCAGTACACCCTGATCACACTCCTTTCACATCCACTTTTCCTCTCTTTGCCCTCCCTATAAAAAATAAAAAAGCCCCACCTTATCCAGTTTGTGTTGCCTATATACTCATTGGAGCATGTTCAAACTCCTAGAAGCCAGCCCCTTAAAGATAACTGAGTCCTTCTCTATCACCACCTTCCATCTCCATGACTCCACCCCTGCCAAAAGCAATCAGCTACAAAGATCTTCGCTTCATATTCTTTATCATAATTTTAAGGACTCTCTTTAATGGCTTCGTGACTGGCCTGACATGCTCCCCCTTCCTCTGCCAATACCTGTAGTAGTTGCTGTGCCTCTAGTTCACCTATAGTTCAACTGCTCTCTGTCACACATGTCATCTTTTTTATTAATTATTTATTATTCTCCCATATATTGCATCCCAACCACAGGTTCTCCTCCCCTCTCTCTTCTCAGTCCCCCCTCCCACCTTCTCTCTCTCTCTCAGATCTACTCCTCCTCTGTTGCCCTTTAGAAAAGAGCATGCCTCCAGAGATGCCAACAAAACTGGGCGAGGCACATACTTTCATATCAAGAATGGATGAGGCAACCCATCAAGACTGGATGAGGAAAAGGGTCCCTAAAACAGCTAAAAGCATCAGAGACAGCTCCTGTTCCTACTGTTAGTAGTCCCACAAGAATGCCAAGCTACACAATTATAACATATATGCAGGGGATCTAGGTCAAACCCATGCAGGTTCCCTGATGGTTGCTCCAGTCTCTTGGAGCCCTGATGAGCCCTGGTTAGTTGATTCTGTGGGCCGTATTCTTGTGGTGCTCTTGACCCCTCAGAATTCCACAGGCTCTGCCTAGTGTTTGGCTGTGGGTCCCTGCATCTGCTCCTATCAGTTTTGAGATGAAACCTTTTTGATAATGACTCTGCTAGCTTCTGGTCTCCATGAAACCACATTTAAAAAGCATCTTCCCTTGCTGCCTGACCCCCCCCCCCACCTTTTTTCAGTTGTTCCTGAGATGCTGTATGCTCTGCAGGATCATCCTCTGTGAGTCTCTCGGGCTCCTCCGAGCTCTCCACAGCCACTCGGGTGCCAGCAGCCAGCACTATGAACAGTGCTATATATCGTTACTCTTTAGTGGATTTCTTAACAACACAGGATTGTCTAAATAATGAAAAAATTCCAAACCAATTATTTAGTTATGCCTACTGTGAAAAAAAATCAACTGAGAATTTTGAACGTTCAACTTAGGAAGAAAATATGCCCTCCCCTTTTCAGATTGTGGAATCTTTTTAAAACGGCATAGTGATTAAATAGTCAGGGGGTAGGCCTAATGAACCGTGCAAACGCAGACTTAAAACTCGGATTTAAAATCAGACTTTTAAATGGTTGTTCCATCCAGTTTTGTCTTCTACTGTCTCCGATTTCTCGTACATCAGAGCTTGACTATTCTGAAGTTTCATCATTCTCTTGATTAATTTATTTATGGTCATAAAGAGACCAAATCCACAAAACAGTCAGTGAACACAGTAGCTTCCACTTATATTTCTTTTTTTTTCATTATATTTCTTTTTTTTTTAATTTTTTTTTTTTATTTTGCAATACAATTCAGTTCTGCATATCAGCCACGGATTCCCTTGTTCTCCCCCCTCCTGCCCCCCTCACCTTTCCCCCCAGTCCACCCCCATTCCCACCTCCTCCAGGGCAAAGCCTCCCCTGAGGACTGAGATCAACCTGGTAGACTCAGTCCAGGCAGGTCCAGTCCCCTCCTCCCAGGTCGAGCCAAGCGATCCTGCATAGGCCCCAGGTTTCAAACAGCCAACTCATGCAATGAGCACAGGACCCGGTCCCACTGCCTGGATGCCTCCCAAACAGATCAAGCCAATCAACTGACTCACCCATTCAGAGGGCCTGATCCAGTTGGGGACCCCTCAGCCATTGGTTCATAGTTCATGTGTTTCCATTTGTTTGGCTATTTGTCCCTGTGCTTTATCTAACCTTGGTCTCAACAATTCTCGCTCATATAAACCCTCCTCTTTCTCACTAATTGGACTCCCAGCGCTCCACCCAGGGCCTAGCCATGGATCTCTGCATCCAGATCCCTCAGTCGTTGGATGGGGTTTCTAGCACGACAATTAGGGTGTTTGGCTATCCCATCACCAGAGTAGGTCAATTCGGGCTATCTCTCGATCATTGCCATTCATGAAATGTGACCTCACCAATTTTACTTTGTAAGTTTCTCCTGGATATCCCCATATGGTGATTAATATTTATTGACAACTTGCTGGATGTAGAACTGCTAAAAAAATATACCTCTGGGTGAATCTATTACAGTGTTTCCAAAAAGGGTTTTACTAAGGAGATGCTGAATTTGGGTTTACCCTACCAAAGGCTCAGCTCCTGGACTGAGTGGAACAGAGGAAGCCAACTAAGCAAGCACCAACATTTATTTCTTTCTGTTCCTGACTGTGGACACAGTATGACCAGCCACTTTACACTTCTGCCAACATGCTGTCTCTGCCATGATGGACTACACACTCAACTGTGGTCTGAAATGAAATCTCCTATCATTTGCTCATGTCAGGGACTTTGTCGTGGATTGAGAAAAGTAGCTCATCATAACAAATTCTTGATCTTCCCAATCAAACCTGCTCTCCTAGTAGCATTTGCTGTATCATCCACCAATATCTTCATCTTTGAGTTTGTGGGGTCATCCTTGATTTTTCCTTGGGTCTCCTTATCTTCTCAAAGCCCATAACCATTCCAGCAGGAAATTTTGCAATCTTTGACTCAAAAAAAAAAAAAAATTGCACGCAGAATTTTAATTTCCTTACTACCTTTCTTTTACAAATTTGTTTACATTCATCTTACTTGTATTAGTGTTTTACCTGCATGTATGTATGTTCACCATGTGCAGGCAATATCTGTGGATGTCAGATGAGGATGTCAGTCCCTTGAAACTAGAGGTAGGGATGATTGCGAGCCACCATATGAGTGCTAGCAACCAATCCAGGTCCTCATGAAGAACAACAGGTGCTTTTAATAACCACTAAGCCATCTCCCCAGCCTCTTCCTGCCTCTCTTGCCTCTTCTCTGCGCCATCACTCTTACTTGTCTGGGTTCCTGAGAAGGCCTCCTAAAACAGACTTCTATTTTTGTACTTCTGTCATGATTCTTATGGAACATAGCACGCAGTGCAATGGATATCCATTTCATCATCACTCTCCCTATTTGAAAGTGAAATACTGAAGGGTCTACTGTCATGGTTTGAGTATGTCTAAAGTTCAGGTTGACATGTAATCTCCATTATGTCATGTTCAGAGGTAAGAACAGATGTGGCCCTTAAGAGGTGATTAGGACTCAACACTCACAAAGAGTGAGTAAAATCGTGTGATTTCAGATATATTCTTCTCTACAATAATTTCTCCCACTCCCATTGTTTCTCAATACATGATGTCCTGTGATAACCAGTCTGATGCCTGCAAGGAGGTCCTCGTCAGATTTATTCTTTCCACAGAGACCTGGACTGTGAGCTGAAATAAACACTGTCTTTAACACTTACCAATTCTTTATTAAATTGGTATTAGCAACTAAAAACATACTATGATACTATGATACTGATGAACAAGGTTCTTTCTATATATTATTGTCTTCTATATCAAATTGTTTATTGACCCACTAGATAGTGTGAATGTATTCCTCTCTTACTTTAGAGCTTACATTATTAAGTGCCCTTTTATCCCCATTTCTTACAAGGTTCACAGACACATTCATAGCCTGTGTCCTGTCAATCTCCATAGGGGCTTCTTTAAAGCCTTACTCCTTTATGACTCTTCAAGCACTAAATAAAATTCTTACTTAATTCAGACCCTTAGTTTTCTGCAGTATTCTTTCTTTTTCCTTGTGTTATTTCTTTAAGTTTCACATCAATTTTTATGGGGTTTCTGAGCAAATGTTAAATATCTACATTTTCTAGTCTCCTTGGGTACATTCTGCTTTTCCATTGGCAGAATTCATTACAACTTGTATTTTTTTAATTAAATTAAGTTTAATTTTCCCATAGATTTTTAATTTCTTCAGGAGGATTGCCATTTGAGTGACTCAGTCTGCTGTGTTCTCAGAAAATGGGAGTATAAATTATAAGATGAAAGGACATAATAATCCACATACACACATGCCAGTCATGATTGTGTTAAAAGGAATAAAGTGATGTATGAAAACCACACACTTTCAATCATAACGCTAAAAACAGAGGTTAAAATAGTCAAAAATAATTACTGTTTTCTATAAATTTAAAAGATAGCATATACTTTATTTACAAAATTTCTGTAAAATTTAAAATATCTGTTTCTAACATATAAATTTCCCTTAATATTTGAAATTACACATCTCTTTCTATTTAACATAATTTTTGATATTCTGTCTATTTTTCCATATTTGGCTCCCATTTTCTACCAACGGCTGTGAGATCTGTAACAATTTTCTCTCTGTACAATAATGTTGTTTGCTCCTCCCAACCAATACTTAGGAAAAGGCATCTAAGAAGAATTATTTCTTGCTTCCCAGAGGAAAAAAAGAAAGAAAGAAAAACTTTAAATACACATCTTTTTTTTTCTCTTAGTGGCTAAAAACTTATCTTTTCATACCATCAAGTAATTGTCCACTGATGAGTACAATACTAATGTATAATCAAGTATTAATGAAACTTGAATTAATAAGGGATGACATTTTTTGATGAAATGAAAACAGACCACAAAAATAGGAATACATATCATTGTGTGGTGCTTTCTATCAAAACATGTGAGGCTTTCTAGAAATATGAAAGAGCAACGGTCAAGTTGTAGAGTATAGAAACAACAAGTTATGTTGGAATGAGAATGAAAGGAAGAGAAAATATGACATGAGAAGAAGAGAAATAGTTTTAGGAATGGATTTTTAAAATGAACCAATTCTTGATGACCACAGAATCTATTATTCTACCACAAATATGTAGTTTGCAAAAAGTGTGAGTATTTGTGCACATGTATTTGTAAATTTGAAAGTGTATCTTTGTGTGCACATATGCACACATTAAAACATAAGAGAGCTAGTCATGGTTAGGATTTCTATTGCTGTGAAGAGACTCCATGACCATGACAACTCTTATAACGGAAAAAAAACTTTTAATTTGGGTAGATTACATTTTCAGAGATTTAGTCCATTATCATCATGGTGCAACATGGTATGTGCAAGAAGACATGATGCTGGAGAAAAAGCTGGGAGTAGAGAAGAAGCTACATCTTGATCCCCACAGACAACTGGAAGTGGACTGAAAAACTGGGCAGAATCTTGAGTATAGGAGACCTCAAAGTTTGTTCCTACAGTGACACACTTCCTCCAACAAGGCCACACCTCCCAATAGTGCACTTCCCTGTGAACTTATAGACCCAATTGCATTTAAACTACTACAGATGTCCCTCTGTTGAGAGAATATTGTAGTTGTCCAATTTTATTATGTGTGATATTTAGAAATGTATGTTATAATTGAGACAATTTTCTCTAAAACTGCTACAGTATCCATTATATATTGTTTATATATATGTGTGTGTGTGTGTGTGTGTGTGTGTGTGTGTGTGTGTGTGTGTATAATTATTGTGATCTCGCTATTGGTATTAAGAAAAAGAAAATTTGTTTTAGTTTATTAGGACTTTCAGCAGAAATTCCTATCTCTGAGTTGTAACCCTTCTTCTATAAAGACTCTACAGAATACACAGAGAGAATGAATTTGTAGACTCTGTGTAAACATTGTTACCCCATATGGTATTGTCACAGTATTTACGGTTAGTGTTAAAATGTGACATTAGAGACTGTATTAGTTAGGATTTTATAGCTGTGAAGAGACACCATGACCACAACAACACTTATAAAGGAAAACATTTAATAGGGATTGTCTTAGAGGTTTAAAGATTTAGTCCATTATTGTTAGGGCAGGAAACAAGGTAGCATGCAGGCAGACACAGTGCTAGAGAAGTAGCTGAGAGTTCTATATCTGGATTGACATTCACCAGGAAGAGAACATAACACTAAGCCTGGTTTGAACTTTTGAAACCTCAAAACCCAAAACCCACCCCCTTTGACATAATTCCTCCAACAAGGCCAAGCTTGTAGCTGGAAGTTTTTCTGTATCCCACCTGGCCCACAGTAGCTTATAAAATAATCACTCAGAGGTTTAATAGACTTTGTTTGGTCTATGACTCAGGCTTCTTGCTAACTAGCTCTTTCATCTTAAATTAACCAATTTCTATTCATCTATGTTTTGTCATGTGGCTGTGGCTTACCTGTTTGGTGACATGTTGCTCCTTGGGCAGTGGACTGGCATCTCCCTGACTCAGCCCTCTTCTCCCTGTATCTCTCTAGGATTTCCCACCTGGTTCTTTCCCACCTTACCATAGGCCAGAACAGCTTCTTTATTAACCAATAGTAGCAACACATATTCACAGAAAGACCATTCCACAGCACTTCCACTTTTCTGTCTAATCAAAAAGGATGGTTTTAACTTTAACATAGTAAAATTATATATAACAAAACAGTTATCAAGCAAGACTTACAGTTACAATATCTAGTATATTTATATTCTATCATCTATTCTATTTTGTGAATCTAAAGATTTATATTTAACTTATCTTTTATCATGATAATGCAAAATTATAATTATAACTATCTAGTCTTCAACTCCATCAAAGACCCCAGAAGGATATAATATTAGCTGAGTAAATATGAAGTGTGTTGTAAGCAACTTCCAAAATTCTAGGGATGACAGGGACATCTGGCTGCCTAGATAGTCACCCCAAGTTCTTCTGTAATGTAGGGGCATCTATCTTCAGCCTACAGGCCTAGATTCTCTGGCACACTTCCAGTGAAGGAGGAAATTTGAAGGACTGTTCTGCCTAATGGCAAATTTCATCCGTCACTTTTCTCTGTGTTCTGCAGAATGTCTGGCAATCTCTTCTATGAAGCAGGAACCTGGAGGACCATCTCACCTTGTTTTGGCAGAGTTCAGTGGTGACTTTCCTATGAGTTCTGTATGTCCAATTTATATAGCATACTGTCAAGCAGTCCAGGTAAGAGCAGTTTCTTGCACAGATGGCCAGTTTTGCCAAGAAGAAGATAAACTCCATATGGAGTGTCTTCGATGACCATCTTCCTCTTTGAAGTAAATTTGGTGCTGCCAGAAGCAGACAGGTCTCACTGTCGAGAAAAGTCTGTATTCTTAAAATATTTTAAATGCCATATTCTGTAGGTCTTTGAAGTGCTTGAAGATTATCTATTCATCTGCACTATATCTTTGCATATATAGAAAACCTAATTAACATGACTATAAGTTAACTATTATAGATGATTAATTTGTATTTTTAACTCTACATTACAATTTTTAAATGAGCTGCATAAACATAATACCTTAAACAAGAATAGAAATATATATATATATATATATCATAACAAAATTAACTTTAAATTTGTATCAATAAACCAAAATCATACTAATATAAAATATGTAAGATTAATAGTTGATTTTTGGATTAAAGTAGATTCAATAATCTATGCTTTTATCCTATCATTTCTATATCCCCTTTTCTTTTTAGAATGAGATCCCTGAGTCTTCATTCAGCTTTTTTTCTGACCATTATCTATAATAATTTATAACCAACAACCCTAAACAAATGACAAATATCCATAATTTATTTTTAGGAATGTAGGTATAGTTATATAGCCTACTTCCTGTTGTTTGGGGGTACTTGCAATCTTATGGGGACGCAAAGGAAAATTAAGATTATGTTCAAGTCCTGATTGGAGTAGTCTGTGAGGCTGGATCATCTCAGCCAGAGCCTTGAAGCCTTTCTGGATGCAGAACTCAGAAGAAACTGCATCAGAGTTGCAATGAAATATTGGATCATCTGAGCCATCCGTTCCCATTGGAGATTTTTCAAAGGGTCTTGCTAGATCAAACCATATTAACCTGGAAGCAATCCACAGGATCTCATCTTCTGTGGAAACAAAAGCAGAACCTCTTTTCCAAAGCAACATAGCCTTAGACCCAAATTTTGAAGTCAAAATATCTTTGAAATATATATGTTGGTTTAACTTATCAGCCTTTATAATCAAACATCTCTCTACAGTTAGCTCATTAACAATTAAAAAAATTCAAAGAAAACACAATAACATACATAACCCAAACTCTCTGTGTATTTTCCATCCTTATGTGGCTTAACTTTTATATTACTTCTACTGTATCTTTAAAGACTTTATTTTTTAAACTATCTATTTCTTTATATAATTGCCTATATTCCTGTTCCTCTCTCTTTCAATACTACGTATATTTTTTAGATACACTGTAAACTGTTTAGAGGTGTTTTTTTTAATCTAAATCTGTTTTATTGTGATTTTGTAATCCTTTTTTGACCAGGATAGTTTATATTCACTTATTTTATTTTTAAAAATTTTTTATTAAGAAATTTTTATTCATTTTACACACTAACCACAGATCCCCTTTCTTCTCTCCTTCTGTTCCCCACCCTCTGCCTTCCTCCTCAATCCAACCCCCATTCCCTCCTCTGAAAAGGTAAGTCCTCCCATGGAAAGTCAGCAAAGTCTGACATATTATGTTGAGGTAGGTCCAAGACCCTCCCCCTGCACCAAGGCTATACAAGGTGTCCCACCATAGGTAATGGGCTCTAAAAGCCAGATCATTCATGAGAGTTTTTAAACTGTTAAGCTATGCTGCTAGGACAAAGCTCCATCTAGTTCAGCTTCCCAACATGGCAGAGGTACATTCACTGCCAACTCTGAGAGCTTTGCTCACTGCCCAAACTAGGAACCTGCTGGGAAGCAGAGGTTCATGCTGCTACCAAGCAGCTTACAGCACATTGCCCACAAACCTCATTTAAGTTCTCAGTAGTAGGACCTCTTGAAAGAGCCCTCTATACAACCAGCACGAACCAGGAAACTGTCTCTTAAAGGAGTCGTGTATTTGTATCAAACACAGCCTATCTGAAAAAATGTGGTTACCAAGAAGCTGCACTTGACTCCCATTTTTGTGGGTCTAGAATCTCTCCTTTTTTTTTTTCAAAGATTTTTTTAGGTTTTATGTGGCAAAACATAGATTAATAGAAATGGATTAATTTAAGATGAAAGAGCTAGCTAGCAAGAAGCTGGAACCATAGACCAAACAGTTTGTAATTAATATTAAGCCTCTGAGTGATTATTTTATAAGGAACTGTGGGCCAGACAGGACACAGGAAAACTTCTGGCTACATTTTCACCCAACATGGGGCATGAACACACCACCCTGAAATTCAGACTCTTATGCTCTACTGACTGAGCTAGCGGGGCCATATATATATATATATATTAAAAACTCTTTGACCTATGGCTCAGGCTTTTCATTAACTAGTTCTTACAACTTAATTCAATGCATTTATATCAATCTATGTTTTGCCATGTGGCTTCATGGTGTTACCTGTATTTTGTTGTATCTTGCTCCCCTGGTCAGTGCTCAATGTCTCCTCTCACTGTGCCTTCCTTCTGCCAATATCTTTGCTTGGATTTCCAAATTTGCTCTATTCCCCCTTGTAATAGGCCATAGCAGCTTCTTTACTAACCGATGGCAGCAACACATATTCACAGCATACAAAAAGACCATCCCACAGTACATGCTTACTCCAACAAGGCTACACCTACTATAATACTACCCTCTTTGAGTATACAGGGGCCATTTTCATTCAAACAATCACATTTTACTCCCCCATAGGTTTATAACCATATAATAATGCAAAATGCATGTAGTCCAACTTCAAAAGTCCTCATAGTCTTTAACCATCTCAAACCTGTTTAAAAGTCCAAATCTCCTAGGAGACTCATGGGAATATCTTAACTATAATACCTTGTAAATAAAAAAGCAGATCACATACTTCCAACATACAGTGGCATAGACTATTCATTATAGTCCTAAAGGGAAGAAGGAAGCATAGTGAGGAAATACCCGACCAAAACAAGACCAAAAAACAGCTGGGCAAATTCCAAATTCTGCATCTCCATGGCTGATGTCAAAACATTCTTCAGATCTCCAACTCCTTTCAGCTTTGTTGACTTCAACATACTTCTTTCTCTTGGGCTGTTTCCACACTCACACTCTTCAGCTTTCCTAGACAGATATCTCATGACTCTGCCATCTCCAATATCTTGAGGTCTCCAACATAATCTAGACTTCACCTTCACAGCTTGAAGCAATGGCCTCTCTAATCCCCCATGCAATGTGCCTGGCCTTAGAGGCTTTCGCTTAGTCTTGGAAGGAGATTCTGTAACCTCTTTGTTGTTATCCTTTGACTCTAAAGCAAGAACCATGTGGCTGAAGCTGCCAAGTTCTTCTGCTTACTGGAGCTGAACATGGGTTCTTCATTCAAATACATTTTCAACAGCTTTTTTTTTTATAGTTTCCTTCACTAACACAATCTATAGACCAGGCAAAACTTGAACTCAGAGATCTGCCTGGCTTTGTCTCCAGAGTGCTGGGATTAAGGGCATGCCACTACACCTGGCCCTAAACTTTTCTTTAATTCCTTTTCACAAACTGGAAGCTTAGATGTGGGGAATCCTGCCCTTAGGTCACCACTCTCTTTATTCAATTTAAACATTGGGTTTTTCCTTAATCAGTTTATCTCCTTGAACAGAGGATTTAGTTCTATTCTACTTCCTAGTGCCCAATTTCCCCTCAAACTGCATTTGTAGTTTTCCTTCCTCAACTTGCTCCTTTTTCATTATAAAACTGCATAAGAATGAACACTAATAACCACAGGACAGAGTCAATACTAGGCTGTTTTGAGATTTCTTCTGTCAAAGTACCTAATCCAAAACACTTCAGCTTAGCCTCTCAGGCAGATTTTTTAGACAAGAGCAAAAAGCAGCCACATTCTTAGCCAAAATATCACAGGAATGGTCACCAGGCCACATACACATATTCTCCTTTTAAGCCTCATGAGCAAAGCTCCAACAGTTCAGATCATCTTCAGCAATACTCTCTTCCATGCTCCTACTAGTATAGCTCATTATGCCCCATCAACTAAAGCATTCAACTGCTTTTCCAATCCAAAGTCCCAAAGTCCACATCCTCCAAACAAAAACATGGACAGGCCTATCACAACAATACCCCACCCAGTCCCTAATACCAACTTCTGTCTTCCAGTTTTATTGCTGTGAATAGACACCAATAGAGGCCGCAGCAACTCTTACAAAGGAAAACACTTAATCGGGGCTGGCTTACAGGCTCAGAGGTTTAGACCATTATTGTCATGGCAGGAAGCATGGATGCATAAAGGCAGACATGGTACTGGAGAAGCAGTTGAAAATTCTAAATCTGTGTTGATAGGCAGCAGAGAGAGTGACACTGGGCCTAACTTGAATGTCTGAAATCTCAAAGCCCATCCCATCTAGCTCACTTCCTCCAACAAAGTCACTCCTACTCCAACAAAGCCACACCTCTAAATTTGCAACTCAATATTAGTCTATGGAGATCATTTTAAGCCAAACCACCATAGAGACCTTAAATATAATGTAAAGTTTGGGACTAGTAAAAATTGAAATTTAGTAAGAGGAGATTAAAAATATATGTAAAAGTACTATGATGGTATTTTTAAAAAATGAATACCTGGGAGTTTGCCTTCTGATTACAATAAAAGCAAATACATGTAATGAACAAGAACTAGGTCTCACATCTCATCTCAGGTACTAGTCAGTGAATGGCAAAGACATTCCCTGCTTTCCAAAACACTTCTCAAAAGTCTCTTGCCTCAAAATCCAGCTGATTAAGTGTGGATGTATAACCAGTGAATTCTAATTCAGTGCATTCCTCTTTCTTTTTTTTTTTTTTTTTTTTTTTTTGGTTTTTTCGAGACAGGGTTTCTCTGTGTAGCTTTGCGCCTTTCCCGGAACTCACTTGGTAGCCCAGGCTGGCCTCGAACTCACAGAGATCCGCCTGGCTCTGCCTCCCAAGTGCTGGGATTAAAGGCGTGCGCCACCACCGCCCGGCACATTCCTCTTTCTTACATTTGCCCTTGCTAGTATTTTGGTAGTAAAGCTAATTACATAACTCTGATTCTCATATTCCACCTTTCTGTCTTTCTCTGATTGTCTCTCTCTTTCTCCTTTCTCTCTTTATCTCATCTCTCTCTCTTCCGTGTGTGTGTGTGTGTGTGTGTGTGTGTGTGTGTGTGTGTGTGTATGTGTGTGTGTGCATATGTGTGACAGAGACAGAAGCAGAGAACAAGACAAAGAGAAAACTGCATAGAATTGTCACTCGTACAACCACAGTTCTCCTATGTTTATGCACAATCATGTGTATTTACATAAAGGGAAACAGAAGTCACAGCTGAGGAAAGTGGTGTGACTCATACTCCATTATACTCATGAAGAAGCATTCAGCATGGTCCATAACGTCAACTAGATTTAGAGAGCTGGAGTTCAAATGCAACCTCTTCATCTCTGTTTCGATTGCTTATTAATACATGATTTTGTAACCGTATTTCATATTTCAGTGGCTAATTGTTCTCTCTTTAGCAAAAGAATGCTATCATTTCTATCCTATCTACTTACTAGTAGTAACAACTTATATCTATCCACATTGCAGGTTTCTTTGCAAACAGGAAAAGATTGAAATCTAATAATCTTTAATTTCAATGACACATAGGGAAACCATATAAAATTTAAAAAGTTAAGAGTTTGGAAAAAGAGTTAACCTTTTTCAGCATGATAGTCTCAGTATGTAGGAGGCTGAGATAGATTATTTCTTCTGGTTCTGCTGTTTTACAAGTAATTTTTAGCCTACAAGTAAAATGAAATACTATTAGTAAGAGTTGATACCTGTAGTAAAGTAGAATTTGCTTGACATGATATTGCACATGTGAACTCCATGTGAGCTGAGAATGAGTGCCTAAGGCCTGCACAAGATAAAACCAGCCAGAGTACATGAATGGGTAAGCATGCACAAAGTCTCTGTTCTGGGGAGTTACAAGGAATAATGGATGCTGTGGGACAAAGATCACTTTTCTTGAAGAGTGCAGCTGCTCAGAGTTACCCATGCTACAATAGCTGGATATCACACCCTGCATATCTGGGCAATGGACTCAGTGGGAGTGGGTATTAAACTGATAGAGAGGGGGGGGGAATTTGAGAGGCAAATGTGAAATGTGCATGGGTTAGAACTGGAAGAGGGCCGGGCGGTGGTGGCGCATGCCTTTAATCCCAGCACTTGGGAGGCAGAGCCAGGTGGATCTTTGTGAGTTCGAGGCCAGCCTGGTCTACAGAGCGAGATCCAGGAAAGGCGCAAAGCTACACAGAGAAACCCTGTCTCGAAAAACCGAAAAAAAAAAAAAAAAAGAACTGGAAGAGAAGAAATGTGGTATAGATTAGATCCATACACATTATATGCATTCATGAATATTAAATAAAATATCCTTTAAAAAATTACAAAAGAAAAATAGACATTCCAAATCTATTATTCAATAAAAGTAAACACTAACAGAAAGCAATAAAGGGGAAAAACATACAAACAGGCAGGCACATCTGTTCCAGAATCATGCATACTTTTAAAACTCTCACTTTACTTTTTTGCAACAGTAATGAATGCTGTAGTATTATATTAAGTTGTAAAACTTGAAAGAAAATATAGAGTTTATTGATGTCTTTGGTAGACATAGACATGTTACTTTCATAACTTGCATGTTAAGCAAGTCCTGAGGCATGCCTCATGATGGCCCAAATCTTTCATCAATAATTGAGAAGAAGTAGGTTAATATTTTCCTAAAATAATTCTTGGTTCTTTTCCTCCCAACAACACACTGGCAACGATTAATCAATGAATTTTGCATTCCCTTTTATTAGCAATAGTTAAGAATTCATTTCCAATTTGTCTATAAGATGAGTGTTATTGCCCTTAAGCTATGCCTCTGGCTTCTGCTTTTAATGTTATCTTAAAATACAATCTTCACAATACTTTTCATGTCCTTAGAAAATATTTTAGCTATCCTTTTATTAAAATTAATGAGTCAAAATTATGCATGCACATATATATAATTTTAAATGTGAATCATTGCTGAATAATATCTAATATATAATCATCATAAGATTTTGATTAACATTTATAAAAATAAATTACTTCTATGTATCTAAAATAAATTGATAATACATAAATTTATACTATCTTCTATCTTTTTTTATTAAGCAGTTTTCACATCTCCTCTATAGCACTTTCTATACTTTTTCATTAAGGTGCTCAGGAAAAATTGCTGAAATTATTTGTACCAGGATTGAACTATAGGAGACAACTACATGTCATTAGGCATGAAAAGTTTAATTCATTTGCTACATCTTTAGGATTTCTAAGAAAATAAAATGTGATATTGTGTTCCATAATATATCGTGCACCTTAATAAACTTATCTGGAGTCAGAGTACAGAACAGCCACTAGATACAGAGGCCAGAAAATGGTGGCGCACACACCTTTAATCCTAGTATTCTGAAGGCAGACAGAGATCCATCCAGATTTCTGTGAGTTTAATGTCACACTGGAAACAGCCAGGCATGGTGACACATGCCTTTAATCCCAGGAAGTGATAGCAGAAAGCAGAAAGCTATATAAGGTGTGAATACTGGAACTAGAGCTGGTTAAGCTTTTAGGCTTTTAGCAGCAGTTCAGCTGAGATCCATTCGGATGAGGATACAGAGGCTTCCAGTCTGAGGAAACAGGATCAGCTGAGGAAGTAGCAAGGTGAGGTGGCTGTGGCTTGTTCTGTTTCTCTGATCATTCAGCATTTACCCCAATACCTGGCACCAGATTTGTTTTTATTAATAAGACCTTTTAAGATTCATGCCATAATAAAATAGAAAATCAATTAGTGAGACATTAGTATATAAGCATATGAACACAAAATTTAAACCTGTTAACATGATTTTATTCTTGAAATTGATATCTTCAATGCCAATCCAAAGTTTTATAAGACTAATACCTTCAGATTCTTACAGAACTGTAATGTAATGAGTTTTAATGTTGTGACTGAAGAAGCTGCAAATAAAATCTCTGTACAGACAGACAGGATGTGATAGAGCTGGGCAGAAAGAGGAAGTGATGTAGCTGGGTGGAGAGAGGAAGTACGATGGCAGGACACAGAAAGATATATAAGGTGTGAACATACAGGAAGTAGCTCTCACTTGGGCTGAGGATTTCCTAGTGGTAATAACTTTTGGCTGGCTTATTCTAGTCCTCTGATCTCTCAACTTTCACCCCAATATCTGGCTCTGGGTTTTGTTATTTTTAATTAATAAGACCATTTAGCAATTTGTGTTACATCCAATTCATGTTACAGGCTATCTTGTTAGGGTTTGAATTTGAATTTGCATCTTCTTTATGGATAATGCTGTTGAGCTTTTGATTTCATCTTTTCTTTAGGAAGCATCTATTTAGGACATTTGTCCTTTTTGTGTTACTTTTTGGTTGTTATTTGAATTCCTTACACAGTGTGGATTTACCTCCATCAGATAAATAATTGGCAAATGTTTTCTCAACTGTGCGGCATGCTTCTATTCTTTTGTTTCTTTTGGTTTGTAAAAGCTTGTTTGCTTGATATAATAGCACTTTCCACTTTTTAAAAAAATTCCTTTGCGTGTGCTTTTAGAATCATACACAGAAGATCATTGCCTCTACCAATGTCTTGAAGTGTTTACCATCTATAATATTCATGCAGTTTTGGAGGCTCAAGTTTTTCACTGAAGTCTTTGATTGACTTGGACTTTAGATTTTTAAATTATTGTTATTTTAGACAAATGCCAACAAAATAATGGTTTTCCAAGTACTTCTGGGCATGGGGCCTTCCCTGAAATGTGGGTGACACTCTATCAGGGAAAACCGATTTTCATTTTTTTCAGCAGACATCAATTGCAAACATCTCATTTAAACTGAGTTCATGTTTTGTTTTTGTGGGGTGCTTTTTGAAGTGTGTGGGCTTTTTGTTTCATTTTGATATTTTTTATATTATTTTTTTGGTTGCTTGTTTGACTTTCATTTTTTCTTTTTGGTGAGAAAGAGAGAATCAGAGATAGAGAGAAAGAGGAAACCATGGAGTTATGAAGGAGGTTGGACCTGTGAGGAGTTGGGGGAGAAGACAATATGAACAAACTATATAGTATTAAAATTTTAATTAGAAAAAGGATAGTCAATAGTACTGGAGAATCTAGCTTTCTGTGGTTAAACAAAATAAATGAACTTTGATGATAACCTTGCAAAATGTTCAAAAAATGACTAAAAATTTTGCAGGTCAGAATATAGTTACAATTATTAAAATGCAGGCATTATTTTATTTTTTAATTATTTTTAAAATTAGGTCCTTGAGAATTTTGTATAATTTATGACCATATTTACCTCCTCCTCAAACTCTTTCTAGAAATCTTCTCCCCTTTATTTAATTAAGTGTGTGTGTGTGTGTGTGTGTGTGTGTGTGTGTGTGTGTGTGTGTGTATGCACAGCACATGCATAGAGCTCAGAGGATAAATTGTAAGAGTTTGTTCTCTGTTTCCATCATGAGTCCTGGGGATCCAACTCAGGTTATCATGGTAGAAGCAGAAACCTCTAACTGCTGAGCTATCTCAGCAGCCTGAAGACAATGTTTTTATTATGTTACCTTTATTTTTTGGGTTATAATATAGTTGCATAATTTCTCCCTCCTCTTTCCCATTTTTAAACCTTCCCAGACACCCCACCTTGCTGTCTTTCAAAGTTGTAGTCTATGTTTTTTGTTAATTGTTATTATATGCATTGTGTATAATTTTATGCATATGAAGAGAATATTTTAAAATATAAAAAGAAATAGGTGAAGATGATAATTTTTCCTAGGATAAAATTACAGAATCATAACAGAAATCAATGAGTTGGACTTCATTAAGAATGAAACAGTTTGTATGTGTGTATGCATGTATTTGAGGAGGCGTCCATAGAGCTAGACTTTCAGATGGCTTTTTGAAATTCCTCTTGTGTTAGTTATCCACTACATACTCTGGACTTTTCCTTTCCCATTCTCTATCTCATTTAATCCTTCCTTTAACCTTTTATACCATTGCATTCTATCTGCTACCTTGACACACAAGTGACATTTGTTTTCATGGGCTTAGGCTACTTCACACAGAAAGAATGTATACAGCTTCATCCATTTACCCACGAAATCCTTGATTTCACTTTTCTTAATAGCCGAATAATATTTCATTGTGTAAATATACCACATCCATATACATACACACATATAAAAGTAGTTTAAGCATAGTTACCCTATTAAAAGACAACAATGCTCCTGCTAAATAACACTGGTTAATAAATAAAAAGCCCAGAACTAGAAATGGTTTACTTTTTTTTTTTGGAGTTGTTGGCCAGTGAAATGACACAGACCCCTAGACATTGAACTTGATGCTAAAGCTCCATTGCTGAAGACATTTCATACTTGAGTAATAGAACACGGAGAAACCAAGCTGGTCCTCACTTGTTCGCTTCATCCCTAGTACAGTCTTCCATGGCCTGGCAGCTCTCGTTGAGCTTGGCAACATAGAAGACTCCCTCCCCTAGGGGCGGAGGAAGGCTTCCTGTTCTCTACCTGACATTATGTGGAGACTGTCTCTAGGCTCAGATGCCTGACTTATCTCTCATGTGACCCTTGACACAGTTCCCTGCAAACATTCTTGCCCTGCTACCCATATGATGATTAGATGACATTTTCTAGCTATTTTGATCATACTGTGCTGCTACTAATCCAGCTATGTGGTAGAAGCATGCCACTTAATGCAAATTAGATGATCCTCGAGCTATTTCCCCAATCCTACATATTCCCTATACTCTGGAATATAGCTGAGCTGCCTCACTGAATCTGTTTCCTGAAAGGCTATTTCTACCATGTTTACTGGCTGGACATGGTCCTGCCTGCAGCTTCTGCCCCCTATTCCCCCATGACCCAATGGCCAATGGACCATGGGGAGTTGGGGGAACCACAACAAGAAAAATACAAAAATATTTTAACAGACCATACATAGACTATTTACTACTTGAGTAAATATGAAGGAAATGTAATTAATAGTGACTTTTTAATCCTTAATTGGCAATTATTTAAGGTTCAGAATACAATATATTGGCAATGTTTGGAGGAATGATACTTTTGTATTATGAGCCAGTAAATAGTAATTTGGATAATTTCTCAGGTATGCAATTTGAATGAATAGTAAAATGAATATTTACATATCCCATGAGCCAACAAGTCTATTTTAGATATTTAACCTGGAAAAAATTTTCACATGTGCCTAGCAAATATTAATGTTTAAGTTATAAGCATAATGCCAAGATTTTGAATAAATATCTGTCTTGATATTAAAATGACTTAAATTATAGCACATCTGTATATGTACACACTAGAATATGAAATCATGCATGCATTTTAAAATTGGCTACATAGATTAATCTAAGAAACATTGATTAAAGTAAGAAAACAAACCCTTTTAGAGAAAAGTACTATTTACATAACAAATGTTTTAAGACATTATCTAATGTTTATGGATGTGTATGTGTGTGTGTGTGTGTGTGTGTGTGTGTGTGTGTGTGTGTATTGAAAGTATACTGTAATATGATGTTCATTCATTTTTGGAAATATTGTATCTGGAGAGAGTAAATAATGACATACCAAAAGGAAAGCTGATGCAAAGTTAAAGCATAATGGTGCAGGAAAAAAATCTATTATTTTTAGATTGTTTCTATTAGTTAATGTAAATATAATCAGCACTGCTAACTGCACAACCACCTATCAGCAACATAATCTTCTGATTTTCTCCAATAACATATCCTCATACAGATGAAACTGGGATTCATTGCATGGTTAAAATTTCAAAAATTTCTGTTTTTTAAGGCTTATCTACCTCCTTTGTATATAAATATCATATCTAAATATTATAGTAATATAAGTCATTCCATCTGCTTATTTCAGGCTTTAGTAGTGATTCCATTTTCTCTGATTCTCTGTAAGAATGCAGTGTCTTCTCAATTAACCTTGCAACTTCTAAGAATCTCAAAAAGCTGGAAAGAGGTAATGTTAGCTCTTTTGTTCCTTGATTATAAGACGTTATACCAAAAATGATTTAGAATGACTGTAGAGCTAATTAGGACAAAATTTATGTCACACCTTGTAACTCATATAGAAGCTTTATACAATATATTACATAAAGAAATCAAAAATGGGAAAATGTATATCTATGTGTAAATGAGCATTTTGAAAAATACATATGTAGCATGAATCTTAAAAAGTTCTTATTAATAAAATCAAGCCCGGACCAGGTATTGGGGTGAATTCTGGAAGATCAGAGAGACAGAACAAGCCACAGCTAACCTCACCTGGCCAACTTCTCAGCTGGTCTTGTTTCCTCAGACTGGATGCTTCTGTGTCCTCATCCCAATGGCTCTCAGCTGAACTGCTGCTCGAAAGCCTGAAGCTTAACCATGTAAAAGCTTAACCAGCCAAATGCTTCTTGTTTCTGGTCTTCATGCCTTATATATCTTTCCTTTCTACCATCACTACCTGGGATTAAAGGCTCTATTTCTGGGATTAAAGGTGTGTGTCAGCATACCTGGCTGTTTCCAATGTGGCCTTGAACTCACAGAGATCCAGAGGGATTTCTACCTCTGAAATGCTAGGATTAAAGGTGTGAGTGCCACCATTTTCTAGCCTTTGTATCTAGTGGCGGTTCTGTCTCTGACCCCAGATAAGTTTATTAGGGTGCACAATATTTTGGGAAACACAATACCACCACATGCATACATTGAGTTGTTAACTATGACTAACTGCATGGAAGGACATCAAATGAATGAATGAAGAAATAAATAAGTAACCCATCAACATATGCATATATCCCTCTCTTTATTATTCTCAAACACAGCTTGTTATGATATGTATGTTTATCACTGTTATGGATGTAAAATTCTTTTCTCACTACTATGTATTAATATAATTTTTTATATGTCATAAGTAGAACCTTACTAATTGGTCAGTATCCTATTAAAAATATCAGAACAATAACAACATAAAGGATATCGATTACATTACTGATTTAACGATAAACTGGAGAATGCTACACGGCTGCTACAGTAAAGGTTTAAAATTCCTTAACTACATCATAAATCTAGTCCTTACACCCACAGATTCATGTAGCTATCACCCCTCATCAAAGAAGCTTCTGTCCACAGCAAATGGAAACGATCACAGAAAACTTCACAGGACACAATACAAAAAGATCAATAGAGTGTGGGCAGTCCAGCCTCAGTGGGTATGACTGCTGTACTGCTCCAGCATCTATGGTTCAAAATATGTCATGGAATAGGGGGAACAAGACTCTAAGTGCCAGAATACCAGAAAGCCTTCTGCGTGGCTTCCTCTCTTAGAAAGGGCAGCATAAAAAAGACCTGAACAATGACACTATCAACAGAGATGCTAACACAGAAGGAGGAAGTTTTATGGGTTCCTACCCCTAGATAAAGACTGATAGGCAATTAATGACTGCTGAGAGATGGAGTATTAGCCTCTCCCAGGGATGAGCACCATGACTGGTTATTTAATACAGAGTAGTCAACCTGAAACCATATCCACAAAAACAACAACAACAAAATCAACTGAACAGCTTATATTTATGTATTTATTCAAATGTGTGTGGGGGTAACAATAATAATCAAAGAAAATAAGATATGATTTTGAGATGGGTGGTGACAGGGGAGGGATTGGAGGTAAGAAAGCAGGAGCAGTGATGTAATTATATTTGAATTAAAATTGTAAAAGTAAAACTCAAAATAATATTCCCAATTTTTCTTATAAGACATGCCTAACTATTATATTGGGATTATATATGTATCATATTTGGGATTATATAAATATTAATACAGCCCCATATATATGTATATCTAACATTTTTCACTATTAATGTATTCAAACCCACATTTCAATAGGTATAGATATTCGGTATATACATATGCTACTATATTGTAAAAATATTTATTAAAGGTGACTGCATAAAATGTAAGGTTTGAGTAATATTTATAGTATATTCCATTTCAAAAAAATTAAACAAGCAAAATATATACCAAGATGTGTGTGATTTGAAGAAAGGAGAATAATTAAGTTTTTATTATTTGGTTGAATTGCTTTTTTCACAATACAATAAAAGCATATTGACAATTTAAAAATATTAAGCATAATTTGAGTCTCAGCATTCTGTTTTTTGGAATTCCATATCTGTGATAGATTGAACATAAGTGGAATGAATTAATTCTTTATAAAAGGAATATTGATTGGCTTTCTATTATTGAAAATACTTTCTTTATAAAAAATATCTATCTATCTATCTATCTATCTATCTATCTATCTATCTATCTATCTATCTATTTAACATCCTGGACACAGTTTCCCCTCTGTCCTCTCCTCCCAGTCCCTCCCCACCACGTTCTCTCTCTGCCTCCCCTGCCAAATCCACTCCTCCATTTCTGTGTAGGAAAGGGCAGGTGTCCCATGAATATCAACAAAACATAGCATATCAAGCTGCAGTAAGACTAAGCATCTCCCCATGTATCAGGCTGGGCAAGGCGACCCAGTATGAGGAGTAGGGTCGCAAAAGCCAGTAAACGAGTCAGATACAGCTTCTGCTCCCACTGTTAGGAGTGCCACAAGTGGACCAAGCTACACAGCTGTAGCATATGTGCAGAATGCCTAGGGTCAGTCCCATGCAGGCTTCCTGGTTTTGGTTCAGTCTCTGTGAGCCCCTATGAGCCCAAATTAGTTGACACCAGATCTCTCTTGGAAGGAGAAATAGAAGAGATTTCATGAGTGGACTGAGGGTGCGTGGGGAAGGGAACGTGAGTGATCAGGTAGGGGTATGTAGGGGGGAGATTACTGAAAGAGACTACTGAAAAGGGGGGCATTTGGGGTAAAAAGACACAAGGGAATCTCCCAGGAATCTACAAGGATGACCTAAGCTAATACTCCTAGTAAAAGCAGATATGCAGCCTGAACTGGCCATCTCCTTTGACCAGATTGCCTAGTCCAATTGTCATCAGAGAAGCATCATCCAGGAACTGACAGAAACAGATGCAGACCCACAGGCTAACATTAGGCGGAGTTCGGGGAATCCTGTAGAAGAAGGGGAGAAAGGATTGCAGCAGCTTTCAGTAATATACCCAGTTATATATGGTTATCTGTGCTGAGCCACCAACTCTGTAAATAGTAATACATTGGTAGAAAATTTACAAGAGATTTTTGATAAGGTGGTGAATGAACACTGCTTGTGTAAGAGAGTTTAACAGTGTTTACTTAAATATATGACAAAACTGGAAAAGTACGAAAGATGCTTCGAAGGAAGGAAAAAATTATATGAGTGGCTTATTTAACTCATTCCTTATTGTACTACATCCTCAGTTTACCCATACATGTGAATATGTTCTAGAAGAATTAACCTAATTGAGTTTTTGAGAAAACAAAGAAGTGAAATGCTGATAATTAAAATACATGGGATCCAGTTTTCCATTACTTGAGGTAATATAGTCATGGGGAAGTTTACTGTGTACTAATCTGGCATTCTTGGCACAGAGAGAGCAAGATGACAACCTTTTCTCTAATCATCTCCATTTATATTCATTTTATTTTTGTATTGTTTTAGTTCTTTGTAACTTAAAGTCTTAGGTATGTTGGAGAAAGAGTTATATTGGGTGTATCTTACTTCAGTATGAAAACTGGAATGATCTATGTTAAGTTGACATTTTACTCATCTCTTTGTCACTGATTTAATGATTTCTGTAGCTGCTTAATTCCAAAGTAAAAGCTAGGCATGTTTTAAAATAAAATTTGAACGTTCAAAAGTCTTAGAATAGGAAGCTTGCATCATTTTTGATTTGATTTAAAAATAACTAACAAAACAAACGTATTTTATTTTTACCTTTTAATGTGCTTAATTCAATGATGTGCCATTGGGAATAATGTGTAGTGTGTAAACATTTCAGCTGATGTACACTAATAACAAAATATGTGATAACTATAACAATGATAAGCATAAACATGAAAGCAGATTGTGCTGGGGAATAATGCATATGACATGTGTTTTTATCAATCCAGGAGAATTCATATGCATACCATAACTTATTTTCTCACAAAAGTAGAACACAAGACAATATTTACAGGAAAACTTCAATTTTTTTTCAGACATATAGTAAACAATCTTTTGTTACAGCTCAGGATACTTGGAAGGGAGTGTGAAGGGATTTTTTTAAAGTCTGAGTATTGCTCACATGTGGATATTGGAAACAGCATTTATGACAAACTGTTTAAGTTGTACATTTAGAATATACACCGTTACTTTCTGTTTTCTTACTTGATTGAAATATACATGTAGGTAATAGAAGATATGATGTACATAGATAGATTGGATGGATAGATGGATGGATGGATGGCTAGAGAATGTAATAAGACATCTTATCAACTTTAATGTATTAAAAGATGCCTCAAAAATTGACAAAGCATTTTTGGGGTGTGTCTGTGAGTTTTATTCATGAATAATTAACACTTTGGTCGGTGACCTTAGGGGAGAAAAACAGGCCTGAATGCACATAGCCACTTTTAATGATTAGGGAACCAAATGCTACCAAAGAGCAAAAGCCAGAAGTCCACTCATGCTCCTTATATCAGTTCTTGAGTGAGAGCTTTGTTTGTTGCTCCTCTTGTGTGTAGATACCAGATTACAAGCTTTCAGTCATTCACACATAGCCTAACACAGTGTATTTCCACAAAGTGCTCTCTGCTTCAGACTTGGCATCCATCATTAGTCTTCCTTGTGCTGAGGATTCCTGCTTCTTGGATGGGAAAGCTACTTGTTTTCAGGACTCTCTAGCCTCCAAACGTCATTGTGAAGAATTGCAGGCTCTGGTTGTATAACTCAGTCTAATAAACTAGGAATAAGTATATGTGCATGCTCCATAGTCTGCTCCTCTCTAAACCTTTGGCTAAGATAGATAGATGATATATAGATGATAGATAAACTGAAGGATAAAGAGAGAGGGAGATAGAGAGAATTTGAGTTTCTTTTACTCATTATATTAGCAATAAGCATATGTGAGACACATGGTGAATGAATTGAGAAAAATAAAAATTCTAATTAAGAACATTTCTCAAATCTGGATGAAGACGTGTCCAGCCAGGTACATGAAGGCCTACAGAATACCACACAGACAGGAGAACACAATAAACTCTCTAAGACATATTATAGTTCAAAATCTAAAACAAAACGAGTATTGAAAGCTGCAGAAGAGAAGGCTCAAGTTACTTATAAACATAGGCCCATCATCACAATACCTGATTATTCTAAAGAAATATTTAAAGCCACAAGCCTGAAAAGATAGATTACTAATGCTGAAAGACTACAACCATCACTCCAGACTATTTTACTCAGCAAAATTATCCACTGAAATTGAAGGAAAATAACCACCCCATGATAACAATAGATTAAAAGAATTTATTACCGTTCAGGATAAGGACACCTAAGAAGCCATAGGACATAAACAACCAACATCAGCAAAATGAACCAAAAAGGGCTAATAAGACACTGTAAAATAACCAAAATTGCATGAATTCATACTGATCTTTGAATCCTAACTCTGAATACTAATAGTCTCAATTATACAATAAAAACACAGACTAGCAGATTGTATTTAAAAATAGAATGTGTCATTTGTTGTCTCCAGGAAATTTAACTCAACTGCAAATATAGAATCCATGAGAAGAGTATTCTAAGCAAATAGAATTAAGAAACAAGCAGGCAATGCAACTGTAATATTCAACAAAATAGGCTTAAAATAAAAAACAGACAGGATGAAAGAAGAAATTTCATTCTCATCAACAAAAACTCTATCAGGAGGGCCTTACAATTCTAAAGTGCATATATTGTTTTAGTTGGGGTTTCTATTGTGTGATAAAACACCATGACTAAAATCAGCTTGAGAAGCAACATATTTGTTTCATCTTACAACTTGTGGTCTATTACCCAAGGAAGTCATAAAAAGCACCCAAAGCAGGGGGTTAGAGACAGTGATGCAGAGCTCATTGAGGAGTACTGCTAACTGGCTTGTTCCCCAGGGCTTGCTCAGTCTGCTTTCTTATAGGACGCAAAACCACCAGCCCATATGTGGCACGGTCCACAGTGACCTGGGATCTCCCACATCAACCATCAATCAATAAAATGAATCATAGGCTTGCCCACAGGCCAATTCAGTGGAAGTAATTCTCAATTGTATATTCCCTCTTCACAGATGACACTAGCTTATGTTAAGTTGACATAAAACTAACCAACACACATATATCAAATACAGAAGTAGCCATCTCATAAAACAAAGAGATACATTTTAATAACCACACAATGATATTGGATGACCTTAAAACCCTTTTCTTTTTTTTTCTTTTTTTTTTTTTTTTTGGTCTTGGTTTTGGTTTTTCGAGACAGAGTTTCTCTGTGTAGCTTTATGCCTTTCCTGGAACTCGCTTTGTAGACCAGGCTGTCCTCAAACTCACGGAGATCCGTCTGCCTCTGCCTCCTAAGTGCTGGGATTAAAGGCATGTGCCACTACTGCCCGGCTTAAAGCCCCTTTCTTACCATTATGAATGTCAGACAGAGAAAGACAAAAACAGAGACGGACTTAAATAGCATCATAAATCAAGTGAAGCTCAGGGACATCTACAGTGCATATCCATTATTCTTATCCATGAACTTTATCATAATTAATCATGTATGAGGATACAAAGCAAGTCTAAATAAATATAGGAAAACTGAACTATCCTCTTGTGTTTTATCTAAGCTTATAAGAATAGAGACAGTTATCAACGTCAAGAGAAATTACAGAAATTACACAAACTCAAGGAGCCAATGAAGAAAAACAAATAAATGTTCTAAAGTTGAATGGAATTGACAACATGACATATCAAAATATGTGGGATGAATGAAGACAGTCCTAAGATCAAAATTCATAGCACTAAGTGATTACATCAAGAAATTTGAGAACTCTCACATAAATCAGCAAACCCCTTTAAGGCCTCATAAAAAAAAAAAAAAAAAAAAAAACAAGAACAAGCCAAATTCCCAGACAGTAGATGTGAATAATCAAAATCCATGTAGATATCAATACAACAGAAATTAAAAAACCAAAGAGTCGGGCTGGAGAGATGGCTCAGAGGTTAAGAGCACTGACTGCTCTTCCAGAGGTCCTGAGTTCAATTCCCAGCAACCACATGGTGGCTCACAACCATCTGTAATGAGATCTGGTGCCCTCTTCTGGCCTGCAGGCACACATGCTGTATACCTAATAAATAAATAAATCTTAAAAAAAAAAAAAAAAAAAAAAAAAAAACCAAAGAGTCAATAAAACAACAGGTGGTTCTTGAAAAGAGAAGCAAAATTTACAAATCTTTAGCAAAATTAACCAAAAGAACACCCAGATTAACAAATTAGAGATGGAAAGGAAACCGTGGCAACAGATACCAATGCAATTAAGAAAAATCAGGAAAACATGTCTTAAAAACTTCTACTGCATTGAATTAGAAAAATTAAAAGAAATGGATAATGTCTAGATCCATATAGAATACCTAAATATAACCAAAATGTAATAAATAATATAAACAGATCAATAATCAGAAATTATATTTTTCTTATTTAATTAATGGGCTATATTTTACTTAAGAATATATTTCATTAGTCTACATATATGAGAAATATTCCATAGTCATTTTAAAAATTATTCTCAAACTTTTTCATATTTTGTTCAGATTCTTTCCCTCTCCCAGTTCCTACCAGACTCTCATCTACTCACCTAACTTCATGTTCTTTTTCTCTAATAAAACAAAAGGAAAGAAAGAAAGAAAACAAGGAAAAAGTAATCCATATAAAAAAACATGGAGACCATTTTGTGTTGGCCAGCTACTCCAGAACATAAGGCACCCTTCCATGAGGTATGGTTTATAACCCAGTGTGACTACATTAGCAGTTCTTCACTATTTATTTATTTTTAGTTAATTAAAGACCCAGATCCTCACTTAGTTCTCCCTCCTGCAACAATTACATGGACATAAGCACATCTCTTCAATATTAGGAGGTATATCATACACATAAACATATAATATGTCCATGTAAGTGCATATGAATTTCAATTTAGTCAGGATATACTAAATAATTTATTGTATCAAGGATATTCAATAAATCTCCAAATTGAGATAGTATGTATAAATTTGTCACCCAGGAAAAATGTCTAGCATTCATTGAGAAAGAAAGAAAGAAAGAAAGAAAGAAAGAAAGGAAGGAAGGAAGGAAGGAAGGAAGGAAGGAAGGAAGGAAGGAAGGAAGGAAGGAAGTGGGAGAGAAGAGAACAGAAGAGAAGAGAAGAAAGGAGAAGGAACAAGGAAAAGAAAAGCAACAAAGAAAGGAAAAGAAAAGAAAATCTGCATCCAGGTAATAGTACCAGGACATCTCCAGGAGACAGTGCAGGGTAATGAGCAACACTTCAGCTCAAGTAGTTTTTCTGCTGTTACTAGGCAGGACTGTAATTGTTCTCAGCATGTGGCTGAATCCAAGTTGTTGGAGGAAAGCACTGAGGGAGCCTTCCTAGGGGTGTGAAATATTCAACCTCTTGCCAAATTAACAGGGTATTTCCAATTCCACAGGTCCATTCTACCTTAATTAACTACATTTGAAAGATTTCAATAGCCTTCTTTCTAGTGCGCAATATTTGCTTAGGAATTTTGGTGTAATCTGAGACTTGTGTGATCAAGACTAGGAGGCAAGCAGGAAAGACTGCAGTGTTTTAAGTAGCCTTTATTTGAAATTGTTTGCACACAGAATATCAAGTATTTAGAAATAGGCAACTTACAAGTAAAACAAGTGAGTTATTAAATATCCTGATACCTTAAGAACAAAGTACTGAGGATGCTATTTACATATGTTCTGTCCCTGAAATTCAAGTTAGAATTCAATCATCATTGTAAAGAAATAAGAATCTGAAAAAGATGTCTGACAACAGAAGTTAGAGATGGGATCATTGAGATATGATTAGGAGTAGATAAAGCTATCAGAATAAAGCCAATGTGATTAAAAACACAGCAGCTTTCTGGTGGGGAGGTGAGAGAAATTGAAGTAGACATGTTTACATGGTCCTGTTTCTTTGATCACCTGCACCATCTCAAGACAACACCAAAGTCTCACCAAATGTGACATGCCAATTTTGAAATAGAATTATGAAAAGAATATATATATATGCCCATATATACATATATATTATTTATAATACACCCACCTGTGGTGCTCTTTTAGTAAACAGGAAACAGACTAATAAAGAAGATATATATAGAGAGATAGATAGATAGATAGATAGATATAGATATAGATATAGATAGATAGGTAGATAGATAGATAGGAATAGGATCAACCTAAAATGGATACATTTTATATAACACACATGTAATTTCTCATAATTATAACTAATACTTCACAAGTATATGCTAAATACTGTATTTTCAATATACATAAACTTTTAAATATTAAACCATATATGATATAGGTAATATCTTAATTTTATAGCTTAAAATATGAAGTTTGGATGTAGTGAATCTTTCTTGTGGGGCTTTCTTTACATTGCTTGCTCCCCAATAATGACATGGAGACTTATTTTTTTTTTTTTTTTTTTTTTTTTTTGGTTTTTTCGAGACAGGGTTTCCCTGTGTAGCTTTGCGCCTTTCCTGGAACTCACTTGGTAGACCAGGCTGGCCTCGAACTCACAGAGATCCTCCTGGCTCTGCCTCCCGAGTGCTGGGATTAAAGGCGTGCGCCACCACCGCCCGGCATGGAGACCTATTATTAATTATGAAAGTTTGGCCTTTGTTTAGGCTTGTCCCACTAGCTCTTATAACTTAAATTAACCTGTTTCTATTAAGTTATGCTCTGCCACATGTTTTTTTTTTTTTTAACTTTCCTTCATTCTGTATGTCTAATTCCCTCCATTCCTTGCTGGTGTGTCCTATGAGCCTAGATTCTTCCCTCTGAATTCTGTTCACTAGTTCCCCCTATTCTCTTCTGCCTCATTCAGATCTTCCTTAAACCAATCAGAAGGCACCTTAGGCAGAGACACATCTTTACAATGTACAAAATAGTTATCCCACAATATTGGAGAAATAAATCAGAAACATAACTCATGGCAGAAGCTAATGAAATAGAATATATATCTAGTATCATGTTCTGGCTTATAGTGGCTTAAAAATTAATATACTCCTGATTTTTTTTAAATTTCACAAAACACACAAAAATGTTAAAATTTTAATATACTGCATAAAATTAAACAAGTAATATCATAAAGCTTTAGCAATAATACAACTACAAAATTAAAGGTAATAATTATTTCATTCAGGTTTGTCAATGATTTTGCTTTCTTATTTAGTTCTTGCCCCTTCAAAGGTACTTTTTATGAACAGATATCAGTGTTCAGAGTACTTTATTACTCTTCCTCACCACAGAAAATAGTGTATTTCAGCAAAAGATGACTATACTAAGTTCTTCTGAGACTATTAACAATGTTATATTTGCTGTTTTTCAAGATAGAAGAATAAGTCAAATTACTCATTCATCTATTTCTTCAACATAGAAATAGTTCCTATAAATTCAAAATTTCTCAACTATGAAACTTTTGAAAAACAACATAATGAATGACATTACACGTTTTATTTAGATTCAGTAATTGTTAACTTTTATGCATTCTCTTTTCTTTTTATTAATTCTGTAATATACTCATACACACATATCATACATACATATATTCTTTTTGATAGAACTTTTACATCTTCAACTCCATGATATTTCACACCTTGATTTTCATGTGTATTCCTTAAGAAAGTGGATTCAATCCCACTTGATTATAATACATATTTGACATACTCAAATAATAAAGATCTTTAACAGTGATACACCATTGCCTAATATATAATCAACATCAAACATCTCAGGTTCTGTTTAATACATCCTCTTATGTCTGTGTTTTGCATACAGGATTGAATCAATATTCATGTGTGGCATTTCATTTTACTACCTTGTATTTAAATTTTTATTTGGAAATTTGGCTTAATTATTTTGACATCTAATGTGATGATTATTCTGATTTGAAAGTAGCCCACTTTAATTATTTTATAGAACACTTAAAATCTTATTTAACTAATTCTCAATAATTAGCGTCTAGTTAAATCTTTGGACAAGGATGCAGTGTAGGCAGTTTCTTGCATTGAGTACTTATGTTCAGTTCCACCAGGAGTCACACAATCACAAAATAGCAAGGTCATTGGTTTAATAGTGTGTAGCAAAATATTAAGGCATGTTTTTGGTTTTGCAAATAATAACTAAAGAATATGACAATGGAACACTATTTGGCTTCTAAAGCACTTTATTTCATGGGTTAAAAACAAAAGATTATGTATTTCATATTGTCGAATTTTGTAATGATGTTCTAATTTTCTCATTCAGTTCTCTAATCTTGTTTTGAATAATGCTATGGACCATTTCACTGCTTTCTTAAGTATTAAATTCCACTCCTATAATCTTTTCTTCGTGATTTCCTGGTTGCACACATTTGGTAGTGTGGGATGACTCATCCCTCACAGGCTTGAGAGCCAGATGGCCCAAACAAGTAAAAAAGATACTTTCTGAGAGCCTGCCTGGGTTTGCCTGATGGTCTTAGCAACAGCAGCTGAAACATGATCTGGAGATGACCTGGACCAATGAGAAGAAGCTATGTCACACCAGCTGATGCATATTCATCAGACCTCCCCCTAGGGTGGGGTGGAGGGTATATAAGGCTTGCCTCTTCCTGAACAAACTGAGCTTGTTGTTTCCACATTCTCCCGGAGTCTGTGTGGTTTGTGCCTAATTGGCCCCCGCCCCCAAAGGGAACAACAGCAAGGACCCTGCTACATGGTAGGAAGAAGAAGTCCATTAAGACAGTTGCTTTCAACTTGAACATATTCCAGTAACATCTGAGCAAACACTGTATCTGGAATTTTCTCTTTATTGAGCTTCCTGAGGCTCTCTTTCTTCTACTTAAGAACAGACTCCACTTAATTTGATGAGTAGAATGGAAGAGTTTGTTCAGAATGCTACCAAATTAGCTCCTATTTACCCTGATTCTTTTCCTATATAGTTCATTTTTATGTTTTGTAGTGCAAAGGCTTTTGGATTTTCCTAATTTTCCATAATGTTCTTGGTTCCCATATTCTTAGTTTGGTCCCCACAATGTATCTGGATATATTTAAACAGCATTCTTTGATTCCTACCTGTAACTTAGTTTTGCTATCTTAGTTTTTATGATATTCAGCTTTCACACATTTTTTTCTTCTCCTGTTAGTGTTATTATTATATCTCTAACTACATATTTATTTCCCATTAGTAGTTCTTTACTTAAGTTTCCCCAGTGCTCACCTGGTTGGATTAACTTCGTCTGCAAAGTTTTGTCAAGAAGGGCTTAAGATGTAGCATTATCTGCATTCTTGTATTGAATTATTTTCTTCAGACAATATCCATCTGCACATACATTAAGTTACTTTTTAGTTTAGTTTCATGCAGAGTGAATGATTCTTTGCAAACATAGCCTCACTTTACACTTAGAAATTGGCCCCACAATGCAGGCCAACATAACTTTTTTTCTCTTACAGACTTTTTTTATGATTCAGTCTACATGAAAGTGCAGACCAGAAGGTAAAAACATCCAACACCTCCTCCAGGTAAAGCTTGACCAAAGGGAAATGGAGTAGTGTATAAATATTTCAGCTTTCCCACCTGCCGGCAAATACTGCAGGGAAAGATTCTGAACACCCCTCAGGAAGGTTACTTCACTGTGCTCAGAGTGGCACTGAATAATATACCACAAGGCTTTAAACTCATCTCTGGTTATTCTTACTACTTTTCTTTAGTACCCAAATAATTTAACTTTGTGTGCCTCAGTTCCAATTTCCAGCAAACCTCGACATGAGTCAGAACAAAAATTTGTTATAAAGGAGGAGACATTGCAATATATTTCAAGAAAGCTATCACTTCTCAGTTATGTGGTAATAATAAATATTATCATGCATATGGTAGTTATAATGTTTCATTTAGTATAAAAGAATGAGGAGGCTAAATGTGATGACAATGCTAGATTTGGCTTTTAAAAAATGACATGGAAGGATATGCGAAGATAACTGTGCTCACGAGACAGTCTTAGAGTGCAGTTCTTTATAAAAATCAAAAAGGAATGCTCTCATTTGGCAGTATATGTGGGAGGCAGCAAAGTGGCTGCATTCTAGAGCAGTGTTCATAGTGGCACTGGGTTTATCATTAGCTCAATTAGAGTTTCAGAATCCTGGATTGGAATTGGGGTTATTTAAACTCTCTCCATGTCAGAGACAAAATAGGTGTGATTACTATTATAGAGAGCAAGGTTGAATTGGAAAGTAGGAATCAATTCTAAAGCACAGTAGGATACAGACTGATAATGAAAACTTGATGACTTCTTTGAATAAGGAAAAAAGAAGATCCAAGAATAAATTAATGACAGTTTTATCTATTTTCCAACTCTGTACCAGTCATGAGTCAGAAATCATCAATAGAAATGGTAACTGTACTGAAAAGGAATCATGTAATATCACCATAGCTAAGTACCCTCCCAACTATTACTCAGTGTTATCTGTCTGTATTTATAAAAAATGACAGCATATCTTGGGGATGAATAAGTATCCAGATTTTTTGAAGATCACACTATCATGACCTCAAGTGAATCAATATACATGATGTAGAGTAGCAAAATACATTGTCTTCAAGAACTCTTAAAAATCCAATGAATTTATCATTACAACCTTGGATTATTAAACCATAGAGAAATAAACATTAAAAGACATTGAAGTTAGTACAACATTATTTTGCCTCCCACACCTATAGGAATAGTACTGAGGGACTACTTTTTTTTCATACAATTGGAGCTATACTACCTGTGGAATGTTATTGATGAGAGTAGAGTCATATTTAAGACCAATAACACTGAATGTTGACTCCTAAAATATCTTATTAATTCTTCCTTAATGACCTCTGCAAAGGAAGTTTATAGTGGATTACAGTGGAAAAGCATGATATTAACTGCATGATTGCTCCATTAGTAAACGGTATGCTGGTATTTTCATGTCCCAATTGTTGGGACATAATGTCACCCCCTTCTAAGACACAATCTGGCCACTGCAAGTACTGTACAGGGCTTGTAGAGCCCCTGGAACAAAGAATGAGGCCTCATCTGCTTAGAGCTTTAGGAGAGGTAAAAGAGCACATTATTGTATTTGACGTCTTCTGCCTAGGGGAGACAAAACCGACAACTCATCAAAAGGAAAGAAAATATGGAATACAAAGGTACC
Organism: Peromyscus californicus insignis; assembly: GCF_007827085.1. Classification (NCBI taxonomy): domain Eukaryota; kingdom Metazoa; phylum Chordata; class Mammalia; order Rodentia; family Cricetidae; genus Peromyscus; species Peromyscus californicus. Next base: position 35,717,008 of record NW_026294447.1, on the reverse strand, counting down.
ACAGGAACCTACTTGTTTGTTGCTCTGATTAAAAATAGATTTAAGCCGGGCGGTGGTGGCTCTCGCCTTTAATCCCAGCACTCCCGGATGCAGAGCCCGGTGGATCTCTGTGAGTTCCAGGCCAGCCTGGTCTACAGAGCGAGATCCAGGACAAGCACCAAGATTACACAGAGAAACCCTGTCACAAAATGGTTTTATATGTAGATCTTCTCCTACAGGCTCTCTCACTGCCCCATCCCTTTGAAGTCACTAACTTCCTAAGGCAGTCCCTGGGAACCCATTGGCCACACCTGCCAGGGAACCAGAAAGGCAGTCTCTAGGCCTTCACTCCCCCTCCTCTTGACACAATCCAATCTTCCAGTCTCATTCCAAGTTCTATAGCAGACTGTCACTGCTACATTATCCTCTTTTCCCCTATCTCCAGAGGATCATACAGATCCTCACTACAGCCTTATAAAACAATCTATCCTTTTGTCACAGGCTCCAACTCCCATATGCCTTCCCCAATGACCCTCTGTCCTTGACATCTGAAAGTAGAGAGATCAGGGAAGCAGGTAGACCATTTCCACATTTTCCTATTCCCCCTTCTTCTCCAAACCCAATCCTCTAGTCTCATCCCCAACACTGTAGCAGACTACTTACTGGCTGTGGCCTCTCCTCCCTTTCTGTCTTATCTCAGGGACTCAGCAGATCTTGGCGGTATATGTTGTTTTCATCCATCCTGTTGACCAGCAACTGCCCCACCTCCTCTAGTAGATCTCCATACTTAAGTGTCATTTCTCAATACCAATAAACACATTTTAACAAGAACTCCCAATAGCTACAATTGGTAGGATCTCAGAAGAATTCTCTACCAGGAAACCCACAGCCACCACAATCTACTAAAAACATAAAAGACAATAGAAACCAAAGGAAAGAACTCCCAAACAACAAATACAACACCAGATACTAGCCCCTGGAATTACAATCACCCTGAATCTAGATGACTAGACAACAGCATATACACATAATCAGGAATTGCCAAGACAATATGTCTTTACTGAAGCCCCCAAACAGTGGATCCTGAAAAATGCAGTGTAGTTGGACCACAAGACTTCAAAGTAGCCTTTCTGACTAGTTAGAGGACCTTAAAGAGGAAATAAACAGTCCTCAAAGAAGTCTATGAAAACACTAAGCACTGCCCAGCAGTGGTGGCAAATGGATTTAATCCCAGCACTCAGGAGACAGAGATACAGAGTAAGTTCCATTATTATTGGTGAAATTATTAAGGCCATTTCACGTAGTTAAAAGGGAGGCTTATTTAGTGGGGTAACTTACAAGTGAAGGGATAGGCTACAGGGCCTGGGAAAAGTGCACTCTGGTGGTGTTCTCTGGAGAACTCTACTCACTCTACCTTCAGTGTCCAGGGTCCAGGAACCAAGAGAGCCGGCACATCTGGATCTTGGGTCTTTGGTGTCCTCTCTCAGCCCTGCCTTGTACGCGTGACCATTACCGAAGCCTCAATGGGGGTTGGAACTTCCAGGTCAAAGCTGGAATGGCTACCCACTACACATTATAGCCAGGGCTACAAAGAGAAACCATGTCTTTAGAAACCAAACCAAACAAAAACCAACCAAACAAATGCAAAACAGTGCAATGAGATGAGGAAAACAGATTAAAGCTTGCAAGTGGAAATAAAATCAATAAAGAAAACTTAGTACTGAGGGAAAACTGGATATGAAAAAAAAATTAGGAACTCAGACAAGAAACTGAGAAACAAGCTTCCCCGACAGAACATAAGAGATGGAAGAATCTCAGTCATTGAGGACAAGATGGATGAAATGGACATCTAAGAAAATTAAAAAAACAAAACCAAACAAACAAACAGAAACAATCATAAAACACCTGGCAAATCACACAATGAAAAGATCATATCTATGGATAGTAGGAGTTGGAGAAGGAGAAGCAACCCAGGTCAAAGGCAAAGAAAATATGTTTAACAAAATTATAGAAGAAAAATTCATCAACCTAAAGGAGATAGATGTCTCAGAAGGCACAAGAAGCATTCAGAATACCAAATAGATGAGAACAGAAAAAAAAATAGTTCCCCAGGCCACATAATAATCAAAACACTAAGTATATATAACAAAGATACTGAAAGTTGTAGGGAAAAGATCAAATAACACACATAAGCAGACCTATTAGAATGACTCCTGACTTTTCAGTGGAGACTCTAATTGTCTGAAAATATAGTCAACAAATGCTAGGAGTCCACAGATGGCAGTCCAGGCTACCATACCCAGCAAAATTTTCAATTACAATAGATAAAGACATTCCAAGAGAAAAACTAATTTAAACAGTATTTATCTGCAAACCCAGCCCTACATAAGGCCCTAGAGGGAACACTTTAATCAAAAGAGGCTAATGACACCTAAGAAAATTCAAGGAATAAGTAATATCAGAGCTGCAAATCAAAAGGAGTGGGAAATTCACACACAACAATAAAATAATCAGAATGAACAATCATTGCTCATTGATAACTCTGAACAACACTGCTCTCAATTTTTCAATAGAAATGACACAGAGTAATAGAATGAACTAATAAACAGGATCTATTCATCTGCTACCACCCCCAAAACACACCTCAATATCAATATAGACATCATATCCTGGTAAAAGGATGGAAAAAGTTATTCCAAGCAAATGAACCTAAGAAACAAGTTACACGCTCATCAAAGAAAAATCCAGCAATAGTTTATTGCAATTCTTAATATCTGGGCACTAAACACAAGGGCACCCAGGTTCATAAAAGAAACACTACTAAAGCTTAAGTCATATATTGACCCTCACACAGTGAAAATGGGCAACTTCAGAAGCCCAGACTCATTAGGAGACAGGTAATCCACACAAAATCTAAACAGAGAAATGCTGGAACTAACTGGTTTCATAAGCCTTAGGGACTTAAGAGATACTTGCAAAACTTTTTACCCAAACACAGAATATACCTTCTTTTCAGCAGACCATGGAACTTTCTCAAAAATTGACTACATACTTGGGCACAAAGCAAATCTCAACAGATACCAGAAAATTCAAATAACACCCTGAATCTATCCTATCTGACTACCATGGGTTAAAGCTGGATATCAATAGAAACAACAGAAAGCTTACAACCCTGTAGAAAGTGAACAACTCATTAATGGATGAAAATAGAGTCAAGCCAGAAATTAGTGAAAATATTTTATAACTTTCTAGAATTGAATGAAAATGTAAACATAACATACCAAAGATTATGTGACATAATGAAAACATTCTAAGAGACAAGTTTAATTATCAAGTACCTACATAAAGATATTGGAAAAAATCTCATATTAGTAACTTAACAGCATACATGAAAGTTCTCAAAAAAAACAAAAAGAAGAAGAAGAAGAAGAAGAAGAAGAAGAAGAAGAAGAAGAAGAAGAAGAAGAAGAAGAAGAAGAAGAAGAAATCACACCCAAAAGGAGTAGAGAGCAAGAAATAACCAAAGTCATGGTTGAAATTAATAAAAAAGAATCAATCAAATAAACAAAAACAATACAAAGAAAGGATCAACAGAACAAAGAATTAATTCTTTGAAAATATCAACATTGATAAACCCTTAGACAAATTAATTAAAAAACATAGAGAGAAGACTTAAAAAAGCAGAATTAGAGAAGAAAGGCAGGACTTAACAGACAGAGGAACTCCAGAGAATCATGAAGACTTACTTTAAAAACCTATACTCAGGAGGGGGGAGGTTGGAGGGGCAGGAGGAAGGAAGAGGTGTATCTTTCATTGGTATGTAAAGTTAATAAAATTTTTTTCTTAATAAAAAATAAACAAATATGCTATACTCTACCTGTGTTGCCTCATTTTATATCAACTTGACCAAATCAAGAGTCATCAGAGAGAAAGGAGCCTCAACTGAGAAAATTCCTCTGTAAGATCCAGCTGTAAAGGATTTTCTTGATTAATGATTGATGGGGGAGGGCCCATCCATTTGCAGTTGGTGCTATCCCTGGGCTGGTGCTCCTGTGTTCTATAAGAAAGCAGGCTAAATAAGCCATGTAGAGCAGGTTAGTAGATAGCACTCCTCCATGGCCTCTGCATCAGCTCCTTCCTCCAGGTTCCTGCCCTGCTTAAGTTCCTGCCCTTTCTTCCTTCAGTGGTGATCAGCTATGTGGAAGTGTAAACTGAATAAACCCTTCCCAATGTGTTTTTAGTCATGGTGTTTCAGTATAACAATAGAAATCCTAACTAATATGCCAGCAAATTGGAAAATCTAGAATAAATGGATAATTTTCTTGATATATACCACCTACATATAAGCAATTTAAATAGGCCTATAGCATCTAGTTAACTAGAATCAATAAGTAAAAGTCTCCCAACCCAAACAAGCTCAGGACTAGATGGTTTGAGCCCAATATCATATCAGATTTTCAAAGAAGAGTTAATCTCAATACTTCTCAAATGGTATCAAAATAAAAATTAAGAAGCATTGCCTGATTAATTTTATGACACAATTACTCTGACACCCAACCAATATAAACACCCAAAGAGGAAGATAATTTCAGACTAATTTCCCTTGTGAACATAGATGCAAAAATTCTCAATAAAATATTTGGAAACTGAAATCAAGAATACATAAAAAGATCATTTGCCATGTTCAAGTAGACTTCATCCCAAAAATTTAAGGATGGTTTAACATAAATAAATTAATAAGTATAATCCATCTAATAAACCTACTTAAAAACAAAAACTACATGACCATCTCATTAGATGAAAAAGAGTCCCTTACCAAGATCCACAATTCTTCTAGTCAAACTTCCTGGAGAGTTTAGGGGTCCAAGGGACATACTTAAATTAAATAAAGCCAATTTATAGCAGGCCTGTAGCCAACTTCAACTTTAGTGGAGAGAAACTCAAAGAATTCCCACTAAAATCAGGAACACTGCAGAGTTTTCCATTCTCTCCATACCTATTCAATATAATATTTGAAATTAATTAGAGCAATATTAGAACTGAAGGAGATAAAGGTAATATAAATTGGAAGGGACCAATTCTAAGTATCTTTATTTGCAGATGTTATTATAGCTTACATTTGTAGCAATAACAGTTACACCAGGAAACTCCTACAGTTAAAGTACACTTCTAGTAAAATATCTGGATACAAAATTAAGCACACAAAACCAATAGTCTTTGTGTACACAAATGACAAATGTACCAAGAAAGAAATCAGGGAAATAACACATTTCATACAGCCTCTAAAATGTTAAATATCTTAGAGTAACACTAACCAAGCAAGTGAAAGACTTCTATGACAAAACCAAATCAAACAAAACAACAACAAAACTTGAAGGTACTGAAGAAAGAAATTGAAAATGATATTAGAAGATGGAAAGATCCCCTATGATCATAATGGCCACCCCACCAAACAATCTACAGAGTAAATAAATTCCCCACCAAAATTCTTACACAATTTTTCACACATCTGGAGAGGAAAATTTTCACCTTCATGTGGAAACTAACAAACAAATAAGCAAACAAAGACCCAGGATAGCTAAAACAATCTTGAAAGATAAAAGAACTGATGGTTGCATCAGCATCCCTGATTTCAAGTTGTACAAGAGAGATATAATAATAAAAACAGCATGGTGTTGGCACAAAAATACCAATCAATGGAATAAAATTGAAGACCCAGAAATAAGTCCTCATATATAGGGCAACCGATTTTTTTTTATAAAGATGCCAGAAATATACACTGAAAATAAGACAGCATCTTCAACAAATTGTACTGGTCAAAATGAATGACTAGATATAGAAGAATGTAAATAGATCCATATTTGTCACCCTGCACAAAACCCAAGTCCAAGTAGATCAAAGACTTCAACATAAAACCAGGTACAGATACACTGAATCTTATAGAAGAGAGAGTAAGGAATAGCCTAGAACTCATTGGCACAGGAGATGACATTCTGAATAGAATGCCACTAGTGCAGGCACTAAGAACTACAATTAATAAATGGAACCACATAAAGCTGAGAAACTTCTGAATGGCCAAAGATACAATCATTTGAACAAAGTGGCAGACTACAGTATGGGAAAAGATTTTTAACAACCAAATATGTAATAAAGGGGTAATATTCAAAATATAAAAAGAAATAAAAAATTAGATATCAAGAAAATAAATATCCCAAATTAAAATTGGCATACAGATCTAAACAAAGACATGTCAAAAGAGAAAATAAAAATGGCTGAGAAACAAAGAAATTATCAACATCCTCAGTCATCAGAAAAATGAAAATCAAGGCTACTTTATGATTTACTTTGATACCAACCAGAATGGCCAATATCAATAAACCAAATGTCAACACATGATGGCAAAGATGTGAAGTAAGGTGAACACTCATCCATTGGTGATGGGAGTGCAAACTTGTATAACCACTATGGTAATCATTGTGGTGGTTCCTCAGGAAGATGGGAATCAATCTACCTTAAGAACCAGCTATACTCTTGGTCATATACCCAAGGGATGTCTCATCCTTCCACAAAGACGCTTGCTCAACAATATATCATTGCTTACTGTTCTACTTAAAATAGCCAGAAGTTGCAAACCAACTAGATATCCATCAATAGATGAACAGATAAAGAAAATATGTTACATTTACATAAAAGGATATTACTCAGCAATTAAATAAATGAAATTTACAAGTAACTGAACAGATCTAGAAGAAATTTTCCTGAATGAGGTATTTCAGGTAAAGACAGACAAATATTGTATATATTTGCTTATATGTGAATGTTAGCTGTTGTGTCATTGATGAGCAAGCTACAATGCATCTAACCACAGATATTACATAGAGAGTGAAGGACTAATGGGGAGGAATGGATCTCCTCAGGAAGGTTAAATAGAATAGATAGGTATGGATGGATGAGGTTTGGAGGACTGGAATGGGAGGATAAATCAGTAAGAAGGAGGGAAGAAGATGATGGAGGGAATACAGGTAAGGACAGCTAAAACTAAGGGCCATTTGAGGGTTCATATGGAAACAATACAATTATAGCTTCCTATGATATGAATATATATGAAGGTGATCTAAATGAAATTTCCAAACAACTGGGGAAACAGAGCCCCAGATGTTCTTCTTCTCTCACCAAATGAAACTCCTAGTAATGAGAATGGGTTACATATTATCAAGTATTTGGCCTCATGGGAACCCACAAATAATTCAGGATATTACCAAGGCTATTGGGTGCTCCCCACAAATTGACAGTAAGGCCCTATTGTTGAAGATAACACCTATACAACTCATTGAACATAGAAAAAATGAACTCTAGAACCTTCATCTATATGGATGATACTCAAAGGTACTCTGCACACTAACAAAGGATAAAACTAAACACCAACAGCCGTAGACCCTCACATCTACATGAGTTACCTGTCTGCAAGACACACTGGTACAATATTAGTAATTTCCCAATATCTGACTTGAGGTATGGCCCATTCCACGAGATGAAACTCATGCCCATCACTGCTCAGGTGACCAAGAACCTGAAACTAGTTAACCCAGGAACCTAGAGGGAAATGATACACTAACGTTCTGTTAAAGGAACATAGCAATAAAATGACTCTGAATGACATTCTGCTATACTCATAGATCATTTCCTTGCTTATCCATCATCAGAAAACCTTACTCCTGCAGCAGATGGGAACAAGTACAGAGACCCACAACCACATAGTATGCCGAGAGTGAGAGACCTTGGAACACTCAGACATAAACAGGACCTCTCCATCAAATCTCCCCCCTCATGGATCAGGGAACTCTGCAGAATAGGAAACAGAAAAAGTGTCAAAGACAGGAAGAATGGAAGACACCAAAGAATAAAAAGCCTTCTAGACACAACAGGACTGGTACATGTATGAACTCACAGAAACTGAGGCAGTGTTCACAGAGCCTGCATGGATCTGCACAAGATGGGATCCTAGAGCTTCTCCTGTCCCAGCTGAAGAAGCTATCTCTATATTGATAGCCACTTGAAAATAAAAATTTAATTGTCTTCAAGGGAGTCTCACTAGGGGAACAATCCACTTTTAAGGGTAGGCTGGATGCCCAGTAATAGATGGCCAACATAAAACAAACTCAACCACATCTTTAGAGGTTATTAGTTTCATAATGTTAAGTCAGGACTGTATTTATTGCTCCTTTTTTATTTCTATTTTACAGGTTCCTTGCGCATACAATATGGCTTCCAGTTTTGTGTTTTTATTGGATTTCTGCATGCATGAAAATGTGTATCTCTTTATCTTTATGTGTTTCCTGTGCTCTTTTGATCTTTTTCTCATTTGTTTGTTTGGTTTGTTTTGAAAAAAAATCCGATTTTTCATCTTTTTTATTAATCTTATTTTATTTTATTAGTATGTTTTACATTCCTGTTTGTTTTCTAATGAGGGAACTAAAGTGTTTGGAACCTGATGGGAAGGGAGGTGGGGAGGACCTGTAAGGAGTAGGGAGAGGAGACACTGTAATTGAGATTCCAACTTACACCCGTCAGAATGGCTAAGATCAGTAACACAAGTAATAGCGAATCCCTGGCATGGATATGAATGAAATAAGGGAAATATTCATCCATTGCAAATGGGAGTGAAAATTTGTACAGCCAATACAGCAATCAGTTTGACATTTCCTTCTGAAGGTTGGGAATCAATCTACCTCAAGATCCAGCTATACTCACCATTCTTGGGTATATAAGGATGCTTCTTCCTACCACAAGGACACATTGCTCAAACACATTCATTGCTTCTTTGTTCATAATAGCCACAAACTGGAAACAACCTAGATGTCCCTCAACAGAAGAATGGATACAGAAAATGTGGCACATTTACACAATGAAGTATTACTCAGCTGTCAAAAAAAAGACATCATAAAATCTGAGGGCAAAGGGATGGAAATAGAAAAAAATCATTCCGAATGAGGTAACACATATACAGAACAATAAATATAGTATGTATTCACTTATATGTGAATATTAACCTTTAAATAAATAAATGATAACCAAGATACAACCCATGGACCCAAAGTTGTTAGGCACAGTGGAAGGGTTTAGGTTGGACACAAGAATCTCCATGGGAGGGAGAAATAGACTTTATATGTAGACTAGGGATGGGTGGGGTTGGGAAGAAGATAAGATTAGGAGGGTGAGGGAAGACAAGGTAAAAGGAGAGAATTCAGGAGTGGACTACTGGAATTGAGGGGCATAGGATGGATAATATGGAAACCTAGTGCAGGAGAAACTTCCTAAAAGATATGAAGATGATCCTAATGAGGTCTCCTAATAATAGTGAATATGGAGTCTCAACTGGCCATATCTTGCTCAGGTTGCCAGTAGTCAGACTGGGTTGCAATCAGTTGAGTTGTTGGTCAAAAGGATACCTTGAAAATCCCCAAAGAACCCAGGCTGTTGCTAAGACAATGCCTTGCTCTCTGCCAAGTGACAACAGGACCCCATTGCCCAGGAAAACACCCACACAACTCATTTAGCATGGAGAAGTCCAGCTGCTACCTACATGGAGTCTTTACCCATATGTTCCAGTGTCTTTGGTATGGGAAGGTACTCTGAAGGCTACCAAAAGAGAAAATGTAAACACCAATCCAGGATATAATGTATGGGAAAAAATATCTATTTTGAGTAAAAGAAAAAAATATTTTCAGCAAAAAATGAAATATAATTTTAAGTGATAAGTAGATAAAATATTGTAAATATAGTAATTTTGAGCTAAAATTATGAAAATAATGTGACAATGAACACTGAATGTAAAATAAATTTAAATGAATAATGTCATTGGATAAAATGCAACCTAGTTTCAAGGTCCATTGAAACCATACAAATAAGAATATCTTCCAGTGTAGAGCCTTCTGTTCAATAAATAGCCTTCATTCATTAAAGAGCAAAGCATACCTCCCTGCATGGCAAAGTTCATGAAATTCATGAAGGATTCCCAGACCATATTAACCATCATTTTACATGCAGCCTTCTTGTAAAGGAGTCCATTTGTATTATCTGCCTGACTAAATTATGCCAGACACTCAGACAAGAAATTTGGTACACATCCAGAACAAGAAAATCATTCTGAGTCCCAAACAGAAAAGGTAACAACTGTCTGCCAAAGAATAACATCTGTGTTCTCTCATAGCACAATCCCCACCACAGTGAAAATGGGTACAATAGCCACTTCTCATCTGTTACATGCTCTAGTTCTAGAAATATATGCAACTTTTTTTGCTACTTCAAAAAAAAAAAAAAATCAGAGCATGTGCTCAGTCTTTCTTCCAGCAAAGTGAAACAAGCTCTTTAGAGCCGCAATTCAACTGATGTATGATGCATTCCCCCTTTATCAAGACAATTTGATGTTTTAGTTTGCTAAGAAATATTTAGTTATAGAATCAATAAATATCAACAATGTAAGTTTTGTCCCAAGTGATAGCATTAATCGTAAGCAGTAGCTGTACTGAAAAAAACACGTTAACACAAACTACTTGCTCCAATTACTATATCAAGAAAGCCCTATTATTTCCTTTATTTAGTTTTCATGATACAGAACTGGAAGGAATTTGAATGTTTAGAGCATGAAATTTTCTTTAAACACACACACACACGTATATATATACACGCACACATTATTAAATGATCAACATAATTATGCTGACTAGCATCTATCATGCATTTCTTTCTCCCTGTCCTGTGGAAATAATTTTAGATCTACTATGTTATAGATTTCAAGTTTTTATTATTACATTGTTAAATGTAATCAGTAAATTATACATTAGATTTCTTATCTTTATTGCATCAAACTTCACATTTTTTTGATGAAAGTTTTACAATTAATACTTTTCCATCACCTCCTTATCCCTGGAAGCCATAGTTTCCTTTATTTTTGTATAAATTTTAGATTGTACATAGAAATGGGATGATGCTATATTCATCTTTCTGTGTTTTGTACTTTTCACTCTGAAAAATATGCTTCAGATTCAATCTTGTGGTTACAAAATACAGAATTCTTTTTGTCAGAGTACTGCTTCATTATGTCTTTGTGTGTGCTCTATTTTGCCTACAAATTTATTTGTGAACATTTAAGTTGTTCTAACATCTTGACTATTATAAAAAGCATTGGGAGAGAATACAGTAAAATAACAATAAGGGTGTCTGAAAAAATCATACTATTAACTACTTAAAAATACAATGCACTTTAGTTAGTACGTAAAAATACATGTGTCGTTTAAAAGAAAATTTCTTGTATGGACTGGGCATGCTCTGTCCAAGAGCTAAATGCCATCTAATGAAAGTCCCAACCCTAAGCATCAGATGCCTGGTAAATGGTGAAAATGGTGGATAAGTGGACAGAAGAAGAAAAGAAAATATTGAGTGAGGTAACCAGACCCAGAATGTCAGACTCACATACTCCCTCTCACATGAGACTCTCTCTGATTTCCAAATTGTCAGATGTGAGCACATATCCTGGAGCAACTGCAATAACCAGGAAACTAAAAAAGACCATTGTGAGATGGGGACTGTTGGAGCAAAGGGGGGATGGGTAGCAGGATATGAGTGATTTGATCAGCGAAATGGGAGAAATAGGGGGCTCTAATTATGAGCAGAGCTGTAGACAAGTACAGGAAAAGGAAGAAGGAGGGTAAAATAACAGTAAGAGTGTCTGAAAAAGTCAAAAGGAATCATGCTATTGATTATCTACCTTAAAAACTATAATATATGTAAGCAGTTATATTAATATACATATGTAATTTAAATAAAATTTTTCCATCTAGACTGACAAGTCTGCCCCAAGAGCCAATGTCCATCTAACAAAAATCTCGTCATCAGGGCTGAGAAACCTTATTTTGAGTTGTTGGTCAGGTTTGTCCAAGATACTTGTCCCTATCATGAACTGTAGTTATTGCCCTAAGTGGGTCCCCAGATGTGAGTAGTGAATTCTTACTGCTGAAGACAAGATGGACTTTAGGGACCTGAGACCCTGAATGGAAACTGAACTGGATGCCCTCTCCCTGAGGACTAGTTTTCATGGTACAAGAAGGCACCATACAATTTTACAAAGGAGAAAAACAACCAACAGTCCTATGTAACTACGATGCCTATGGACCACAGCAATGACCAGCAGGGCAAGATAACCCTGAGGGTGCATTAGTAGCAGTAACCAACAGCTCTGATTGTAATTAAGTTCTGCTAAAGAGGTAAATCGTGCCTAGTACTAGAAACCTAACCAACTACCCAAAGCTAGTACGTTCATGGATCTTGGAGTTGAACCTATAATTACCACTATGATAAACCAGTGGGTTCTCTAACTACATTCTAAATATTTGTCGTTCGACTCACAGGTAATTGTTATCTTCATTCCTCATCAAGTAAACTTCCTTTTGAAACAGACAATGATTATTACAAAAACCCACAACTAATTTAAAAAAAAAAAAGCAGGTTTGTGGAGCTCATTCCCAACTGACACATCTGCTTTTCAACTACTGCAACCAAGGTCAGGGATAATTGCAGAAGTGGGCATGGACGTATTTAAGAGCCAGAGAAATGGGGAGTTTGCTGTGAGATTGTGTATTCTAGAAATGTTGGCAACCATATCCATGAAGTCTTACCAGCATGGCTGCCTACATGTGACCTGAATACAGATGACACCATCAGAGGTGTTACCATACTAAGTGGGGAGAGGGAATCTTAGGAGGCCCTAACTTAGGCAAAAACGGCAGGAATCCAAGGTATGCTGAATAAATTTGAAAGAGAGCAACGGGTGGGGTATACATGGGACAGTTTGGAATCAGAGGGAAAAAAGGGGGATGTTCCATAAATGTAATCTAGAAAAAAGAATATTAAAAAAATAAAACCCATGTGGGTAACACACACACACACACACACACACACACACACACACACACACACACACACGCACACACGCACACACGCACACACGCACACACACACACACGCACAGATAGGAAATGGCGTACCCAGCAGATACCAGGAGGGGATGATTAGCTGCCTGACTCTGCAGAGAACTGGGACTTATTCCACCGTGAGCTGAGAAATTTTCTTTTTTTTTTTTTTTTTTTTGGTTTTTTTTTCCGAGACAGGGTTTCTCTGTGTAGCTTTGCGCCTTTCCTGGGACTCACTTGGTAGCCCAGGCTGGCCTCGAACTCACAGAGATCCGCCTGGCTCTGCCTCCCGAGTGCTGGGATTAAAGGCGTGCGCCACCACCTCCCGGCAAGCTGAGAAATTTTAATGACTTTGGCCTGCAGCAGTTTTTTGTCATGACTGGTCTCCTGAGCCTCTGGTAGTCAGGGCCTCCTGTGCTTGTTGGTCTCCTGGGCAGACCTTTCAACTTCGGTTGCAGTTGTATTACTTTTCCAAGGCCTTTTCTGTCACTTCTTGTCTTAGCTCAAGAATGAGCCAATTTTCTAGAATGTTCTGTTTCTCCGAACACTTCCTAGGATGAGGGTAGAAGGCCTTCTACTTTCACTTTCAATCTTCCCTTGTCTCCTCAGTCTCAATTTCTTTCCCTTCTCATTTTTCATTGTCAAAGCTAAGAAATATCCAGATTCAAAAAAATATTTTGTGTTCCATGTTTAAGTATGGGTCTGATATTTTCCTTTAGGTAAAAATGGAAACCTCTGTACACTATTAGAGAGGCAGATGGTTTGGCCCCTGAAGGGCCCTGATGGGAAACCTGGCTCTAAACATCTATACTCATTTTAGTCCGAAGATGGTGTCAGGATTGGTGTATTTTCCCACCATGATATCAGGTTTGCTACAGCTACCAAGATTATCCTTCTTATAAAGTTCTTTCGTGCTGGCTCCGCAGTCACCATTCCTCCAAGGTAAAGTCTATATTTACATCTATGAATGACAGTGGTCCCTATCAGATTGGCTAAAATCCAGACAACTGTTAGCACCAAATGCTTGAGCGTATGGAGCCATAGCGACTTCTATTACTTGATGTTAGAAGTACAAAATAGAACAACTTCTTCGGAAGGTGGTTTGGCAGGTTATTGTATAGCTAAATATATTATTATTAGACAATATAGTAACTGTGTTCTCAGTTGCTTTCTCACATAAAATGGAACCTACACCCAAGTTGTCTGGAATTCACCAAGGATAGCCAGTCACCAGGGCTTCTGCCAAATCCAGAGGAAGAGAAGGACATAAGATTACAGAGTTATCTCTTCCAACCCAAAAGGAAGAAAGGAGACTGGGGGGTCTGTGGATCTCTTGGAACTTTTAGCATGGCCACCCCGCCAAAGGAGATCAATTCCTTTGAGACCGCCTGTGCCTACTGTAGCTCCCAGTGATAATCATGATTGGTGACTACATTGAAACATACATTGTGTTAATGAGCCTTATCAGCTGTGATCTCACAGAACTTCATCAACTTTCTTCTCTCAAGGAGTTAAAGAAAGAAACATGTTCAATTGCTTCCTATTTGTTTTCCCAAAATATATAATGGAGTTCTTGCCCCTTCATCAATAAAATAGACAAAGGAAAAAAATGTCTGGAATCTTTACATGATTAATTAAAAAGCAAACACATTCAAAAAGAGAAATAAATGAAAATAAGAGATGGCAATTAATTTAATGAGAAAATACTTACCTGGTATTTCAGAGACATTGGGTCCAAACCTTGGTGCCACAATATAAATACCTGAACGAATAGATATACTGTCAGTGAAATATATATCAAGCTAATAAGAGGCATTTGTGAAATGGGTTTTGTTCAAAATTCATAAATTATGAAATAATAAAATAAATGTGCAAAGAAACTAAGACAGAAACGTGCTTAGAATATTTGCTAAATATTATACTGGTCCAGAATTACAGGACATTACAGATGATTGAATATTTGGAAGTAGGGTGTCAAGAAGGAGGTATAGAAAGCATAAGAAAACAAATGCAGAGTAGCAATGGGGTGGTACAGGTAAACACAATGATGTAAAGAGTTTTCTTGTTTGTAAAATGTATCTAATCATAGTGTTTGGGGGATAATGTTGTGTTAAAATTAAACCAGAAAAACTCTTTAACTCAAGGTTTTAGTACAGTTCATGCCTAAACAGCTAGATTTAAATTCAAATCTGGTAACATTATTTAGCATATATAAATGTATTTAATATATATATATATATATATATATGTATATATGTATATATGTATATATGTATATGAATGAATGTATATATACACTTAATCATTGTAACATTTTATATTTATTTGCAATTATATGGAAAAATTCTGTGTGTATATATGTGTGGAGTTGGAAAACAGTCCAGCTTGATGAAACCAAAGATCACTTAGAGATATTTGTAAATTAATTTGGCAAAGAATTTAAAGATGACATGAATGTTTACAAAGAGAATTGGGGTCAGAGCATATAACTGATTTTAAGCAATGAACAATAATAAGGTAAATTTTGGTGTTTGATGAAAAGAAATTCTCTAAAACAGTAGTTTTACAACAAGATGATAGTAATCTCAAAATAATTAGATTTGACATCAAAAGATGGAGATGAAAAATGTTATTAGTAAGATAAAAATGGAAGTCATAGAAAGTGCAATGTTTTATGCATTAAAGAAACTATAAAGGTTAATTGAGTGCAAGAACTGGAGAAGACTATTAATGAGGATGTAGAAATTCTATGAATATGAACATGGCTGAGAAGATAGATAATATTTGAGTCAAATGCCTACAGTTTAAAAAATTCACATGTGGATTGAGTAAGGAGTTTAGAAATATTTCATAAGTATAGATAATATATGTGCATTATGAAATAAGTTATGAATTTAAAAATTGATACATGAAAATTAAATGACACATACACACACAAACACACAGGAAGATTAAATTAGGTAATAGCATTCCTACAAAATATTTATCTAGGGCCATAAAACTGCTTAAAACTTCATAACTTTAATTTTACAAGAATATCGATAACACTAGGCAGCAAGTTCACAGGGGACAGGAAATAATGTAAAGTCTGTCCCTTACTTAGTGCTAGCCTCCCAGCTTCCAGAAGCCCGTTTATGCAAAAATGGAAGAAAATACTGAAAGGATTAAGCATGCTAGTTAAATATAAAAGTGAGTGGAGTATTTTCCCAGGTCAAAATCCACAGAACTTATTTTCTGATAATATATTAAACTGTATTACTTTGAAATTGTTAAATTTAATCTTACCAGAATAGCCAAAAACCACATTACAGAAATCATGTACTCCAATACAAAAATCTATATTTTATTGATTCATCTACCTAAAACGCAGCTTTACTTCTATGTGGTATTCTATTATTTAGTAATTTAGACACAAATAGAATATCTATATGTTCCCTGGAGGTTTTGTAAGCCCTCTGGCTGAAATAGAACCTGTCAGAAGTAAATCAGCTCATCTAATCCTCTATTATCTTATTTTTTTATGCTGCAGGAAGCAATTGATGGAAAATGCTTTGGAAACCATCAACACTCATTGTTTTGTGTTTCTTACATGAGCCACCAACCTAGAAAATATGATTAAAAGGATAAAGCAACTAATTGGACATTAAAAATACTATTAAAAAAAATAATATAGAGACTTCCTCTGCTCAGGTGCAGGTCACACCAGTCAGATGAACAGGTGAGTGACCTGCCTGCCAGCTGAACCGCCCTATGCCCTCGTTTCTGTTTCCAAAGAGCCCATTCCTATGACCCCACTCTCCCACCTCATCACCCCTGCCACCTCATCACCCCTGCCATTGCTGGGCCCTGTCCTCAACCCTGTGGCCTTCTGCTACTCAGATACAGGCCATGCCAGTCAGAAGAACAGGGGCAGGCCATGCCAGGCAGAACAGGTACAAGCCACACCAGGCAGAACAGAGACTCAATGCTGACCAAAGACAATGTAGCTTCCAGAAGGCCAGCTCCCAACTTGGACAGAGACTCCAAGAAATTTAAGATGCTGACCACCAGAAATCTAGGCCACAACAACTGGAAGACCAAAGAGGAACAGAAACCAAGGCACAACATATCCATCCAACAAAGACAAACTCAGTATTCAGGAACTAGACCTATAATCAACCCAAATCCAGATGCATAAAAGCCAGTATAAGAAGACAACCAACAACAGCCAGGGCAAGATGACAGCACCGGAGCCCAGCTATCCTACAACAGGAAGACCTGAATATTCCAACCCAATGGAGATGAAGCACAAGAAAATGACCTCAAAATCAACTCTATGAAGATGATAAGGGTCCTTAAAGAGCAAATTTAAAAATCCCTCAAAAATAAAGGAAAAGACAACAAAAAATGGAAGAAATCAATAAATCCCTTCAAGAATGCCAAGAAATCCAAGAAACAAACAAACAAACAAGTGAAGGAAATTATTCAAGACCTAAAAAATCAAAATAGAAGCAATAAAGAAAACACACACTGAGGGAATTCTGGAAATGAAGAATCCAGGTGAACAGGAACTACAGACAGAAACATCACCAACAGAATACAAGGAATGGAACAGAGAATCTCAGGTGTTGAAGATACAATAGAAGAAATAGATTCATTGGTCATAGAAAATGTGAAAACTAAAAATCTCCTAAAATGAAATATTCAAGAATCTGGGACACTATTAAAAGACCAAACCTAAGAATAATAGGAATAGAAGAAGGTGAATGATCCCAGTGTAAAACTCGAGAAATTTTCCTCGTCTACTCACAATCTGGTGGGCACCTGGGCTGACTCCATATCTTGACTACTATGAGCTTTGCTATAACATACACATTCTGTCATTCTATTTTGGTGAAAGCTCATTGTTGATTTCTATAGTGTGTGTGTGTGTGTGTGTGTGTGTGTGTGTGTGTGTGTGAGAGAGAGAGAGAGAGAGAGAGAGAGAGAGAGAGAGAGAGAGAGAGAGAGACAGAGACAGAGAGAGAGAGAGAGAGAGAGAGAGAGAGAGAGAGATGTCTTCAGGTGCCCACAGAGCCGAGAAGATGGCATCATGTCTTCTGACACTATAAAGTGATGAATAGGCTATAGTGAGCTGCCTAACATGAGTGTTAGAAATTAACTTGGGTCCTCTGGAAGAACAGCAAGCACTTTTAACCATTGATTCATATCTCTAGGCCTTTCTTTAGGGGTTTTGTTATGAAGAAATATTGAACTTTGTCAAAAGCCTTTTCCACATCTATTGGGTAATAATGTGATTTGTCCTTGAATCTATTTATATGATGTATTTGATTTATCGATTTGTATATGTGTAACCAACCCTGCATCTGAAGTACTGTTGGCCACAGCAGATAATATTTATTAAGAATATTTAAATTCTTTGGCCCTACCAAAGCCAGGGTATGGGTTTATATATGTGATTCCTGATACCATTGAAGTTCATGCAAATACCAGGGGTCTGGAGCATCACCTAAGACCAGTTGGGGATCTGAGGGCCATGCTACAATTGGGGCCATATAGATCTGAGTGGCCTGCTTGCCATGAGGTACCATGGGGATGTTCAAGCCCAGGCTGCTGCCAAAGGTACGTTCTGAGTTGATGTCTATGTCTCCTGATACCATCAAATGCAATTCCAATGCCAGAGTTCTAGGCTGCCACCTGAGACCATGGTGTCTGAAGGCCACAATGCCACAGATGCCATGCTGTTCTGAGTGACCTTCACTGCCTCCTGGGGCCATGGTATCAATTGAGGCCAAACTACTTCTGGGGACCATATTGGTTCCAAGGTCCAACACAGTCAGGGATGTGATATCTGTGGCCTGTGGTTCCACCAAAGGCTACATGGATGCCTAGGGTCTAGGCTGCATCCTGTGGTCATGTTGGTGTCTGGAGGTCATGATGCTACTGGGTCCATAGTGTTGTCTGGGCCAGGGCTGTTGCCAAGGGCCATGTCTGGGTTGTGCCTCTTTTGCATCAAAGTTCTGAGTTGGTCCATGCACTCCTGGAGTGCATGAAGGAACTGGTCCTTCAGAAACAATAAGTGCATGATCTCCATGACTTGGGCAGCAACAGGATATCTGAGAAGAGTTTCAATGAGGATCCAGTGATGATGGTGTGCCATAGGCCTTGAATCAGACCAATGAGTCATTGCAATGAACATTTTGCAGATGACACTAACTGGACAAACTGGGTATACTGCAGGACAAACTATAGCTTCTAATGCCACTAGGATGAATAAAGAGGTGTTAGAATGATGGAAAAGTGAAATGAGCTTTGGTTTCTTTGTTTTGTTATGTTTTAATTAATTTGGAGGGGCATACTGCTTGTGTGAGGGGTAGATATGAGGGACTAGGAGGTGAGTGGGACTTAGATGCATAATGTGAAATTTCCAAAGAATCAAAAAAAGAATTATGTTTTGAGTTTTCTTTTAATGAATATTTAAATGAGACCATATCCTATCTCACACCTATGGTGGAAGCCTTCCATCCCTTCGGAGGCCAGGCTAGCTCCTTGAAAAACCAGGTAATCCCCCACACCATTGCACCACCTATGCCTGCCTAACATAACCCTTAATGTCCCTCCTTTCCTTGTCACAATGTCCAGGCCCAAACTTCTGGAGGAAGCCTCCTCTTCACCCAGAGGCCAGGCCAGCATCATGACCCTCAGGTAAGACTTCTCCCAACCCTGCCCTTGCTTGCCCAATATAACTCCTACTCCAAGAGAAGCCAGGCCAGCATCTGAACCTCAGAAGACCACGGCCAGATCAGAGGCCATGCACATACACAGCCAGAACTTCAGCTTAAAACTTGGGTAGCAACTCCCTGCTGGAACAGGGAGGACATCCAGGTTATCAGAAGTCCAGTCCCCAGCTTAAGCAGAAACCTTCTACTCAACCACAGGCCATGGAATCTAGACGACCAGAGAGGAAACAGAAAGTAAGGAAGAAAACATCCATCTAATAAATACAAATCCAGAAATTGGCACCTACACCTATAACCACTCCAAATCCAGATGCCTAAATGTAAGTGTAAGAACATAAACATCAACAGCCTAGGCAATATATCTCTGGTAGAGTCCAACCATGCCTCTAGAGCAAGTCCTGAATATTCCAACACAACAGAAGCACAAAAAAATGATCTTAAAACCAGCTTTATGATGATGATAGGGGTCCATAAAGAGGAGATTTAAAAAAAAAACTTGCTTAAAAATATCAAGGAAAAGACAACCAAAAAAAAAAATTGATGGAAATCAACAAATCCCTTAAAGAATGTCAAGAAAGCCACGGGGGAAAAAAAAGACAAACAAACCAGTGAAGGGAGCTATTTAAGACATGAAAATCAAAATAAAAGCACTTCTATAGGATGTATATAAGGAGATACAGAACAAAGAGAATTGGAAAGAGAACTTGAGAGAAATAAAGAGCATGATCATTGGTACATGTGTGAGTCTTATTCCCTCAGATTATTAAAATTATTCCTAAGTCCTGTTACTCTGAAGGCATTCTCCTTGCAACCCTGGAGAAGTCCTGGGAGCTGGTCTCACAGGCTGCAATGCTTAGCAAATACTCTTAGTAATGGGGGACACAGCATGAACTAGCCATCTTCTGTAGCCAGGCAAGTCCTCAAGTGGAGGGATTGGGATATCACCTCAGGCACAAAACCTTCTACCAACAGCTTGTCTTGCATGCAAAATGTTCTGGGACTGGAGTCTAGCAAAATTATCAGCAAAGAGACCAGAGAGACTTCATGCAGTAACTGATGGGAGCAAATGCAGAGACCCACAGCCAAATACTAGGCAGGGCTTGAGGAGTCCTGAGGAGGACAGGGAAGAAGGGTCAGAGAAAGTAGAGGGATCATGGACATCATGAAAACACTGACCCACAGAAACAATTGATGGTGACTCATGGAGGTACACAGAGATCAAGGAGCCTGTAGGTGTCTGACCTAGGTCCTCTGCATATATGTCATGGCTGAATAGCTCGATGTTCTTGTGGGATTCCTAACAGTGGGAGCTAGGGTGGTCACTGACACTTTTGTGTGCTTATGGGAGCCTTTTCCTCCTACTGGGTTGTCTTGTCCAGCTTTGATGTCATAATATGTGCCTGATCTTATAATACCAAATTATGCTCTGTTTAGTTGATATCCTTGGGAAGCTACTTCTTTTTTGAGGGAAGGCAGAAGGGGGCATATCTGGGGGAGAGAGGAGGTTGTGGGAGAGACTGGGGGAGAGGAGGGGGGAATCTGTGAACAGGATGAAATATATGAGAGAATAATAATTAAAAAAGTGTACATCTTTATTTACGTTTTAAGAAAGAGGTTCAGTTGCAACTGGTTCAACTGCCACTTTGATCTGTAGGCAAATTTCAGAACACCTTGAAAGCTGATGCATTTTTTACTCATTAGAATAATATACTCATTAAAGAACATTAGTCTAAATTTTGTTACTGGATGTGAAATAAAAGCCTAAGACTACCTTCAACTGCTCCTACTAATATCTAAATTTTTATAAAGTATCAATGCACCCTAACAAAAATGTCTGGTTCAGTGTTGGAATTATAAAATACTAATTCTTTCTTTTAAATTATAATGAACATTTAACAGTGAATGTGTACATGTGTTTAAATGTATGCCTATCATATTTACTGATTGTGCTCTAAGATATGTCAATGCAAGAAATATAACTCTCATCCTAAAAGGAATAAGAGATAGTATTTTCTCGAACAATTTTGAGTGAACATGGATTGATAAGAGATTTAAGTTACCTCAAATGCCATGTTCCCATGGAGAAGCAGTTTCTTGAAGTTTTACAGTTTCACAGAACAAAGAATGTCATATACTAAAGCAAGTTTAAAATACATTGGTGGGTACATAAGAGAGGTAGTGTCAGCAACATGGTAGAGGCTTTTCTCTAAGATTAAGATGCTCTGTTGACAATCTTAGATTTTTGGCTGGTAAAAGATAATGGGTCTTCTAAGTCAATTTATTCCGAAGGAATTTATCTACTAATTATAGTATGTTATTTCTGACACAGAAGTGAGCAAGGAATGGCTATTCCATGGGCTAAAGTTAACCCTAAACAAGGTAATTAGCCTCTGACCTACTATCAATACTCTGAAATTGTCTCAAACAGGAAACTATTCATATGCTTTGGAACTTTAGAACAAATAATGATCTACAACATGGATCTAAAACATAATCAGCATGGATCTATGGTTTTAACAATGAAATTATCTAGATAAGAAAAATATCAATATGAATATATTAATATTTATGAATTTATATAATTAATAAGATTACATGTACACAATTAATAATATTGCTCAATTATCATAACACATAAAACTTAAGAACACTAATAAACTTAGCAGTGCTGGTGCACACCTTTAATCCTAGCTCTTTGGAGGCAGAAGCAGGTGAATTACAGGCTAGCCTGGTCTATAGAGTGAGTTCCAGGACAGCCTGGTCTATAGAGCGAGTTCCAGGAGAGCCAAGGCTACATGGGGAAATCCTGTCTCAAAAAAAAAAAAAGAAAGAAAAAGAAAAAAAAACAGTAATAAATACTTGTATGTTATTTCTCCATTAGGATCACATATATTAGACAAAGCATTTTTGCAGTTAATTCATGTTTTGAAGTTTCAAGATTCATAACATATTTCCAACAGTATAGTCACCCTTATGTTATAGTACTGAAGTTGAATTAACCGTGAGACTAATAGGAAAGTATTCCTAAAGTTAAAAAAAAGGATGCTTATTTTAAATTTTAAGCATGTGAAAAATGAGCAAAGTTACTGCTGAACTACCAGGTGGTACATGTCTGACACCAGCCTGAGATACCAAAAACAAAACACAACCAAACAAAACAAACAATTCTGTCTTTTCAAAATCAGGTGTTCAAAAATTCCTAAATGAGCCTAAAATGTCTATGATGAAGGAACATGGATTGTGCTAGTTTACAGAAGGAGCACACAATGACCCCAGGTGTTCGTTCCTGTGAGATCGCGTGAAGATCATCACAAAAACTGCTTTCCAGAGCTTATAATTAACTTTGAAATTTTCTGGTAGTTCTTCCCTACTTGGTACAATGGTTGACTTGTAGTGTCTCAGAGCACAGGCTATGAGTTGAGGATCTCATGAGATCACCAAGTAATTGGTAGCCTGGCACTTCAGCATATGACAATATTCAGTCTGCACTCACACGGGTATTATCTGTTCCAAGCATCATTGTTTTAGAACTGATATGTCACAATCAGACATTTTTAAGCCTTAGCTGGCAACTGATGATGTTGTTCAATAATTCTATTTTCTGCCCATGGGCAAGCATGGCTTCTGTCATGAGGGAACTATATTTTAGAACAATTCCAAACTGCCCTACTCTACATTGTCATTTTACTCAGCATCTTCACCTCTTCCTTTGAATCCCCTTTCTCCACAGGAGTGCTGAAAAGTTTATCAAGAATTTTATAACAAATATATTCATGGGAACAAAAGAGCACAGCCATTGCAGAGTCAATGATACTTTTGCTCCAGGAAACATGAGGAAATAATTATACTTCCTGCTTTCCTGAATCTTCTTACCTCTAATCTTCCACTGCCTTCTTTCCATACACTTTGCAGATTACTCATGAGAAGGGTCAGTCAAAGTATATAATATTAGCCATGTCCTTGTTGTCTGTGTATTCTGATGGTATTCAACTTGATCTGAAAAGTCAGTGTTATTAAGGAACCAATATAAATACCTTTTTAAAGTTTGTTTCTATTTGCACAGCTGCATCATAGTTCAAATATATATATATATATATATATATATATATATATATATATATATATATATATATATTGGATCAAGTGTGCTTTGGGAAGAATCATAGATATTAAAAAATATAACTTGAAGACAATGTTTTCATTGTATATTGACACACTCTATGGGAAATTATTCTCCCTATTAAGTTAGTCACTCTTCAACTTTCAATAAAGTATTCCTGTAACTTGAAACAACGGAAATGGAAGCAGAAGTTATTTGTTTCAGTAAAACAAGCCAGGCACAGGCAAATAAATCATAAATAATCACAGCTACATTGATGACACACAGATGGTGAGACTCATATTCAGGCTGAGTCTTACACCTCATATAAACTTTACTTAAAGTATACACTCACATATTGATTTTAAATCGAGTCAACTTGATTAGTTAAGATTAGCCATCTCAATACTTATGTGAACTCTTAAAATTTGCTTTCAGAAGCTTAGAGCAGAATGTTATTTACCAAAATCTGACGATAAAAATGCATGTAGGGATGGGGTCAGAGTGACTGTGGGTATTAAGTTACAGTTGGAACAGGATGGTCCAGAGTGCTCTTGAACAGTAGGATCAATATAGATAGTGACTATACGCCCAAATGCTAGACATAATGATTCTAAAGATTTCCATGATAATGAAATGATAAGTATTTGAGGAAATATTTTTATTTAACATAATTTAATTATCAGACATGTATCTATATATCAAAACAGCCTGTTAGTCAATTTATATAAAAATTTTATGTTTTTATGTGCATTAAAATGAACTTAATTTAAATAAAAGTAATCTAAGACTATTACTATGGATACTTTGTTCTTTTTTATTTCTTTACTTAATTGAATATAAATTCCACAGTATATCCTGAACACAGTTTCCCTTCCCTCCACTCCTCCCAGTTTCCTTCTACCTCGCCTTACTTCCAGATCCACTCACCCTGTTTCCCTTCAGAAAAGAGCAAGCCTCCAAGAGACAACAGCCAAACATGACAAGAAAAGATACAATTAGACAAAACAAAAGCCCTCA
Source organism: Peromyscus californicus insignis (assembly GCF_007827085.1). Taxonomy (NCBI): domain Eukaryota; kingdom Metazoa; phylum Chordata; class Mammalia; order Rodentia; family Cricetidae; genus Peromyscus; species Peromyscus californicus. The sequence goes on along the minus strand of NW_026294447.1, from coordinate 35,692,223 downwards.
TATGCTATGGAGCAATCTTTGTACACTATAAATATGTATTACTCTCATTGATTAATAAAGAGTTGATGGGACTATAGCTGAGCAGGAGAGATTGGGTGGGAGATCCAGGCTAGGAGAATTATGGGAAGAGGAAGGGTGAGGTCAGAGGAGTCACTAGGAGACACAGAGGGAACAAGACATGCTGGAGGACCGGTAAAGACACAACGCACATGGCAATACCTAGATTAATAGAAATGGATTAACTTAAGTTGTAAGAGCTAATTAGTAATAAACCTGAGTTATCAGCTGAGCACTGATAATTTATATTAAGCTTCTGTGTGGTTACTTGGGGGCAGCTTGACGAACAGAAACTTCCACTTACACTCATATCAAGGCTGGACAAAGCAACCAAGTAGGAGTAAAAGAGTCTAAAGAACAGGCAAAAGAGTTAGAGACACACCCACTCCCACTATTAGGAGTTCCACAAAAACAGCAAGCTGACATCCATAACATATACACAGAGCACCTGGTGCAGACTCATGCTTGCCATGTCAGTTTCCGTGAATCCATGGGAGCCCTGCTTAGTTGATTTAGTGGGCCATGTTCTCTTGGTGCCCTCCATCCCCTCTGACTCCTACAATCTTTTTTCCCTCTTCTTCTGTGGAGTTTCCTGATATCTGAGGGGAGGGACCCGATGGATACTTCCAATTTAGACTCTTTCTCAGTATAATATCTGGCTGTGGGTCTTTGTACCTGCGCACATCTGAAGCTGAAGGAGGACACTAAGATAATGATTCTATAAGGCACCAATCAAATTTGTCTTTCTGGGTCTGAGTTATCTCTCTCAGGATGATTTTTTTCTAGTTTTGCCTGAAAAATTTCATGATGCTATTTTTTACCAGCTGAATAATATTCCATTGTGTAAATTACCACATTTTCTTTATCAGTTCTTCTGTTGAGGGGCATCTGGGTTGTTTCCAGATTCTGACTATTCTAATTAAAGCTACAATGAACATAGCTGAGCAACTGTCTTTGTTGTAGGACAGAGCAAGTCTTTGAAGCAATAAATTGAAAAGGATATCAGAAGATGGAAATAACTCAGTGCTCATGGATTGGTAGAATTAACATAGTAAAAATGGCTAACACATGAACTATGAACCAATAGCTGAGGAGCCCCCAACTGGATCAGGCCCTCTGGATAAGTGAGACAGTTGATTAGCTTTAACTGTTTGGGAGGCATCCAGGCAGTGGGACTGGGACCTGTCCTTAGTGCATGAGCTGGCTGTTTGGAATCTGGGGCCTATGCAGGGACACTTTGCTCAGCCTGGGAGGAGGGGACTTGACCTGCCTGGACTGAATCTACTAGGTTGAGCTGAAACCCCAGGGGAGTCCTTGCCCTGGAAGAGATGGGAATGGGAGGTGGGCTTGGTGGAGGGTGGGCAAGGCGGGAGGAGGGAGGACAGGGGAATCCATGGCTGATATGTAAAATTAAATCAAATTATAAAATTAAAAAAAATAGTAAAAAATATGGCTATGCTACCAAAAGCAATCTGCAGATTCAACCAATCCCATCAAAATTGCAACACTATTATTTACAGACCTAGAAAGGACAATTCTTAACTTCATATGAAAACCATAAAACCCAGGATAGCTCAAAACAATCCTGAACAATAAAAGAACTGCTAGAGGCACCAGCATCTCTGATTTCAAGTTGTACTACAGAGTTATAGTAATAAAGCTGTATGGTATCGCCATAAAAACAGACATGCTGATCAATAGAATTGAATTTAAGACCCAGACATAAATTCACACACCTATGTACATCTGATCTTTTAATAAAATAAAGCCAGAAATACATACTGGGAAAAAAGACAGTATCTGCAACAAATGGTGCTGATCTAACTGGATGTCAGATGGCAGCATGTAGAAGAATGCAAATAAATCCATATCTCTCACCCTGGACAAGACTCAAGTCCAAGTGAACTAAGGACCTCAACATAAAACCAGACACATTGCAACGGATAGAAATGAAGCACATTGGAACAGGAGACAACTTTCTGAACAGAACACCAATAGTTCAGCATTTAGATCAACAATTAATAAATGGAAAGTGATGAAACTGAAAAGCTTTTGTAAGGCAAAGGGCACTGTCAATAAGATGAACCAGCAGCCTACAAAATGGGAAATGATTTTCACCAGCTCCACACCCTGTAAGTGCTAATATCCAAAATATATAAAGAACTCAAGTAACTAGGCATCAACAAACCAAACAATCCAATTCAAAAGTGGGGTACAGATCTAAAGAGATTTCTTAATAGAAAAATCTCAAATGACTGAGAACCACTTAAAGAAACACTCAGCATCTTTAGACATCAGGAAAATGCAAATCAAAAATTACTTTGAAATTCCATCTTACTTCTGTCAGAATGGCTAAGCTCAATAACACAAGTGATAGTTTTGCTGGTGAGGATGTGGAGCAAGGGGAATATTTCTCCTTTGTGGTGAGAATACAAACTTGTACAGTCACTATGAAAAATCAATATGGTAGTTCCTCAGGAAATTGGGAATCAGTCTACCTCAAAACCCAATTTTTTTCTTAATTTCAAAAACAGTCCTATTTTCAATCATCAACTTATCCCAACTTTGTATTTATTTTCACTTGCTATCCATTTAAAGTATTGTACTCTACTGTTGGATTATATATGAAGCATTTCATAGATGCCTAGATTCAGCTATTTACATTCACTACCAAATTATATTTGTTAGTATTTCCAGTCCTCGATTCTGTCCCTTGTATTTCCAAGTACATATGTCTTAATTTAACTGGAAATTTGTGAATCAATATAGGCAATAAATAGACAGATAGATAGATGTAGTTATTGTCAAGATGAAGAGACTGTATCTAATTTAATTCTCTTACACATTATAATCAGCATTCTGTTTAGATTTTATGTATATAAAATGGAAACAGTGAGAACTAGACTTTAATTCTTTGGTATGTAGACAATTTAGTCTGCATGGAAACTAAACTTTTAATTTGAATTGGAATATGATCTTTAAATGTCTAATATTTTAATATACTTTTTAAAGTGAAAAGTGAATCAATAGAGCAGTAATTGCCACCAGTTATCCTGTGCTAACTGAAAGATGATTTTGTCATAGAAAAGGATGGGGGTCAAAGGAAGAGCCACTCAAATGTCAGATTGCTGGGACTGCCATGGGGAAAAGGACAAGCAATATTTCTGTTTGACATTACATTAAGTGGAAATAAATGCTGGCAAGGAGATTGTAATAATTTGAATCAGATACCGATTTTATCTCTTCACATAGTCTTTTAAGGTATTTAATTTTTGGTACATGATAGGCAGATGAATTTTACCTAAACTTTTGTCCTTAAAGTAAGACTTCTACATCTGTAGGCTAAAGGGGTGTCATGTTTGAAGGATTCAGTTCCCTTCCAGGAAAGAAATCATTAAATGAAATGATAAGGTGTATTCGGTTGGAACGTGGTAGTTTAGTAAGGATACGTAATTTGAATTGAGCTTATATTTCAGTTTATTTGCTTAATTCAGTAAGTCTGCAACAGTGTGCTGCTGTAGCAAAAGGTCACAATGTCACTGTACTAACTGAAACACTTCTGGGATGTGCTACAGTTCCAATCCATAATCTAACAGGATGCGTACAAATTTCTCATGCAAATTGCCTGCTTGGTGGACTGACCAGTCTCACTATGCTTGTGAAAGCAAAAGCGTTGGCAGGTGATAGTACCACTGTGTTTTCAAGGTGATGTTTTTTGCCAAATACATCAACCTCCCCCTCCCTCTTGTCCATAGTAGCTGTGCCATGAATAGCATCATCCTGAGAATGAATAGTAGATTATGCATGGACTAGCAGTTCCCTAAACTCAGGAAAACTTGCTAAGAGAGCTAGATAAGAAGCTAGGAAGGTTATAGCACTGATTATGCAATATTTGAGTTTCTGCTTTTTTAGTTCACTTGCAATGTCAGGAAACAAACTCCACCTCTGCTGGCTGACTCTTAAGTCTGTGGTAATTTTCAACCACATGTACAAACCAGCGTGTTCTTTAAGGCAACACACTGGTTTGAGGCAGAAAGTGATTCCTTCTCTTTGTCTAATTAGTGAGGTTTTATTGCAATAAAGAGATATATTTACCTTTGACATATTTTTATACTGATTAGTGGATAATTTTATAATTAATGAATCTGAGAAAAAAGAAAAAACTCAGTATTCCTTTCTGATTATTGGAATGCCAGTGTTCCAAACCACTCTTAAACAAGTGGGCTCATTAAACTGCAGTATTGGATGCATTTTTTTCAGAGAGGAATGAGTCTTCAAATAGCATTTTGTGGTACTGTGGTTTAAAAAAAAAACAAGTAAAAATTAGTAATTCTTTCATGGTTTTCTGGGACAGCAGGAGCTAGAAGCATCACAGGTCTTTCTGAAAAGAAAAAGAAATTGATACACATTTTGAAAAGGTTAACCGTAGTGCCTTCTTGCAGAAGTATTAATAGGTCTTAATTTTCAGTGATATGCTCATTAAAGTCTCCAAAAGTCAAGTCAATTTTTTTATAAAAGTTCTTATGAAATGTACCTTCTCTTCATCACATTCAAAAATTGTTTTGATTATTAAGTTTTGAGTAATAATATAGTAGCATTTATACCTAGTTTTGCTGATTGTTATTGTGCTAGTCAGGGTAACTATAGCTGTGATTAAACACTATGACCAAAGCAACATGGGGAGGAATGGGTTTATATGGTTTACTCTATAACAACATAGTTTATCATCAAAGGAACTCAGGACAGGAACTAAAAGCATGTCAGGAACCTTTAGACCAGAGCTGATGCAGAGGCCATGGAAGAGTGCTGCCTCCTGACTTGCTTCTCATGGCATGCTCAGCCTGCTTTCTTATACAAGCTTGAACAATATGCCCTGGGATGGCCCCACTCACAATGAGCTGAGCCATTTCACATCAATCACTAATTAAGAAATGTCATGCATGCTTACCATCAGTCCAATCTTATGGAGGCATATTCTCAATTGAGACTCCCTCCTAGCCAATGATTCTAGCTTGTGTCAAATTGACATAAACTAGCAACTACAGTTATATTTATATAATATCCCTGTAACTTCCTCAAACCCACTTCAACACATTAATATTTATTAAAATTATAAGCAGGAAATAGACACAAATCTGTCGTCTAGCTTCCTGGAGCTCTATCAATTTCAACTCTGATCTCATACACACATTTTGTTAGCTTCAATCCTGTCTTTTCTCCAATACACATTTCTTGCTTGTCACCATTTTGGTACCATTCATCTCTTTGCATTTGTGTCTTATAAATATCAGAATAGATTAATGCATGCTGGGACAAGAAAGATATTTAAAATATGAAACTCAGAACACTATAAAATTTGTACTACTACATGCTATAGTTTCCACATGGATGGTGGATGCATCCACAGAATCACTCAGAACTCAAACGGGTCAGAAGCAACACTGGTTATTTAATTTTGATTATTAAGTAATTTGATTTCTCCATTTTGGGGGGATGAATCCACAGATGTTGAGAGTCACTTACAGGTGTTTTAGTGGTTTAGTCAGAAAGTAACAAATTTCTTCTACTTGGGTTTGAGTAACATGTCCTTCCTCCCACTGCCTGGGATGCTGGACAAACTAAGGGTCAGGGGAAATGAAGCATTTCATGAACACGACTGTCTTTGTCACCTCCATGCTTTCCTCTATTATTCCAGCCACTGAATTTCTGTGTTGGAAAAGGAGAACAGTGTTCTGGAGATTCATTTCTCTTTTGCTGCATCCCTGTTTGCATTTCCATGCATCGTATCCTTCTTCATTCTCTGCTGGGCTTTTGAAATCCTCTCCTGGCAATCGCATATAGATGTGAAAATTCCTTATTGCCTGTTGTAAAACTTTACTATTCTCATTGAACATCTCCAAGACCTCTGAAATATGAAAAAAAAACCCTCAAACCATACATTAAAATAAATGTTTAAAATCTGACCTTATTCTGAAAGTTGGAAACCACTTTTTTATTGCTGACTATTGTCTCTTGTGTCTGTGCCTCAGATGCCTCTGGGCAAATTTAAAATCCTCCATCAAAGGATAAGTAGACGTGAAGAAATATCACACTCTAGAGCGGGTTTTCCTTTATCTATGCTATACACAAAGTGTAGTTGATCACAATTCTCCCTGTCTATAACATGGTTTTCTGTTAGTATAAACTTCTAAAGAGTGCTGATAAGAAGAAACACTGAATTTAGGCAAGAAGTACATAGGGATTTAGACAATAGAGGTTTCGTTAGTGGGTTATTTACATTTAAAAATACTTGTTCCTGAATTTTTGTAAATGTCATTTGCTGATGCCTCTGATAAAATATGACCAGAAATAACATGCTTCTTAAGTTTGAATCATAGAGGATCCAAGAATGTGTATTATGCTTTGAAAGCAAGCTGCAACAGAAAGGAATAAGAGAAACTTGAATGCCTGCATCTAAGACTTACTTCAAAAACAAACAAACAAACAAAAAACCTCCGTGAAATGAGAAAGTAGCAGGGAAGGGAAAAATGGCAGGTGTGCAAACTGATGGGGCCCCCCAACTGAAAAACAGGAAAGGACTTGAGGCAACATTTCCAGTATCTGTTCTTCTCTATTACTTTGGATGTGGCTATCAAGGCTGTGATTCACTGGTGAATGGCTAATGGTTCACGGCCTTCTGGTCCTTACTTCATTCATGAGGTCGATGCCCCTGAACAAGCGTAGCTTTCTGTGTATATGAGGACTGAACAGTTAGTGGCAGCTTGGTATCTTGTAGGAAATTCTACTGAGTGACCCAATGCTCCTGGCCACCAATGAATCCTTTCTTTGATTTCCTTCTCAAACAATGACTGAAAAACTCCTCTTTTTACTAAGTTGACAAAACACAGACTGAAAATGCCCATCAATAACTGTTTGAAAGCCGGGCGGTGGTGGCGCACGCCTTTAATCCCAGCACTCGGGAGGCAGAGTCAGGCGGATCTCCGTGAGTTCGAGGCCAGCCTGGGCTACCAAGTGAGTCCCAGGAGAGGCGCAAAGCTACACAGAGAAACCCTGTCTCGAAAAACCAAAAAAAAAAAAAAATAACTGTTTGAAACATATGACATTTGCCTTTTGGTATGTTGCTTATTCGTTTAAATTAACTCCCCTCCCCCCAACCATTTTGTCCATTTTGCCACAGAAGACAGAATTTCTTTCTTCTGTGTTCCAAACACGGAATATTGGGCAAGGGGAAAGGTAGGTAAGAGCAAAGTTGGCTGCTATACAGAGTCCAAAGTCATGTAGTAAATGATAGCTTACATAGGGCAGAAAGGGAACTACTGTTAGTTAAGGGATCCAAGTATTCATAGGTTAATAATCAAAGGTTGATTCTAACAACAATGCAGCCCCTTAACTAGAATAACATTGAGGAACTTAGTATTGCAACTCAGTTTCTGATACTGTTTAATGGGACAGAACAGTCAAGCTAAGTTGTCTCTCACAAGCATAAGAGGGGAGCTCATGAAATTTTTGATTTGCATTTCTCTTATGTCTAGAGTATTAGCTGTTTGCTGTATGTTTTCTTTGGGGTGAAGTGCTATTCAGTCTTTTGCTAATTTTTCATTTTTTAAATAAATTTTTTGAAAATTAAATATAATTAAAACAATTTGACCTTCCTTTTATCCCTCCATTTCTTCCCATTTATACTCTCACCCTTGTTCTCTTTATGAACTACAATAATCATCCCATGTACTCCTTCTCACTCTTTTTCAAACGATGGCATCTTTTTTCATTAATTGTCACATATATGTATATATGTAATATATTAATTCATTATTCTAAATGCTAAATATATTATCTGCTCAGTCTGTATGTTACTAGATGTATGTTTACACAGCTGATAATTTGATATTCCATAAGCAATTTATGTGTTCTTCTGAGAGGATGACTATTTCTTCTGCTCTCAGAATTCCCTAGTTGCCTACATGTCTTTTGTAAGGTTGGTACCTCCTGGGCTGCCTTCCCACCTCATGCACATTAACGTATCCATTGTTACTGTCCTTGTTCTGCTCAATTTTAGACAGTTAAGTTGGTGAAACTTCATAGGTGTAGCTTCTGACATTTATAGAAGGCATATATGATTTCCGTGTTCCTCTTACTCTTATAGTCTTTCTGCTCCCTCTTCAGCAATGTTCCCTGAGCCTGAGGAAAAGATTTTTAGATAAAATTGGGCCTGGGCTCCACAACTCTGCATTTTGATTGAATGTAATTTCTGTAACAATCTTTGTCTACTGCAAGGAGAACTTTCTTTGCTGAGAAATTAAGACAACACTTTATTTACAAATATATAAAATGCAGTTAAGTAGTAGCTGGTTTAGTAGAATAATAGTTGTAGTTTTAACTCTAAGATCCTCAAAATAACTAGCACCTGGTATTTGACTAAGTTTCTGGTTCCAGGCATGATTTTCCTCTTGTTAAGTGGTCTTAAGTCCAATTAGAGAGCTGCTGGTTACCACCAAGGTATGTGTGCTACTTCTACACCCTGATATTATTGTTCCATATTGGTTGTTGCCATCTTTCATAGGTGTTATAGCTGGGTAGGGATCTTTGTTGCTTACTACCATAGAAGCTTTCACAGGGCCTTCTTGTATCATGAAAGCAATTCTTCAGTAGCAGGCTTCCAGGTCATGTCAAATATGAGATGGCTTGCTGGGCGGTGGTGGCTCACGCCTTTAATCCCAGCACGGGAGGCAGAGTCAGGTGGATCTCTGTGAGTTCGAGGCCAGCCTGGTCTACAGAGCAAGATCCAGGACAGGCACCAAAACTACACAGAGAAACCCTGTCTCAAAAAACAAACAAACAAACAAAAATATGAGATGGCTGCAGTTAGATGTACTCATGTTTGATTGTACAGTTTTGCTCCTTTGGTCTACATACGTAGATTTTGTGATATCTATTTTTGGCATATTGTATTTGTTATTATGGCACTGTAACAGATCTTGAGATATGGAATTGTCATTCTTCCAGCATTAGTCTTCTTTGTTCAGGATTGTTTTTCTATTCTGCTTTTTTTCTGGTCCATGTTAATTTTAATAGAGTTTGCTTTTTATATTTCTGTGAAGAATAAAAAGGAGGTTTTGATTGGGATTGCACTGAATCTATGAATTCCTTTTGGTAAAATGATGATTGTCACAATATTAATTTAACAACCTCATGAATATGGATGTCTTTCCATTTTCTAGAGTCTTTTTCTTCTTTTGCTGAGGTTTAATGTTTTGATTGTAGAGTTGTTTCAACTCCTTAGGCTTCATTCCTTGTTGTTTTATTTTCTTTGAGGCTATTGAGAATGGACATATGTCCATGATCTCTGTATATGTATGTTTGTTGGTGTACAGAAAAGTGATTGATTTGTGCAACTTGATTTTGTTTTCTGTCACATTGCTGAATTTGTGTAACACATCTAGAATTTTCTGGTTGGATTTTGGGGATCTCTTACACATGATATGTCATCTGCAAATAGGGATATTTTGACTTATTATATTGTTACTTGTAGCCTTTTAATTACTCTCTGTGGCCTAATTGCTCCAACTAGTAAATCAAGTACAATGATTGAAAGGAGTGGGGATAGTCCACAGCCTTGTCTTATGAGTGGTTTCAGTGGTGTTGCTTTAAATTATCTCCATTTATGGTAAGATTGCCTATGGGCTTCTATTATATAGATTTTATCATATTGAGATATATTTCCTCTCATCCTATTTTCTCTAGGACTTTTTTCATGAAGGCATGTTGAATTTTGCCAAAGGATTTTTTTGCATTTATTGGAATGATCATGAAATTTTTTCCTTTATGTCAGTTTATGGGATTAATTACATTTACTGACTTGTGTATGTTGAACGATGCTTGAGTCTCAGAGATAAAGACAACTTAATTATTTTGGTTAATCATTTTGATATATGTCAGTACATTTTTTGCAAATATTTTATTGAAAAAAATTAAATTTATGCTCCTCAAGAGATACTGGCATGAACTTTTCTTGTTTTTTTGTTTGTTTGTTTTGATTTTTTGTGTGTGTTCTTATCTGATTTGGGTATTACAGTGATATTTCCATTCTAGATCTAATTTTAATTGCTTGAGAAGTGTTGCTGTATATCATCTTTGAATGTCTGATAGAATTCTGCTTCGAATCCATCTTCCTTTGGACTACTTTTAGTTAGAAGGCTTTTTACTACTGTTTTAATCTCCTCATTTGTTATTGGTCTATTTTGGTTACTGACTTTTTCTTGGCTTATTATTAGTGGTTTGCCTGAATGAAGAATAAAATGTTCATTTCTTGTAGCTTGGCCAACTTAATGTACTACAGACCTTTTAAATCTCTGCTTATAATATTTTGACTTTCTTTTGGTGTTTGTTGTAAAGCAATCAGTGTCTAACAAATAGTGCATATTTTATGAAATCGATTGCACCTGATTTTGGTGCATATATGTCTAGAATAGTAATATCTTCTTAGTCAATGTTATGCTCAGATTGTAGGGATCCCTCAAAGATCACCAGAGACTGAATCCATATGCAAAAGCAAAGAGCCTTTATTCAAGTCAAGCTTGGGCTCTCCATCTGTCTGACACAGCTGTGAGAACAAAGAAACCCAAGCCTGGTAGGGGTAGGGATTTTATCATAGCAGAAGTTGAGATGTTCAGGACTCTGACTGGCTGACATTTGTCTAGGGCTGTCTTGACAAAAGGAGATCAGTGTGTGCTGGGCTAAGAGACACCTGGTGATCTTATCTATGATGGTTGATTCATTGGGTATTTATTCCTTGAATGCTGATTGGCCCATTCCTGAGTGGTGCCAATTTATAGCTTTTCATAGAACTGAGTGTTGCCTTAGAGTAAAAAAACAAAAAACAAAAAACAAAACAAAAAAAAACCTAAGGCCTACACACTAACTGGTTTATATTGAACCTGTCATGGCAGCAGTGTGGCCCAGTTGCCCTGAGATCCACAGTTAACTCTTCTATTGATTATAATGAAGTGTCCTTTTGCATCTTTTTCAATTTGTTTTAGTTTAAATTCTATCTTATCAGATATTTAAATAGGAATAATTGATGATTCTTAGTTCCATTTACTTGGAGTATTTTAATTCTCCTTTTGTCCTAAGGCTATGACTATCTTCAAAGCTAAACAGTGTTTCTTGTAGCCAACAGACTGATGGATTTTATTTTTGATCCATGCAGTCAACTTGTGTCTTTAGATTGGAGAACTGAGACCACTGATAATTAAAGTTATTTCATTGGAGTTAGGTGGTGCTATTTTATTGTTTGTTTTTTTCAGTGTCATTTTGGTTTGGTATTTCTTTCCATAGTCTCTCTGCTATGCTAAGTTCATCACTCCCTTCAGTCCAAAGTACTGCTTCCTACATTTATCCTATTGCTGAAGATGTGACATACTTAAATTATAGAAATTTGAGATATCAAGCTGATTATTACCTAGAAGGATTATCTATACTGACCAGCTTTCATAGTGCTAGAAGTTTCTTTTCATGCTACTGGAGGAGAAAAGCAACCACCAATGTAATCTGAGCTACAATAATGACTGCCCTAGCAAGACAAGTCAATTGGTGTAATAGTGGCATAAACATCATGGGAGTTGCCTTTGGTATTTTGAGATAAGGGCCTGCTATGTAGTTCAGGCTAGTCTTAAACTGAAAATATTCATGCCTCTGTCTGTGTTGGAATTTGTAAAGGCCCTCACCACCACAATCAGTGCAAACATGCTATCTTTAAAATGCTGTAAACGGTGTCTCAACATCTTTAATTCCCCTCAGTAGGATGAAAGGACTTTTACCATAAAAATTATTAAGAAAAAATTATTCCATAAAATAGAAAATAAAAGAATACTTTCAAAGTCTTTTTTATGAAGCTAATGTTAACTGGATACCTAAACCTGATAAAGAGAGAATAAAAGCAAAATTATAGCTTGATCTCCCTGATGAATATACTCACAATACTTAAATACAGTTTAGTTCTTCCAGTTTCTGGGTATGAAACTATTAAAGCCAAATTTAACATTTCTACCTCTATGTGGAATTCTGTATTTATAATATGATAGGGATATTGGCAAAACCAATTACTCAAATATTCATATATTTGTGACTTAGCTCTAGAAAAAAGTAATTTAACAATTGAAAAAATACCAATAATCATTAACAAACTATGTATAACTGTATTTAATATATGGCCATGTATACATTTTTAGAAATAGTTACAGTTCATATATAATTTTACAACAACAGAAATTAAGCAGTGAAGAAACCCTTTTGGCCAAAACCATAGAAAGTCTCTTGGAACAGTAAACATCTCATTGCTTTCTTTAAGATGATGGGAAATATAAGTTGGGTTGACCAACTTTAGCTCTGCTATCATGTTTTTCTGTTTATTTATTTTGTCGTTGTGCATCTTTTTGAAGACTTCATAGTCAAAGAGTTTAATTTACTGGTTATTATATTGGCCAGTAAAAAGCATAAAATATTTTTCTTCTTGGGGACTCAATCTTATAGTAGAAAAGCTTGTAATAATGCTTATATAAGTGATCCTTACTTATCCCAAGGACAATAATTCTAAAGATTATTAAACAACTAAAAAATGATAAATTTTATTCAATCTACAACAAGAAGGCTAATACAAATATTAATAACATTCATAAATTAATATTTAATGAAATAGCCCTGCTACATTTTATGATATCAATTTCTTTATGGTATAAAAATTAAATACTAAAATGGGTTCCATTTTTAATAATTATATAAAATGTATCCATCTACTTCATAACCTTATACTTTATTTTCTTGAATTACAAAGAAGAAGAATCTTTTTTTTCTGCTTGGGTGTCTATTTATTTGAACTAAAAGTCAAGATGTAGACAGTAACATGTAAAACAATTGCTATTTTTACTACATTATTGCATTTACAGATACAGATAATTTAAACAACTTTCTTGAGAAAAAATGGTCTGAAATATTCTACAAGTAACCACCAATATTACAATTCACAGCTAAAAATATTTCCCATTCTTTTGTTCTTTTTCTTTCCCTCATGATATTTAATTCTGTCATCTCATTTCCTTAAGACCATCTAGTCCATGCTCTGAAAGCTTGAAATTTGAAGTTACACTAACAACATAAAAATAGAATATCTGAAAGAAGTTAATGTGATAAATATGGCTAGTAGATAGCATGGTTATGAAAAAGAATATAATTAATAAGAATGACAATACACTGCATTAAGTGTGCCACTGAACTTATTTATATATTTTTAAATAGTATTTAAAAGGTTATAAGAGTAAAATCAGAAAACATATGTCAAAATATTCTGCCAACTATAGAAGACAATAATTACCATGGAACATAAAC